>NC_132881.1:24797558-25114641 GCF_030463535.1 Salminus brasiliensis | reverse complement strand
ATTTACTAGTATTATTAATATTACTAATATTATTACTTTTTTTTGTTATTCTATAGTAACGAAAATACTTATACGATATATATATATATATATATATATATATATATATACACACACACACACACACACACACACAATATTAACAAATAGTCAACAAGTGGTGTTTTTGAATGGTATTTTACTCGGTATTTCATAAAAAAATATCTAATAATTATAGATTGGATTAAATCATTAGTAATTAGACTGGTAAATTATGTCATTGTAACTATCCACAGTTTTGGACTGGACAGTGGCAGGTAGTGTGGATGTGTTGCACAGCTTTAGGGGCTCAAGCGGGTGCTCCCAGTGTCTCCACAGGTTTCCTCTGGGTATTCCGGTTTCCTCCCACAACCCAAAAACACAAATGGTAGGTGAATTGGCCATGCTCTAGAGTTTCCCTCTAGTCTGGAATGAGTGTGTGTGTGTGTATGTGTGATAGAACCCTATGATAGAATGGTCCAGGGGTGCCATTTTCCTAGCTTGTGTTCAATGATTCCGGGTAGGCACCAGCTCTATGTCTTTATACTAGATTTTGGACTCCAGAGAGCACATTTCCACTGCTCCACACTTCCACTCCCCACTCCAGCCCATCATACCCTGGCATTCGGTATGATGCCAATAGCTTCATGTTTATCTAATACAGAGAGTCCTATTTTATTGGTGGTTCTTCTCCACAGCTTGTTTTTAGAGGGACTAAGTATGCATTTGCACATCTCTGCTCCATAAAGGAGTGAGTGCAGAAGCCTATATTTATGACCAGTTTTAATAATTAACAGTGGTTTCCATGAAATACAGCAAATAGAAGACTGTCTGAAAAGACAGCAAGGCTTAACAGCTATATCGTTTTCAGTATACAGTTGCTTACATTTTTAGGCACTTTTTGCTACAGTATTGACATCATTACACCCTTAGCATCTCCAAAAACACTATATGCTTTTATGTAATTGAAAACATTAATCAAGTGATTCCAAAAACTTTTCAACTATATTGCTCAGAAGCCTATCCTGCCTAGCTATACCAACAACCTGGCTCTAGTCTGGGGGGATTGCTAGCCTAGTTTAAGGTGCGACATCCTGATTTGTCTGTGTGTGTGTGTGTGTGTGTGTGCAGTGACATGGAAGTAGGTTATGTGTTAGCTAAAGTGTTTTACCGTGTGTTGCAGGGAAGAGGGATTTCATCAGCGTAGAGAGTGGCCTACTTGGCCAGAAAGCGCAAGCCAGGTCAATACGCTCAGATCTGCATTCAAATGAGGGGCCAATAAAGTAGCCGTCCAAAGCAAAAGTCTTGGGAGGATCTCAGGTTGCCAGCCTCAGACGTCTTTCTCACCCATGTGCCAGTGTGAAACAGCTCATCTTTCCCACTTAAAGAGACCCCATAGGACCTAGAGAACTGTGTGAAGAGAAAATCTGACCCTAAACCGTGCAGATTTGAGCAATTCTTCAGTGAACATACATTTACTCTTATAAATGAATTTTCAAGCTTGAAATGGGTTTACCAGATTGGTATACAATAGTATATAAACAGCAAGAGGCAGAAGACGTTTTTCTTAGTGTCCATTGGTCAGTTTCACACAAAACAAAGACGGACGCACAAATCCATCAGTTAGACACAGCGAGAGGCAGAGACCAGTATCTGGGCCCGTCTTCATTGGCCTTGTAACTCTAAATGTTCACATTTACACAGTGAATTCACACAGTCACATGTGATCTGGAAATGATGCAATGGGAATTGCAGGCACTACAGCTTCAGGAAAAGTTTGAACTGTATTGCTGTACTGCATTATTGAAATAGAAACATTGGGGAACATAGAATGTGAGGCCCTGGCTCTTTTGTAGAGTCCTGAGGGTTAATAAACAGCTTTAGATAGCGCTCCTATCGCTGCTACTCCGGGCTCGCCATGCTGCTAACTGCACTATGTAACTTTGGTCAAGTGGGAAGGACAACGCTTATGGCATTCCTGAATAATGCTGCTCTAACCGTTCTTTCAGGGCATTGCCGTCTTGCTGGTTGCAAGCAGGTGGAGAGCAAGTATGCACGTTGTGGACGTGTGATGACTAACTCTAGAACAGTAGAACGCCTTTTACAGACCAGAGTACACCAACCGGACAAACAAGGACAAACCCAAACGTTCTGATGTTTGCTGCTGTTCCTATAATGTGCAGACAGAGAACTGGAGTGAATGAGGGGAGAACGTTCTAGGTTTTCCCAACAATCAAACACAGGTATGAGACACCAACCGAACGCTTGTGTCTGTTGTTGTCTGGTCTGACGGGTGGAAACTGGAGCATTCCATTGGTTTGAGTGTGAGTGTGTGACAGTGATTCATCAGTGGACCGTCACAGTGTTGGTTTCCATGGTGTCATGAGACACAAACACTTTCAGCAGACCGTGCAGGATTAGGCCTCACCTTTAAACCTGATACGAGTGTGTGTTCGCGTGTTTAACAACGTCTCTGACGTTCTTCACATTTTAGCCATGTGGGGTCAGTGTTGTTCTCTGGGGTTATAGAGAGAGATGGAGAAAAAGGAAGAAAGAGAGAGAGAGAGAGAGAGAGAGAGAGAGAGAGAGAGAAAAGAGGGAGAGAAAGAGTGTAAAGAGGGAGAGAAAGAGAGAGAGGGTACAGAAGCAGAGAAAGAGACAGTGTACAGAAAGAGAGCGAGAGAGTGTACAGACAGAGAGAGAGAGAGAGAGAGAGAGAGAGAGAGAGAGAGAGAGAGAGAGTGGCACAAAGACACAGGAAATAATAAGGCCCAATATGACTAAGGTCAGATCTCTACAGAGGAATATTGTGTTTAAATGTACACACACACACACACTGTATATGTACTGTACATGTGCATCCATATAAGGAGTTTTGCTGGGCACTTTGTCTGTGTGTGTGAGTGAGGTTGTGTGGGTGTGTCTGTGTCTGACAGAGGGTTTTCCAAAATAGTGACATGTTTGTAGCTGACACCATTTCTTTTCTCTTTCTTTCCTTCTTTCTGTCTGTCTATGTGTTCTGTTTCCTCATTTTCTATTAAAAAAAAGAAAGACAGAAAAAGGAAGACATCTTTCCTTTTTATATTCTGTCCACATTTTCCTTTCTCTCTTTCTTTCTTTCTTTCTTTCTTTCTTTCTTTCTTTATATTCTATCCACATTGTCCTTTCTTTCTTTCTTTCTTTCTTTCTTTTTATTCTATCCACATTGTCCTTTCTTTCTTTCTTTCTTTTTATTCTGTCCACATTGTCCTTTCTTTCTTTCTTTCTTTTTATTCTATCCACATTGTCCTTTCTTTCTTTCTTTTTATTCTGTCCACATTGTCCTTTCTTTCTTTCTTTCTTTCTTTTTTTCTTTCTTACTTTCTTTCTTTCTATCTATTCTGTCCACATTGTCCTTTCTTTCTTTCTTTCTTTCTTTCTTTCTTTCTTTCTTTTTATTCTGTCCACATTGTCCTTTCTTTCTTTCTTTCTTTCTTTCTTTCTTTCTTTCTTTCTATCTATTCTGTCCACATTGTCCTTTCTTTCTTTCTTTCTTTCTTTCTTTCTTTTTATTCTGTCCAC
Source organism: Salminus brasiliensis (assembly GCF_030463535.1). Taxonomy (NCBI): domain Eukaryota; kingdom Metazoa; phylum Chordata; class Actinopteri; order Characiformes; family Bryconidae; genus Salminus; species Salminus brasiliensis. Next base: position 25,111,062 of record NC_132881.1, on the reverse strand, counting down.
ATTGTCCTTTCTTTCTTTCTTTTTATTCTGTCCACATTGTCCTTTCTTTCTTTCTTTCTTTCTTTCTTTCTTTCTTTTTATTCTGTCCACATTGTCCTTTCTTTCTTTCTTTCTTTCTTTCTTTCTTTCTTTTTATTCTGTCCACATTGTCCTTTCATTCTTTCTTTATTTATTTCTTTCTATCTATTCTATCCACATTGTCCTTTCTTTCTTTCTTTCTTTCTATCTTTCTTTCTTTCTTTCTTTCTTTTTTTCCTATCTATTCTGTCCACATTGTCCTTTCTTTCTTTCTTTCTTTCTTTATATTCTATCCACATTGTCCTTTCTTTCTTTATTTATTTATTTCTTTATATTCTATCCACATTGTCCTTTCTTTCTTTCTTTCTTTCTTTATATTCTATCCACATTGTCCTTTCTTTCTTTATTTATTTCTTTCTTTCTATCTATTCTGTCCACATTGTCCTTTCTTTCTTTCTTTCTTTCTTTCTTTTTTTCTTTCTTTCTTTCTATCTATTCTGTCCACATTGTCCTTTCTTTCTTTCTTTCTTTCTTTATATTCTGTCCATATTGTACTTTCTTTCTTTCTTGCCAAAATAGCGATGTGACCCCCCGGTAAACTGAAGAGGCACTGCAGTCCACATTTATCATATCATGTAGCTCATATCACATGGCTTCTGTGACACTTTGTTCAGCCACTCACACCATGACAAGCAGCTCAGGTTTTGTATGAAGGATCACTTTCGCTTTCTAGAGAAAAGAAAATGGACTAAAATATTAAACTATGTTGACTTTAATATGCACGCACTGCAGCCTGTTCGTAATTAGACAGTACCAGAGCTTGTGCTGGTTTGGCTCTGTACTCAGTGTGCCTGATTTTAAACATTACAGTGACTAAAAAAACAGTATAGTAATAGTAAAGTGCAGAATGGCAGCTTTTTAAAAAGTATTTATATGACATTTTGTTAAAGCTCTTTATCTCTTTTGCTTGTGGAAATGTGATAAAGCATTAAAACAAATAAACGTAAACATAAACACAGCAAGTCAGAATATCATGTTTTCATTGAAGTTATTCCTGTAATTATTGTTTGGTTCAATTCCACCAGCAGCTCACCATTCACTTTTTATTACATTTCATTGATTTCACTAGATAGTCCTTGGTGGTATATGCTAATGCCCCGACACTGCAGTTTATTTCTGTTTATTCTAATCTTATTTGTTTTTGGTTGAAAGATCAATGCCTACTGTTCTGTTTTACCTCCCTTGTTCTCGAGTGCCTTAATTCTTCACAATACTGTATGTTCTGTTCTTGCGCTCCAACCTAAACATAACATCATAAATTGGCTATAATTAACTAAATTAGAAATAAGCTTCATCTACACCTAATATAAAGTTATTACACTCAGCAGTGTTGATATTGAGTAGTATGTGTTCACACACACACAGGCTATGACATTTTTCTGTGTAAAATTGTGAAACATGAGGGTGATTAAAAGAGAATCATAATTTTTTAGTAATACGTTTGTTTTATTGAGCAACATCTGTTAAATGCAAGACTGGGAATTTTTCCATTCTGGAAAAGGTTACAAGTTACAAAGGATCTTCAGTTTCATTTCAAACCCACAGTTCTGGGTTTTATTTTTGCTTTCGTCTTTGAAATCCAGTCAAAGAAATTCCACTGTTTTGGCCTTGAAAAAAAAACATAGTTGCTTTAGGAATGTGTTTCAGCGAATTGTCCAGAATTCAAGAGGATTGGGTCATAGGTGTTTATCTTTATTCCATCAGTCTGGCACAGGTTGAACCTCATCTTATCTGTCTGTACAACGTTTTCTCCATAGTCTACAAGCAGTTTTACAACTAGAACTTGGCCTTTCTTTGATCATCCACAGCTTAGCTCTTCAGTATCCTTCCCCCTGAGCCTGATTCTGTTATCTGCCAGATTGTTTGTGAAACAGTTGCTCACAAACTCAGAATATTAGCTATATTTGATCAAGTTATTCTGATTCTGACAGCGAAAACAGATTTCAAGTTTTACGTCTAGAATCAGGTATAGAAGCTCTGTTGGGCCTGAAATGATATAACAATGTATCGCTAGCCAGGAAATAACTGAGCAGTCAAATGTCTACTATTTTCCATGTGGAAAACAATGCGGTGTGTCTGGGTTCTGTAGCAACCCTGCTGCTTTACATCCCATCTGTTTGCACTCTGTTTTCAGACTGTTCTAACAATTTCACTTGCATGGCATTTCTCAAGCTCAGTGCAAGGATTGCAGGGGCTTTACTTGCTTCTTGAGTTTTGGGGGTGAAAAAACAATAGCCTCCATGATGTTTGGGACAACGACACATTTTTCTTTGATATGCCGCTCTCTCCACAGTTTAACCAATCAGACGTGATGAAAGTGCACATTTCAGACATTACTTTAAGGGTAACTTAGTGGCACTGTAATATTTGGGACTTTCAAACACCTTTGAAGTCAGCAGTTGTTTGGGATCAATGGTGTGGAATATCATTAAGAAGAAAGAACCACTGGTGATCGCATTAATCACAAAGGGACTGGCAGGCCAAGGAAGGCCTCCACTGCTGAAGGAAGAAGAATCCTCAGTTATCTGTCCTTCTATCTTCAGGAGATGGGTGTGTATTTGTCAGAGACTGCTATCCTCAATAGACTTCATGAACAGAAGCACAGAAGCTTCACTGCAAGATGCAAGCCACTAAACAGAATGGCCAGATTACAGTGTGTAAAGTACCTGAAGGAGCTGCAGAACTCTTGAGAACTTGTGGACAGTTTAGGCCAAGAAGAACCTTTATCAGAGTGATGGCAAGAGCAAAGTGTAGACTGGCCACGATCCAAAGCATACCACCTCATCTGTGAAACATGGTGCTGGGGGTGTTATCCTTTGCCACTGGTACTGGTGCACTTATCCTTATTGATGGTGTAACTGCTGAAGGCAGTAGCACAGTGAATTCTGAGGTATAGAGGAACATCTTATCTGCTCAAGTTCCAGTAACTTCCTCCTAACTCATTGGGCGGTGCTTCATTCTGCAGCAAGATAATGATCTTAAACTAACTCCTAAGGCTATACAGATGTTTGTTTTGTTTTCTGAAGAAAATGAATGAAACATTCTTCCCAGTCAATCGATTAAAACTGAGAATTTCTGAAGAGAATAACGGAACAAGGCCCAGAAACACACAAGAGCTGAAGATGACTGCATTAGAGGCTTTGTGAAGCATCACCAGAGAAGATACTCAGCACCTGGTGTTGTCTATGAATCACAGACTTCAAACGGCCATTTCATGTAAAAGATATTCAAAAAAGTACTAAGCATCATTCATCATTGCTAGGTCCCAAACATTCTGGTGCCCTGAAATGAGGGGGAGTGTGTAAAAATGTGTTGTAAGAGGAACATCAAGAACGAATGGGTCCCAAACATTATGGAAAGCACTGTATGTTTATTATCCTTATCTTGTCTGTATATTATCCCTTAAGCACAAGCAGTGTTTTTAATGCATCAGGATCCCTCTTAAGACATTCTGTCAGACATACTGTCCATCCTCTGCACTTCACATACTTCTGTCAAACAATTCAGTGCTTCAGTGCCCTCATACCACACACATACACACACACACACACACACACACACACACACACACACACACACACACACTTACACACATACGCCCTTCCGCATGTACGACCCCATCCACCCACTCATGAGCTGCTAAGGAGGCATGCTTCAGCGGGAGTGTGTCCCCTGGCTGCCGCAGCATTGCATGGCCGTGGGTGCAGGCTGTCAGCATCACACACAAACACGCACATACACACACAACTCTCATCTACACGTATTAGCACTGCTAAGGGCTTCAGCTCAGAAAAATGCCACTGCACAGGTTTTTTTTTTATGGAATATAGCAAAAATATGACTCGCTAGTCTTATGTGTACTGTTGTCTTGTCACTGCTTTTTATTTGTTAAAATGATGAGTGTGTGTTTGTGTGTGTGTGTGTGTATTACAGCCTACTCTTTACTAAAGTGAAACTGGAGGAGGCTCTTTTTGGACCCGTCGTGGCTCTTCAGACGTGTGAAGACATGCTACAGTTGTGGCAGAGCCGCTACGACTTCGCCCGGCCCAGGTAAAATATGCATGTGTGTGTGCGGGTAAGTGTATGTCTGTGGTTGCCAGGTGAACAGACGGCCTGGTCTAAAGAGGAATTTGTTGTTGCAGTGAACCTGATGACAGTAGCAGTATCCCTCTCCCTGAGCCAAGCCCACTAAGCAGAAAGTCCAGCGGCTTACACCTCACACTGCCGGACTTCCAGGAGGCGGAAAATGGTCTGTATTAGTGTGTGTGTATGTGTGTGTGTGTATATCTGAGTCAGTGTTCATGGCTCTATGTAAATCTATGAACTGAAACAACCTCTTTTTGTTGTGTATCTCAGGGGTGTCCAGCTCTGAGCATGTGGCGCAGTGTGGTGATTTCCCTGCTCAAACACATGCAATTCAGCTTGGCAGTTACTTACCAGTAGGGCCTGACCGATATGTCTCTTAACTGATAGAAGCGGTCAGTTTAAAGGTTAAGCAAATGTATCAATATCTGCAATCACAATTATTATATTATTATATAATTATGATTTCATAGTGTTTTAGTGTTTGCATGCTGCTGTCTTATTACAGCAGCATGTGCTGAAGTGGTAAAAAATTTTTTTTATTTTTTACTGCCACAAATTGCTAATCAAATGGAATGATCAAATTAAATTATCAGAGCCATGTGTAAATAGGTCTAATGGTCACCATACCCAATGTGGGAGTGGCTTTAAAAGGCTAATGTTGTCAAAAGATCCCCAACAGTGGAACTGCATTATCTGAACTGAATTATCTGATAGCGCAGCATCCAAGACCTTTGAGTTAGAGTTTGTAATCTAGACCTAATCATCCAGCATCTACCTGACCTTACCTCATAAGTCTACCTGACTTATGGTTAGTATCAGACCTCACTAATACTCTCGTGGCTAAACAGAAACAACACCTCACAGCAATGCTCCAACATCCAAAAGACTACAGTCTAATGAGCCTGAGATCACCACACCCAATGTTCTACCGTTCTAACATTTTTAAAAGGTTCCAGGAAAGTAAGCCTGAAAACATGAAAACTGACAACAAAACCAACAAAGTAACAAGAGGGGAAACAAGGAACGAGGCAAAGAGAAACAAGGCAAGCCAGAGAGCAAGCAAACCTGACAGTTTTCTTAGAGCAGACCATGGAACTCACTGAACACTGTGGTTGCGACAGCGTTAATTCACGGCACCTACCAGTTGTGGACTGGGTTTAAGAAACCTCTGTCCCAGGTGTCGTGAATGGTGAGCAATGAGGAGGAAGTCCTTATTTGGAACTGTGGGCGGAGTCCCGAGATTCCCTGGCAACAAGGGCCTGACAAAAAAAAACAAAACAACAACATTAAATGAAAACCTTTAAGAAATATCCAGGACGTGTGACAGAACTTTCTAAGAACTTAAAGTCATAACATTAAGGAAACCTTCACAACCCCAAAATTGTTCGGTGTTGTGGTAAGAGTTGTGTAAGAGCATCTGTGGAGCAGTATAGACTTGCGTTATCCAGACAGATGGAGCGCCATCCAATACCTTTGAGTGCCATCTGTCATCTAGAATGAATCATCTTACATCTAACTGACCTCACCAATGATCGTCACCTTGCCTCATTTTTGATCTTGTGGCTAAATACCCTTGAATTCTTACAGCAGTGCTCCAACATCTAGTGTAACTAGAGGCTGTTACTGCAGCAAAAGTGGAACAAACTCCCTATTAGTTGACCCTTGGTTTTTAGATGGAATTTAGAAATGACAAGTGTCTACAAACATTTGGACACATCGTGTAACTCCTGATACATGAACGGTATCTCAACAGAGTCTGTGAAGCCCTGCACAAGCACACAGACACACACACACACACATACACCAGACTGCTTCACTTCTGCAGTAGTGTTTAAAGAAGAGTTGACCTTTTCGCTCCCAGGCAACAGGCCTCACAGTGACAAATTTCGTTTAAAAGCTAAAAGCATTCCTAGCTGTAATTTGTTGCAATGCCTGTGTGTCTCGCATTTGCAGAATACCGTAAATGTTGTCTTCAATTAGGCACCTTAACAAGTGTGTGAAAGGGTATTTTATGTTCCAGGCTGTTCTGAGTTGAGTTTCAATGTTCATTTGTTACTTTTCTTCTATGTGTCACAGTTTCACCTGCAGTGTGGAATGAAGCTCTTACTTGTCATTGTCCATCTTAAGAGGGTTCACTGGTTTCCTAGTGGTTAAATGGCAAATCGTCGCTTTCATGCAAAAACTATTGTTTGACATAAATTGACGCTCGTAGTTTACACTGAACATCAAATTTCATGATTAATAGACCAATGAAATCTTTTTACATTGACTTCCATTGATTTTTCACCTCCTGTAAAGTTGCTATTTGTATTTATATAATGTTCCTGCATAATAGCCTGAACATAAACTAACAAAAACACTTTCTGAAAAGCTCCAGGTTTCAGGAATGCTCCATCTTCAGTGCTACAGTAAATACTCAAATAGAGGTGCTTCAAAACTTCAAAACCATAGGAAGGTTCTTCACACCCACACTCTTTTCCAAACATGGTTCCTCGTGGAAGCAAAAGTGGTTCTTCCACTGTATCGCTCAAAAAACCTTTGAAGCACCTTTATTTTTGTGTGTATGGCTGGGCAATATGACAGTATCACATAGCAAAGTATAATGTAATATTTTTGCAAGGTCAGCCTCGTCTACACTACTCTACTACAAGGAGTTCTGTATAGTACTGAACAAGGTTTCTTTGACTTATAGCAGTAGTGAACTCTTTCCTTGTACTTAGAGAACCATATTAACAGAGTTGAGTTGGGATGGCCCTAGACTGAAGAACTAAAGAAGCTTTTCATTTTAAATGAAGAACTACAATATTTATGCTGTTGACAACTAGAGCCTCTAATCATACAAACTTACATTCTGTTGGCCAATATTGCTGGGTTTTGGTATGTTTACGTCTTTAAAATGGGTATCAGTTACTAAATTTTCATAAAATATCAGGGACTTGTTAGCAGGTTTAATAGGTATGTTTAAACAGGGAAATCATCAAACTATGCTGAAGTGTGGCTCTCAAATACCGGAACTGGATGCCTCCTCCGTATGTGATTAAGTGCGAGTGTACAATATGTGTTTGTAAAATGTTGCCTTGTCTCAGGTTCTCAGAGCGCTGCATCGCTCGCTGTCTCTCGATTGGAGCAGGCCATGTCTGAGGTGTCTGCCATAAGCTCCACCCACAGGCAGGGCCCTGCATACATCTGGACCACCCTGGAGCGCATCTGGCTGCAGGCAGGTAAAGAAATGAGGACTCTTTGGGCACTCCGAGATCTTTAAACTGTCACAGAAGTTAATTAGCTTGTTAGGGCTTGTTCAGAAACATGCCAATGTAAAACTTCAGTAGACCTTCAGGAAGATTTAGCAGGCTCTGGACTGGTGGTGCACCCTTCTACTGTGCAACACCTTTTTGTTTTTTGCGACACCTGGGCTTGTTTTGCAGTGACACAGGGAACATTTCACTGCTAGAGGGCAGAATGGATTCAACAAAGAGGAAAGAGGATGTCTTCTACAGCAGGATACAGATCCTAAACAAACCTCAAAATCCACAGTGGGCTCAAGAATCTTACAGTTCTAGAAGGCTTTTGCTGGCATGAATGGGCGAAAACCAGCAGAGAACTATTGAAACTATTTGCTGGCTACAGAAGCATTTACAAGCTGGGATACTTGCAGAGGGGGGTCTAACTAAGTACTTTGCTTCGGGCCCCAGGGGTGTCATTAGACCCAATTTACTGGGGCACGTGTCCCAGTAAAATGTTGCTGTGCCCCACTAAAATCACGAAGGTAAAAAGTCAATTCTATCCTGAATTGCTGAGCAGAACTAAAGGACACGTCATGCAATTTTTGCCATAATTTCATATAATACCTCAGCTCAGTCAGAGCCAGTTCATTCTGTTTTCCAGAGTAATGGTCATTTGTAAATCCTTAAAAGAAAGTCAGCTACGGAACAGACAAGGTAATGATAGCGTATAGCTAGATGTTTTGGTTATAGCCACTTCTAACTGTATAATCTACCACAAATAGCAAAGGCATTTATTAACAAAAAGGCATCAGTTATATTAACATAGGCTTTATTTATGCTGGCTAGTAAAAGGGGCATTAATAACACAAGCTTGCAAAATGAGCATTGTGATATGGGCAATATATAGTTCTAGAGTCCTAGTTCAAGGGGAATATTTCATGCATGTTTGACAGTAATAACTATTATTATTATTATTATTATTATTGATATTAACTAGCAAAATTATTAGGCAAGCAGAGGGGTACAGATATGCCCCTCTAAATTAATTGTGTGCCCCAGTACAACAAATTTAGAAATACCCCTGTTGGGCTCCTTTCCTTTTTTCTATTTTGAGATTTGAGAAAATGTAGAAATTAGAAAATATAGAAAAATATATACATTTATACAAATATAAATTTAAGGGATTAAATGATCCCTAAGTAGAGCTGTTTAGTGGACAACCTATAGTGTGAAGCTTTAGAAAGACCATGAAGGACTGTGTGTCCCTGCTGTCACACATACATTTTTGCCATTGACACATAATTCTAATCTTCTGGTTGTAGCTCACATTGTGTCATGAATTGATGAATTGATCATGAGGATGAATGGGCCAACAGAAATGCTCCAAAGTGGCTTAGAATAAAATCTTTTTTCATTGACTTCCATTAGAAGTTTTTTTTCCTTCTCCTGGAAGGTTGCCATTTTGGAGATCCATGTTTCTCGCGTGACAGGAACAATATTCAGCTATGTATGAAGCTCCTTTCCCAGGGCTCTTGCTAAGGGTATTTGTGCCCTCTCACTTCCCATTCCATTCCCAACATTCCGATGCCATGGGCTCATTTCCTGCCTGAAATGAGCTGCATCCTTGTTTTGCATCAGCGAGAGAACAGCAAGCAGAAATCAGCCAGTGAGTGGCAGCCAGGCTGATGTAATACTGGAACAGAGCAGCACACTGCAGCTATTGCCCAATTCAGCCAGACCGCCCTATCGCATTTGGTAAAAAAAAGCAGTGAAAGCAGCACTCCTCTGTTGAGCAATAACAGGGCTGGCATGGGCTGTTATTACTGTAGCGTTGGTATTTTCTCCCAGTATGTCCACATCTTCTGTCTTAAATGAATGAGGACACTCGGGGGGTGGGGTGGGGGGGGGGGGGGGATTCTGCAGTGACGTGGGATCATCTTCTGTTATTCTGCAATCGCGTGTTTGTGTCGAATATGAAATCCGTGTTTCAGACTGAATCAAACTGAGAAGTGAAATCTGTTTTATACTGATGACTTGTTCATGAGTTCTGTTAACGTCTTTCCCCTCATATTCAGAACGGCTCAAAGCTTTAATCTTTATTTTCCCTCAGTGTATTAGCATGCCCAAATTATCCCATCTGTGCTCCTGAAACAACAAACACGCACACATACACACACACACACAGAGGCTTTAATGAGGATGTAGTAATATGGTGATGGGCAGCCGTGCGTGCCAGTACAGAGCTGTGTGTGTGAGTGTGTGTGCGTTTTGTGTTAGCCAGTGAGGATGGAGTGTGCAGCTGTCTGGGATAGCCCTCCCTGCGAACTCGGGCTGCAGCAGCAGCAGCAGTCACACATGGCCTTATTTAGCTGTAGAGATGAATATCCTCCACTGTTTGTGTGCGCGCAAGTATACATGGGCTAAGTAACCAGTGCCACATTGTAAAATGTCCAAACATAAAGAACCTAAAGCACACGTTAAATAAACATTCTGGATCTTGGCACATCATACTTACTTAGCCTAAATGAAGCAGTTGTTAATGATCTTCATAAGATAGCCTTAGCGATGCTGTACGTGTATTTCTGAACACACTCTGAACACGATAGTGGAGACACTTAAAGGAAGTTCAGTGTGTTGTATGGTCATTTGCTGTGCCCCATCTGTGGACAGTCTTTTTTAAGAAAGCATTTAGCTACTTGAAGTGGCAGCCATTGCTGACACATATGTGCAAATACACACACACAGCTTGTCTAGTCCCTGTAGAGAAGTACTATACAATGCCAACAGAATAGGACTCCCTGGAGCAGATCAACATGAACCTATTGGCACCATGCCTAATGCCACGCGTGGGCTAGAGGGGTATAAAGCCCCCCAGCACTGAGCTGTGAAGCAATGAACTGTGTTCTCTGGAATTATGGTGGTGCTCCATCTAATTGCTGTTGTTGCTAATTGCTGTTTCTGAATGCAATCACATCCTCACAGCAATGCTTCAAAATGTAGTAGAAAGCCTTCTTCCCTGGACAGTAGAGACAGTTCATCCAACAAAAGCAGAATAAACTCTTTTTTAATACCCTTAATTTCAGAAGAAGAGCAAGTGTCCAAATACTTTTGTCCATTTGGTATATATTTTTGTGTAATCTTAACATCCATCTAGCGAGTACTTTCATAGTTTGGACCATGTCCTCAGTGCATGCTTGGGGTATAAGAAGAGAATGTAGGACGTTAGGAGGGCAGTGAGCTCTGCAGCCAGCATTTCTGGCAGGTTCTGAGTGGTGCAGCCAGCTAAGCATTGGCTCTGTGGTCAGACATAGCTGTAGGTATAGCTGAGGTAGCATGCGCTAGTCTTCAATTTGCCAGCTTGGTGGTATTATGTGTAAAAGGGCAAGATCTGGGTAGCGGGTGGAATCAGACATGATAGAATCCCCTCTGAGGAACAGGGAGTAGATGGGGTGGGGTTGGGGTGCAGATGGAAGGTAAAAGCAGAAATTTAGAATCGATACATTAGAAGGCGAAGAATCTCCAGGCCTGTCTCATAACTCCATTTAACTAAACATCTGCCGTAGTGTGATACAGAGTAGCTCCTTTTCTATGTTCTGTGTCCATCAACATCATGAATTAATGGGGGCTTATGTTTACAGTCTCATCCTGCCTTATTTGAAATTGAAAAATGACTAAATACAACGTACAGTTTGCTTGCAGGGTGACAAAGTGAATTACTCATAATGTTAAACCGTCAATCTGACAATTACAAAAGTTAGCATTAGCTTAGTTAGGTGGATAATAGTCCGCTCTCCAAATTCAAGTTTGGCTGCTTAAAAGCCAACTTACTAACGTTTAGATGATAATGACTCGAGCGACTGGTGACTAATGCTTGAGCGACTGGCCCACTCACTAAGCTAGCCTTTGCTTAACTAGCTCAGCCACAGCTCCACCAAGTATCAGACAGCCCAGAGCAGCTGCTGTTGACGATAAAAACTTATGTCTAAGAAAGTGAAGTTGAGCGACTGCTGTTGGAGTGACAGATAGGCACAAAAATGCTGTGTTTGGACTAGAAGCCACCTCTTTAGGCATAGAGGAGTTAACTAGCAGGCTGAACACCTCAGCACAGGCCGTGTTCCAGCTAACTGAGGCTCAATTTTGGCCATGTTACATCAGACACGTCTTAACATCCTCATTTTGAGATACCATCATTTTTTTACCACCATAGCGTCCAAGCCTAGTATACACTCTTTGAAAAGGTTCTTGAGTGTTTCTTTGACAAAGGCAGTGGTTCTTCATCCTCATTAATCATCTGAATGCTTCAGTGGTAGAAAACCTTTTTTAAATGGTTCTGTACAGCACTTAGAAGGGTTCCACTACAGCAAGATCTAATTTCAGTAATATAAAGAACCCTCTTTCCTTAACTGAATACATAACACTGAGTAATACAGGGATATTCTGTTCTGCTGTCCCGCATAGTTCGGTCATTTCCATGCTCAAACACACCTACCCCAACTCATCTGTTTATTGCCAGGTCTAGTAGACAAGCTTGACCAGGAAAATGACCAAACTGTGCTGGACTTACTGTGCTGCCAAACTGTGCTGCAGTTAGAATACAGGTGTGGTATCCAGCTGGGACATGTATGGCACATGTATAACTATAGTCAGTGTTGATGTGTCTGTAAAACATTATGTGTTACAGAAGCAGCTGTGTTTTCACAATGTGTGTGTGTGTGTGTGTGTGTGTGTGTGTGTGTGTGTGTGTAGGTGAGCTGTTCATGGCGGACGGGCGGGTGAAGGAGGCACAGTTTTGCGTTCAGGAGGCAGGCGCGCTCTTCCCCACCTCCCACTCAATGCTGCTCCTGAAGGGCCAGCTGGCTGAGCTCAGAGGCAACGACGTTGAAGCCAAAAGCCTGTATGATGAAGCTCTGGCCATCAATCCCACAGGACAGCATATATTAATACACCTAGTGAGTGCCTCTCTCTTACATTCATACATACTACATTAACCCCTTAAATGCTTTGCTTATTTTTCAGTTATCAATCTTACCACTTAATATTCAGTGACTGCTATGAAACTAACATGCAAGTTATGTCATCACGAGAGTGAGGAATTGATGTGTGGGCCCACATGCAGACCTTCAGGAATTGAGGGACCTACATTAATACCACACACTACCACACACAGCAGCCAGCTCAGTCGTCATAATCATACTACATCACGTCTGTCTCAGTCGTTGTATATTCTGCCCACACACACACACACACACACATGCTCTAGGTTTCCCACACTAGACTCTTATACTTAAGGAGCAGAATCCAGTGTAGGTCCGGGGAGATGTAGCGCGTATCTGCCTTACAACTACATCTTAGGTCATATTCACACTTCGTCAGATTCATGTTGCATAATACATGTGATTTTGTAAGACACACACACACTCACACACACACACACACACACACACACACACACACACACACACACACACACACACACACAGCACCACTAGAGCTGTCATTCGGCACATCTGCAATATGTTCTCTGTAGTGTAAAGAAATGTGTACTGATGCCTGCAGAAAAGAGCAGGATATTAATAATACATTGGGCAAAAAGTTCAATTCCTACACAATGTGGACTAAAGTATTGGGACACCTGCTCATTTATTGCTTCTTTCAAAATCAAGGGTTTTAAAAAATAGTCATCGCTGAGAAACCCCTCTACTGTCCAGGGAAGGCTTTTGAAGCATTGCTGTGAGGACTTGATTGCATTCAGAGACAAGAGCGTTTGTGAGGTCAGGATGTTGGATGATCACCATCCCACCCCACCTCAACTACCCAGCTCATCCCAAAAGTATTGGATTGAGCACCATCATTCCAGAGAACACAGTTCCACTGCTCCACAGCTCAATGCTGGAGGGTTTTATGTTTATCTGCTCCACAAAGTCCTATACTATTGCCAGTACTTCTGTACAGGTTGTGGGTTTAATACCCACATATGCCAAGCTGCCACTTTAGGGCTTCTTGAGAAAGGCCCTCAATCCCCTCTGCTTCAGCGGCAACGGAGCATGGTTGACCCTGCGCTCCGGCTGACCCCAGCTTTCTAAGGAGATATGCAAGTATATAAGTATTATGATAAAAAATATTTTGTTTTGAGTTGCCATGATCCTATGTAGAACTGATGCCTTTCCTAAAGAACCCTTGAAGAACAAGCATTCTTTAAAAGTTCTTTATTAAAATGGTAAAAAGTTCTTCCATCATTATAAGCTGAAGAACCAGCTTCAGTGTGATATAGAACGGAAATGGCAAGCATATACAGGAATCTATGAACATGAAGTTCTGTTGGTTCTAACAGTAATAGTTTATATGATTAATATCATCTTAATATTATCAATATAGTTGTTATTATTTCATACTGTTATTAATATTTGTACACATTGTTTGCATATATAATTTTCTTTTTCATTTGCTGTATTATTTGCACCTTAAAAAATAGCTTTCAATTAATGAAAATATATCCTCTTTGCTCTAAAAGAGTGGCTCAGTTTCAGAGAAATGAAAAGCAGTAGTTTCACCCACTCACTCAGCTGAAACTTTTTGAGTGCTTTTGCTTTAGAGTACTGTCCATACTCAGTTTCACCTGCTTTTGCAGATGGTAACACCACACATAATGGAGCTGAAGACAAATCTCTCCTGTCAAAAGGACACCAGTTAGCACCAATCACTTTTGGTGTGCAAGACATCATCAGTCATACTTGTGTTGGAGTTCGTAAATCACCCATAAAAATCTTACTTCGCCGAGGTCTTAAGTTAAGTTTAATGTCATATGTGAGAAATAAACGGTTAGGAAAACTGTTGCTATGCAATGGCATCCTAAATCTGTATTAAAATTGTATTAAAATGTAACTGAACTGTGTAAACAAACTAAATTATAGGTAAACTACTAACTAAATCTGAGATAAACTATACAATTCTGTATTCCTTTATTTATTTGTCTTTGGAAACGGGGCTAGGGGGACACACCCTAAACATTATTCATTATTTATATCACATAAATGTATCATACGTCTCATAAATGTAATTTTACTGTTATAACTCATTTCAGCTCTCTGCAAAATATGCATATTGTCACTGTCATGCAAAAACCTTTCACTTGGACTTAATTAGAATAAAATGAACAGCTCTTCCTTACATTGTATGCCAAATTACACGACAAATGGACCAATAGAAATCATCCTCGATTACTTGGAATAAAATCTTTTACTTTGACTTCCATTGAAAGTTAAGGAGGTTTTTTCCTTCTCCTGTAAAGTTACAGTTTTGGACGCTACAAGATTTTTGTGTGACAGGCACGATATATATGTAAGTGCTTTGAGTACATAAGTTGACTCTGTTCCAGACTGTGGCAGAGAATTATTTCTGGCCACTTAAACATGAATTGCATCCTTATTCCTTCCACAACTAAAACGTTCAGAACTAAACGGGGACAACCAGTGATGCCAACTGCATCAGCTTTGAGTCAGTAGGTTTCTTCATCAGTTCCTGCACTGGTTCAGTATCCATTAGCATCTTTATATAGCCACAGCCAGCAAGGACCTCTGCAACCCCATGGTGCATGGTATCAAGAGAGCCATGCTGCTGGGCACATCACTTTGCTTCCCTTATGTGTATGGCGGCATGTCGCTAAAATCCAGCATAAAATCAATCAGGAAATCTTTGATAAAAGATTGCAGGGCTGAAGACTAGCTAAATCGCAGAGGAATGCAGGCAAGGGTAAGCCTATTGTTTTGTACTATTTCAAACAGTTTCTAACATTATTGTCCTGCTGAATGTTTCAGAATGCATAATTTCTTCACCTAGTGTTATTATTTCTGATGTATGTTCTAGTAGTGAAAATTTATATTCTCAACACAGCGTGTAGCTGGATCATGCATAAGACAAAGAATGAAAAATCCCTTACCCATTTCACATCAATCATTCTGATTGCCCCCCTGCTCAGTTCAGTTCCCTTCTTTATTTTCATAAAGCCCACCTTCCATACTTTGTTGTTGAAAAACTGCCACCACAACTGGCATAGATAGATCGAGCATCCCCTTCAAAAATGTTGGGAGGCCTGTCCATGTTGCATGTGCATGTTATGTTGAATTGCTAAAGGCAGAGATACTCTTAAAGAGTCAAACTCTCAAGATGCCAATGGTTGCTGTCATTATACAGGCAATTGATATTTCTTGCTCTTGGGCTCCCCCTACAATTGGAGGAGTATAATTCGTGCTTTGAGCCATTCCTAAAGAAAACGCTTTACACATGCATTTATGGACAAGCTGTATATGTACCAATATCTGAAGCGAAAGAAGCTTGTAGACTGAGGGGTGGAGTATTATTACAGGACAGTATTACATGAATGTGACTCGGGTCACGCAGCGTTACGCAGTTGTCACACCCGCTTCACATAGTTACAAGTTACATAGCACAGTTAACAGTGTGTCGAGCCCAAAGTATCAACGATAGAGATGCTGTTCTCCTTATTGCAAGTCAGTGGAGCATCCCTGTGTGTACAGCTTAATGACTAAGATGGTTAGCAGTGTGTCCCTCTAAGTCAGTGTGAAGGAGATCCAGTAACTGCCCCACTTCCTTCCACAGTTATGAAGGAGCAAATCTTCTGCAAAGTCGAATATTTTACATAAGGCAGTGCTGTATATGCTGCTTACTCCACTTGTGACGTACATAGCCCTTGTTTTCAATGTATCGCTAGAAACGTCACAGTATTATATGAGAATTGTGGTGTGGTGAAGTAGAAGTGATCTGCAGCTCCTCTTTTTGTACGCCACTACACTCGCAGTAGCATGAGGAGGCTGCTGTTACAGCCCACAGGGGTAGGTGAGCTAACATTAGCGCTGCCTCCACTCATTCTGACTCCATAATGTCAAGGCCTTCATTAGTCAGTGCTGGAGTAAGCGCAGCGAAAGCCGGGCCATTTTCTCCCTATATTTGGCCAATCGGAGCACATTTCCCTTGCTATATCTGGACAACAGACGTACTCTGTCAATCCCCAGAGGTGATAAAAACCTGAACTGCAGCCAGCTGGCTTCGCTGCATGCAGTTCACAATGTGTCTTCATTGCGAATCTGCAGCGGTGTTGTAGCTGAGCACCTGAATCCACTGCAAACTGACATCAGCCCTCCGCTTTAGGAGTGGGAGAAGTGTTCCTGTATGTCTTGCTTTCAACTGCAAAATGACATACTTCAGAAATGACTCAGTTCAGTGTTTGTACAGAACACTGCCAACTTTGCCTGAGCACAAGAATTTTGCTAATAGTTCTGCTAGTTAGAATGTCTGAAGGACATATATTTTGGATAGCAAGTTAAGGGGCTTCGGTGTTCTTAGTCAACCTTTTTTTTTAAATGTTGTCTGGGCTGTGCAACTGGGAGCCAGTCTTTCTTTTCTGCTCTGTTGTACCATTGTCTCTATTGTACCATGGCCTTATATTAAGAGTGTAGACCAGTTGAATAGAAGCCTAATTGTACAGAGTGACCCAGTCAATAGGAGATTGCTATTTCCATCCATAGTGATGCCATAGCCATCCGTGGTTGGGAGTCCAAGAGCATAGAGCATAATCTCTCTCTCATAGGGCCTCACTCTCTCTGGGTGGGTAGGATGGCCCTCCATCCCCCCCATCACCCTGTTCTCCTCCAGGTGCGTTCAGTAGAAGCAGTTCAGAAAGAAGATGTAGGCTGATTTCAGATCTGTGAGGAAACATGTGCTAGGGGAACATGTGATGGGGAAGTCCTAGTATGTGGGTGGGAACTGGAAATGACTCAATTAGGGGGAAAATCAGGAATGCCCTATTATGTAGTACAGTGTTCGTGAACGTCCTTTTTATAGGTGCTGATTCACGTACACACACACTACTAGCATGCACCCAACGTCAGTTTGATGTCAGACAGACGTTGCACTCTAACATTGAACAGAAGTTCATTTTAGTGACTTAACACCATGACTTCACACTAGTGTTTTTGTTCGGACCCAGGAGCACTTGCTCTGAGTTTGGTATGTTTGGAGCAATCCAGAGAACCAGTACTTTTAATCGTTGGAGCTGTCCAGAGTACCGATCTCTAGTCCTCCTAAAATTCATGTAGGGTTGGGTCATTTTGTCACAAGCTACACCTTCTTCTCCTATGAGAACGGCTCCTTGTTTGCAGGTGTCCCTGCATGGTGAAATGCCACAACTCCAGAAAGTGCCGTTCTTTGCTGCTTAAGCATTTGTACCCAAGGAAAATAAGGAAACGGATGAATCCAGGTCCTACCCTTTCACTGAAAAGTGACGTTTGAAATTGAGCTTGATCCACGTGTTCGTATGTGAAAGCAAACCAGTGATAATGTGCCACTCCCTAAAGCGAGCCCAGAATCGGTCCTGGGTGCGGACCTTTGTCCTTTGTGCGAAAACGCCTTGAAATTAAAAAACAACTTATCAATGTCTAACATTAGGTGTTTGGACGTTAATATTATAAGGCTGAGCAGATGTTGGTTTTCGGTCACTAAATGTTGGTATTTTATGTCATTTTATGTATTTTATGATGTTGGTATGTGATATACATTGATACAATGAACCAGATTACATCTGTCAGCGTTGGCCAGATGGGCATGCACACATATACATTAAGCTTAAATCCAGGTACCAGCGCTGGATTTTGTAATCAACATCCACTAATTGAACTGTTGATTGAACTGATTGTTCACCTGGTGTCACACCTTTTTCTATCCTGAACTGGATAATGGCTTCTGGACCTTTTTTTAGTTACTGTATATGTAAAGATGTGTGTGTGTGTGTGTGTGTGTGTGTTTGGCTGACTGTTCTGGGCAGCTGGTTGGGTGTCTTGGGGGATGAGTGCAGAGTGGGTTGAGTCAAACTCAGTGAAACTCTCTGCCCTTGTGTCATATGAGTTTAACCACATTAGATCAGCTATGCTGCTTCACTGCATCTTACTGTGACTCAGCACTGGCTCTGTGTCTCTGCCCTGCTGCACAGACACACATTCACCCAGGCATATACACACACACACACACACACACACACATATACTCTCACTCTCTTTCTTTCTCTCTCTCTCTCTCTCTCTCTCTCTCTCTCTCTCTCTCAAGCACACGCTGGATGGGGTTGGCTGTGAGCTGATTAGATAATGCAAATACATTATTTATAACACTTCACTCCTTCTCAGGCCTTTATGGGATTGCCTAGCAACCAGGGAATTGTATTTCACCACCAAGAGGTCTGCTAATGAGGGAGAGATAGAAAGAGATACACGGATTGAGAGGTGTGTGCATGTGTGTGTGTTCTTTTATAAGCAATGTTTCTGTGTGTGAATGTCTGTATATATATTCAACACCATTTACCTGGGAGTGAAGTGTGTAGAAACACTATATACCATTAGGATAAATACAAACACAAATGAATCTAGTACAAATAAGTAGTAGTTACTGATACCCTGTAAGAGCATAGGCGTGGTTTCTGTTCTTCTTTAGAGAGTCCAGCCATGGCATGGCCAAACCAGACAAACAGGCTGCCTTCACTGAGAGATTCAGTACTGTGCTACAGAATGACACAACATTTGGCAAATGCCTAAACACTAATTCTAGGCTAGCATCATAATATACACAGATGACAGGTAAAGTAAAAAAAATACATTGATTATATTCATCTACAGTGGCTCCTGTCAAGGTGTGGGAAATAGTTTAGGCAGCAAGTGAACAAGTCAGTTCTTGAAAGTGAAGCAGTAAAAATGGGCAAGCATAAAGATCTGAGACACAAATCAAAGTGTGATGGTTAAACGACTAGGTCAGAACATCTTCAAACCTGCAGGCAGGTCTTTGGTTTTTCTGGTATGCAGTGGTCAGTACCTTCCAAAAGTGGTCCAAGAAAGAACAACCGGTGAACCAGCAACAGGGCCATGGCCATGGCCGCCCAAGACTGACTGATGCTCATGGAGGCCACACCTCATAAATCCCAACTCTTATTCTTACCTTAACCACAGTGAAGTGATGAATCCTCAATGTTTCTTCAGTAAATTCAGACCATTATGTTTTTAATCTTCAAAAAGTTCATAAACAGCAGGCAGGATTTTCTTCAACACACTCTTTTGTGAAAAAAACAACTGAAATAGTCATGTTTTTGGACAGAAATATTCCGCCTATCTGGTCGTTTCTATGTGAGATCATGTTGTACTGTAAGTAACTAAGTGAGAAAAAATTACCTGATTTCCAAAAGGCAGAAAGTTTTATTGTCTATTGTTTAGCAAAAGTTTGGCCACCCTGCATGTTGGCCGCGCTCTCCACGGCGTCTCCAGACTCTGTCACATCTGTCACATGTGCTCAGTGTGAACCTGCTTTCATCTGTGAAGAGCACAAGGCACCAGTGGCGAATTTGCCAATCCTGGTGTTCTCTGGCAAATGCCAAGCGTCCTGCACGGTGTTGGGCTGTGAGCACAACCCCCATCTGTGGACGTCAGGCCCTCATACCATCCTCATGGAGCCGGTTTCTAACCATTTGTGCAGACACATGCACATTTGTGGCCTGCTGGAGGTCATTTTGCAGGGCTCTGGCAGTGCTCCTCCTGTTCCTCCTTTCACAAAGGCGGAGGTAGCGGTCCTGCTGCTGGGTTGTTGCCCTCCTACAGCCTCCCCCACATCTCCTGGTGTACTGGCCTGTCTCCTGATAGCACCTCCAGCCTCTGGACACTACGCTGACAGACACAGCAAACCTTCTTGCCACAGCTCGCATTGATGTGCCATCCTGGATGAGCTGCACTACCTGAGCCACTTGTGTGGGTTGTGGAGTTCGTCTCATGCTACCACGAGTGTGAAAGCACCACCAACATTCAAAAGTGATCAAAACATCAGCCAGAAAGCATAGGTACTGAGAAGTGGTCTGTGGTCCCCACCTGCAGAACCACTCCTTTATTGAGTGTGTCTTGCTAATTGCCAATAATTTCCACCTGTTCCATTCCATTGGCACAACAGCATGTGAATTGTCAATCAGTGTTGCTTCCTAAGTGAACAGTTTGATTTCACAGAAGTTTGATTTACTTGTTATATTGTGTTGTTTAACAATATTTTTTTTGAGCAGTGTATTTAGGCTGGTGGACTTTAAATTTTTGATCAAATTTCATTACCTGAAAATCTTCGCATAGCCTTCTCCTTCTCCTGCCACATTGTGGACATCAATTATTTGAACTTTCATAGTACTAGGCAGCTGATTAGAGTATCTTATGGCTGCTGATTATTGGGAGATAGTTAAAAGTTTGAGTCCAACTTTTGCATCAGTTGGCCTTTCTTAATGATAGTGAATAAGCCATAGCCTTAGCAAGCTGATTAATGCCTAAGATCTTGGTAAAAGTCATCTGAGATCTCAAATCTCTTGGGGTGCCCAAACATTTGCATGCAATATACTAATATTACACTAATATTGTTTCAAATATTAAAAATAATGTCTTTGACTAATCCTTTTGGAGATCAGTTCACCTTCTACTCACTTAACCATTCATAGTAACAGGGGTGCCCAAACTTTAGCTTACCACTATAGGTTTGTGTTAAATGTCATTTTAGTTATTCTTCTGAGGAAATATTCAATTATGCTTAAAATATGATTTTCTTGCATTCTCACATTTTCTTGCATTTCATAGTTGTGTGTGTGTGGTGGAATCAGTGGAGCTCTGCTCTCTCTGCCGTACTATAATAACTGGTGACAGTGGCTCAGGTAAAAGCAGCTGATCCACACAGGGATCATATACCCATCCAGTGGGATTAGCAGGTTCAGACACGGGTCTCTGCTGGGCTGTGACCCGTCACGGCCTGAGAAAGCTGCTGGATTTCTGAGCCGCAACACCACCACTCACCCTCACTGTGCGCCAGCGACCCGTTAAACATCAACACACAACACTGCCCCAAAGCTTCCTGGTTGACGTCACCCTTACTCTTCATGCTCTGTTGATGTTCTCGGTGCTGGTGTCGTCCCATGCAGTTTTTAGAAGACTCTGAGGTCGCAGCCCTAACAAGTCAGTGATCTGCAGGCGGGTTCAGCGTGGCCTAGTAGTCGTTGTGGCCTACTTTAGAGAGTCAGAGGCACTGTCTAGGACATGTTTACAGTAAACAACACTGTATTCTAAGATTTTGACTCTGCAACAATGCTCATGTTCCACTGCATAAACATGTACAAAATCACATCCACTGTTAGAAAAGCTGCTGTTTGCAAGATTTCTTCTGTTATAGGTATAAGTAGTAGCATTACTTGAGCCGTCTGCCTTGTATAGCCTAAAATATTAATTTTTCATTGTCTAATGCTGTCATAAACTGATAGCAATAATGCTTATAGGAATGAAATACTGGTAGGAACAAAAAGTTCAAAGAATATAGTCTATGAACAACGTCTTTGATTGGTATGTGGAATTTGCTGGATCATTTACACTGACCAGCCATAACATTAAAACCATCTGCCTATTCCAGGTCATACTGCCTGCCATTAGCAGCCATAGTGCTGCCAGAACAGCTCTGACCCAGGTCTGGACTCCACAAGACCTCTAAAGGCCTTCCTTAGAATACTTTTGCTAGAGTACTGACCAGTGTTCCCTGGTGTTTTGGAGAGCTCTGACCCAATCGTCTAGCCATCACAATGTGGCCCTTGTCAAAGTGGCTCAGATTCTTTAGCTTTGTGGCACTTTCTGTTTCTCTTTCCAGCTTTCTGGCATAAATGGCCTGCTGGGCACCTCTACTATGCCATTGGGAGGCACTTAATGTGCGAGAAGTATAGCGTTTAGTTCGGCAGCTCTAGAACATCCTGTGAAGTTAGCGGTTTTCAAGATGCTACAGGATATATATACAGACTTTCTTCCTCTGTTGGCAGATGCCATTTGATTGAAGGACTTCTTATTCGATGTTACAGCTAATGTTACATACTGCATATAGCCACCTGCTTTACCAGAGGGATATGTAGTAAACTAATGTCAGTTTTTTCTTAGTAAGTTTAAAGCACAAATTATTTAAATGGGAGGCCACATGGAGGCCACAGGAGGGTTCACAGGTATGACATAGGATAGGTCCGAATTTTCCATTGCTTATTGAATATGGGCCAACTTCCGTCAACTCCTTGCAGTTCTGTATTTCCACCAGCGAGGGCTCCAAAGTGCCAAACATACATAGTGCTGTTTCAGTGTAGCTAATCTACTACCTAGCTTTGTAAGACGTCTGGAGAGGCGCTGCCATCATCGCGTCATGTGGGTCAACTTTCTGTCCTCCTCAGAGAAGTTGCATGTGGATCTTCAGTCCACACAGTGCACTGTTGGGTATTCCACGTCTGCCAGGGTGTAGGTGTTTGTACACTGCCTGTTGTGGTGTCCTGTGGGATTATACGAACGTACAGAACGTTCTTCTTTGTGTTATCAGACACCACTACAATAAGGCCAACTCCCAGGAGCAGTGCAGTGTATAGTGACTAGGGCAGTTTCAGGCATAGCCATTGGCTTTGTCTCTGTTATCTGTTTTGTCAACAAGTGCCAGCTATCTTGTCCTGTGTTTTGGAACTGTTTTATAGGGGTAGACAATTATTTCTAGTAAGGGGAATTGCAAGCACCTATTTCACCAGCTGGTAACATCTCCTTTTCTCATGTGAACGCTGGGCTTCCTCTCTTTCCTCCATCTCTCTGAGACCAGGAGTCGCTCTCTTCTTCTGCTCTCAGCTTTTGAAGTGCCCGCATAATCAGCAGCCATCTGTTGCCGCTGAGAAATAGCAGAGCTCCCTGTGTGTGTGTATGCGTGTTTTCCCTTTCTCGGTCACTTCCCCCCTCCCTTCCCCAGCCTCATACCTTTAGTTTAGCTTCTGTGTGTGTGTGTGTGTGTGTGTGTGTGTGTGTGTGTGTATTAGGGTAGTACTTGAGTCTATGTGCTTTGACATGAAGGACCTCGTAAATGTAATTGCAGTGTGTGACTGTGAGGCTAAAAGGAACAAGTTCTACCACGTCTACACACACAAATACATACATACATTCCTTCTCTCTCTCACACACACACACACACGCACACACACAACCACACTCCTCCCTGAAATGACTCAAAAGCCAATTTCATGCTCCATACAGATGACCTGGTTCTGCTGTCCCCCAGTCTGCATTCTCTACAGCAGCACAGACGGGGCCCGAACACAACTAGAACTTAAGCAGGGTTTTTAAACAGCATGTAAATCTCAAATAATCTGTTTCGAGTTTGTGCTCGATGATACAGAGCAAAAGCTTGTAGAATCGATGACTGCCTAAGATCTGGAAGCCGTGGACATCACCAAATACAAAAGAGTTTCCTCCTCCTTGTTCATGGGTCTTTCTGCCTTCAGTTTTGTCTTCAGTAAGTGAAAAGCTGCTCAACGGGGTTTCTGAGTTTGCTATTTTCGTTTTGGGTCTGTTAACCGCCATCCTATGAGCTTTGCAGCCTTAAACTGAAACTGAGCAGAAATAACAGCTCTATACACTTCAGAATCCCTCCCGCTAATTCTGTCAGCAGCCACATCATCAGTAAACACCAGTGACCCAGTTCCATTGGCAGTCATACATGTCCACACAATGACAGTGCCTCCTCCATGTTTGACAGATGATGTGGCATGTTTCAGGTAACAAATATTAAGGCCAGATTTGTCACACTACGCCTAAAACTATTGTTTTTAATGAAGGTATCCCGACAGAGCACTTTGCCTCTTTGGCTGTTTGATTCCTCAGCACACCAAACGCATTATTACATGATGATACCACAAACATCAATAATATATGACTTCTAATGAAATGCAAGAATTCCAATATTTAAAAACGTTTCGAGTAGGCTGGCTCTCTACAGCTTATTGAGGTCACGTCTTGCTCACAAGAAACTCCCTTGTGGGAGATAACGATAAGGATGATCAACAAAGTTGGGAAATACCCAGTGACTATCTGCCACTAGTCACAGATATTTTTAAAGATAACCACAAACCGTCTTCCGGTAGAGCTTGAAGTCAGTTTTAACTTGAACAAGAGCTTCTATACAGAATGTCTATAGGCACTCTCATTTCAGCGCTCTTGGTATGGAGGTAATCTTGGTTTTAAAGAATGTAGTTCCAGAAATGGACAGGCTGTTTTAGATGTTTTCCATCAGTCTAAAGAATTCTGCGTTCATCTACTTCAGTTGTCATCTGTTCTCTTCTAGGCCTTTAGGTGTTGCTGAGCTTACCAGTGCATTTTTAAGAATGTACCAAATTGTTGATTTGGTCAGTGTTAAAGTTCCCTGCTATCTCTCAGAGTACAGCTTTGGACTGCATATTGAGAGTTGTTCCCATGACTGAAGACACACTTGAGACCAACTCAAGACCTTTTATCTCCTTCATTTGTCATAAAATAAGGAGGGAATAGGAGGCCACTACTGGCTATAAAATCTGTCAATTTCCCCCCCTTTTTCTCCCAAAACCCACCCGTTCACAGCTCAGGGGCGAGAGCACCCTCTATGGCCAGTTGTGCTCTCTTGGTCTCCGGTCGCTGATGGCAAAGTGACATGAATTACTTTTAAGCCTGTGAAAATTACAGCCACAAAAATAGCTGTAATGCCTACATATACCCCTTGATTGCCACTAAGGTGGGGTAAATTACAGATTACATTAAACAAATTGTGAAAGAAATGTGTCACTGTCCAAATATTTATGGACCGGATTGTATGTTATTTGCATGCCTCTGCCTGATTTGCTTACATATTTTCCTTAAATCATTTTAGCAGCCATGCCCTGTATGACTGATAGAGAGAGCGAGAGACACCCAAACACAGATGACAAACACTAAACATGAAAAAAAAAAAAAATTCAAAGATTTGGTTTCTCTGTATGGAAAGGACCTGCTAATGCAGGTCTTTATGAGCAGTGGTGACTGCCAGAGTATGAGGGACAGTACGAGAGACAGCCAAACACACTCAAACTGTCACTGTGAGGAAAATCAAAGAGAGAGAGTGAAAGAGAGAGATTGTAAGTACAGTCTGCATAACAAGACACGCCTGCCTGACCCCAGGCATACTCTGAGTGAGTGTGTGTGTGTGTGTGTGGTGGGGGTGTATTCACTTGTATAAGTGTTTGTGTGAGTTGCCTTTGGGCCAGCTGAGTTGTGCCATGCTGTGATGTTAAAATCTCCTGCGCTCTATGAAGACAAGTATCAGGGAGGTTTGTTACGCTGAGCTGACCACTGTTATCTCCACACACACTTGCATGTGCACTTGCACTCTCTATGTATGATTTGAATACAAACTTTTATTTATAGAAAGAACACACAAATCAGCACAAACACACTTACAGCTTTCAGTGCTAGTGGTAGACTCATCACTGCACACATAGGAATTTGACCTCTGCCTTTAACCTATCTGTGCAGTGATCACACACACATACACACACTCACTAGAGAGCATTCACACACTACAAGGAATGGGGGCTGCATGTGCTCGGAGCAGACCTCACATTCTGACAGTGTAGCCCAAAAAAAACATCTGCACACACTACCAAGTCCTGCCAAGTCCATACACACACACACACAAATACATCAACATATTCACTCTTACTCTTACACTCATATCCACTCTCTTTCTCTACGTGACTCAAAAGCCAATTTCATGCTCCATACGGACGACCTGGTTCTGTTGTCCCCCACTGAACACAAGCTGCAGCACAGCCTGCGTTCACTACAGCAGTGCTGATGGGCCTAAACACAAAAAGAACCAAAGCAAATGTTATTCAAATAGCATGTAAAATTCAACGATTCAGAGTTTCAGACTCCCAGAAGCAGTTTCTGCATGAAATTGCACTGAACAGACTCAAACTTAAACAGAACTGCACAGAAAATAGTTCAGAAAGTACGGATGGACACATGGATAAATTAATTAATGAATGGGTGAACAAATAAACGGACGGCGGACAGATTAGCTGACATACTCACTGCTGACTCTGCTCACTGCCAGCATTTTTATTATTTTCAGTCCACAGGACTTCGGACAGGAAAGGTTTTCTTCTGATGATTCTTTAATGAAGGTCATACTTGTGCAGGGGTTGCTGCACAGTAGAACAGTGCACCACCGATGCAGCATCTGCTAAATCCTCCTGAAATGTGGGTTCCGATTTGCCTTTCTGGCAATCTACACGGCTACCTGAAATTATTTTGCGACACTATATGTCCAATCTATATATATATATATATATATATATATATATATATATATATATATATATATATCCAGATGTGCAAATGCTTACATGCAACTTGTCTAGTCTCTAAAGAGAAATATTGCCAATAGAAAAGGACTCTCTGGAGCAGATCAACATAAACCTATTGGCATCATGCCTAATGCCAGACATGGGCTAGAGGGGTATAAAGCCCCCAAGCATTTTCTTGTTCTTTGGAATGGTGGTGCTCTATCCAATGCCTTTGGAATGAGTTGGGGATGAGGTGAGGTGGGCTGTTGATTATCTAACATCATGACCGCACTAATGCTTCTGTTGCGAAATGCAATCAAATGTTCACCAAACACCAAACTCTATAGTAAGCATTCCCTGGATAGTACAGTCAGTTACTCCAACAAAAGTAGGATAAACTCTTTTTAACTTTGCAAGAAACTAGCTGCCTTCTGCTTTGAGGGCATCAATTATTTTAGTTCTGCTAGGCAGTGCTAAGCAGATGCTTAGAGGAGCCCACTTCATGCGCGCTATACAAAGTAACAGACCCTTAGAATTAGGTGACCAAACTTTTGCATGCCACTGTATATATCCTTTGCCCTTAAGAGCAAGATTAGCCTACTTAAGAGAATAAAACATGGATTTAGGCTCCCCAGAGCTGTAAAGGGTCAATCTTACCCTTTCAGGTTGGAACACCGCTGCTATACAAACAATACTCCTAGTGCCTCGTTTTCCTACCAGTTAATTAGGATTAGAGCATTTGCTAAATGCATAGCAGCAGCAGTTCTGACTGCCAAACCATGGTAGACAGTGAAGGACGCATCTAAAAGCTGTAAATGTCGAATGTCTAATCTAACAGGATCTCTCTCCATCTCCCTCTCCCTTCCTCCGCAGGGTAAGATCTTGGTGCGCACAGGCCGGGTGGGCCTAGGAGAGAAGGTTTTGCGGGATGCCGTGCAAGCCCACAGCGTGTCCCACGAGGCGTGGAGCGGCCTGGGTGAGGCACTGCAGAGCCGGTCCAGCGCTCAGGCGCCTGACTGCTTCCTCACTGCGCTGGAGCTGGAAGCCAGCTGCCCCATTAGGCCCTTCACCATTATCCCCAGAGAACTTTGAGAACACGCCCCGAGGGACTCGCACACATATGTTAATGCACATGCACTGACACATATATTCAACAATGCACAAACGTGCACATTTTATGAATGACGAACTTCATCCCCTTTTCCATGTCCCTGTTTTTTCCTGATTGTCGTGCATCTTCACTTTTCGATGGTATTAAATTTATGTCAAAGGACCCTTTCCAGAATGATCATAGCTACTGTGAACACACTGTAAACATTTCTTCATTTTTTGTGTTATTAGGGTATTATTAATGTATTTCAATTGAGTTTCATGCCTCCCTCATGCTGAATCACATATTTCATATATTTATATGACATGTTTATGTATTTATGACACACAGCTGCACAGACAATCTCTTATGGTGGCTAAAAATTACTCACGTGTACCAAAAACCGGGATGCTTAACACTCCCACTGACACACAGTTCTAAACACTGCTGCGCAGAACTGTATCCGTCTTATGGACAAATACTCCAGTTGTTTAGACACTGTATTGTCTGCATTTCAGCGCTCCTTCAAACATCACTCCTTTTCATAAAGAATGATTCCAGTGATTCCAGGAGCTTCACGTGTTGTGTGTGTTTAATGTGTGCATGTGTGTGTTTGCGTGTGTCTAATTTGCTCTCATTCGTTCCACGCCAGTGTCCACAGCTCTGTAACACTAGCGCTGTGGCTCAGTGAGATCTTATGTAATGTTTCCAGTGCTGCTGTGAAACTGGAAGCCCAGTTTTTCTTTCTCCGAGGCTGCTGTGGTTGCCTAGCAGCCTGGCCTGTGTTTAAGTTACTGGGGAGACTGGAAGGGAGCTTCAGTGTGTGGACCTTCCAGCACGAGGGGTTGATATAGGCTATTGCTATGGGCTATTTTCTGACTGTGCTTTCTTTTTT
Source organism: Salminus brasiliensis (assembly GCF_030463535.1). Taxonomy (NCBI): domain Eukaryota; kingdom Metazoa; phylum Chordata; class Actinopteri; order Characiformes; family Bryconidae; genus Salminus; species Salminus brasiliensis. The sequence goes on along the minus strand of NC_132881.1, from coordinate 25,082,488 downwards.
TTCTCTTCCCCGTTTGATGCAGAGGCTTGGGCTGTTAATAAGAGAGAGAGAGAGAGAGAGGGATGCGCAGCAGACGATGGGAGTTTGGTTATATAAGCGCTCGCTGTTAAGTGGGTTCCTTAAAGCAGAATGGATTCCGTCCGCTCAATCCGAAGAACGTGATGTGGGAAAACAGAGAAGAAGCTCCATGCCTGAGCTCCAGCGTTTGCTGTTGCCCGAGGAGCAGCAGGTCCATCAGCTACTGGGTGTTTTCTGTGCTCACAGGCAGAATTGTCTCTCGGCCCTCGTGAAAAGCTCTGGCTTACGTGTCATCTATCTCTTCAGGCTGTTCACTGGATATAGGCCTCTTCTAGCTTAAACACAAGCTGGCGGCTTTCCCTCACCTTCCTTACCTCTCTCTCTCTTGCTCTCCTCTCTTTGCGTGTTAATAGTTGTAGAGGCGCAGTCGGCAGGCGGTAAGGGGAGATGAATGGGCTGAATAGCCGCAGCGGAGCTGGGTGATGTATAGGGCCACATGGGGAGGTCATGACAGCGGCTGGTAAAAGGAGACAGATAAATGAATGGCGTGGCCTGCCGCTCTGACATCCACTGATGAAGGGTACTAGGCAGCGCTATTCATCGACTCTGCAGCCTGAATAATTAGGCGGGCCGGCAGATCCCTGCATCTCTCCGCTCCCCTCCCCACCCCTCCACATGGCTCCAGCCCAGTCCGGAGAGACTGCACACACACACACACAGATGGAAGAACGATTAAAGGGACAAGATAGATGAGTGGGAGAGAGATAAGGGAGGATTTAGAACCAAGCTCTTTTGATGTGAAAGTGTCCTTCAGGTGCCTCTTGCTTAATCACTTAATTACACACACACTGCTTGTTTCAGTCTCTGCTGAAGCAGGTTTTACATGGCATGTAGCCTTGTCCACTGTGACTATACACAGCACAGGTTGTGAAGCGCATTACAAACACACTATATGTCGAAATGTTTGTGGACACCCTTTCTAATAAATGCATTCAGCTACTTTAGGTTGCACCCATTGCTGACACAGATGTGCACACACACACAGCTTGTCTGGTCCCTGTGAAGAACTACTGCCGATAGGTAACGCCAGGCATGGGCTAGAGGGTTATAAAGCCCTCCAGCATTGAGCTGAGGAGCAGTGGAACTGCTTCTGGCATGAGTTAGGGAGTTGGGGATGAGGTGAGGTGGTGATCATCCGACATCCTGACCTCACTAACGCTGTTGTCACTGAATGCAATCATAACGCTCACAGCAATGCCCCTCCAAAATCTAGTAGAAAACCTTCCCTGGACAGTACAGACAGTTACTTCAACAAAAGCAGGATAACCTTTTCTGCAAAGATTTCAGAAGAAACAATGAATGAGCAGGTGTCCCAATACTTTTGTCCATATGATGTATGGAGTTTTCTACTTTTGTAGAATTTAAAGGATAGTTCAGTGAGGGAAGAAGTTCCAGCCAAGGCATCTGCAGCTTGCCTAGCACTGCAGCTATGAGGCAGGCTAACGCTGCTAACAGGTAATGAAAGACTTTGAAGACTTTGAAGAACACAGTGCTGAGGGGATTTTTACCCCTCTAACCCTCGCCTGGCATTAGGCATGGTGCCAACAGGTTCATGTTGATCTGCTCCAGAGGGCAGTAGCTTTCTGTATTTATGACTGTATCTTAAAGTAACTGAATGCATTTATTACAAGAGGTGTCCACAAACATTTGGACGTATAGTGGAGCAGCTTCTATTGTTCTCAGGTGTACGACTTTGTGCATTCTTGTCTTACAGTGTCAGACACCAGATGATTTTTAAGACTGTAGGTGTGCTACTCTCACCTGATATGTTGGACCTCTCAGCCCTGGTCTGCATTCGTGTGTGTGTGTGTGTGTGTGTGAAGGTGTGTGTATAGGCTGCTCCTCTGGTTACCGCCAGACAGCAGGGTGGCCCGCGGTTCCTGCGGCTGCAGTGGGAGGCCGGACCCTGGGCAGGTCAGATGTCCAGGCCGAGTTACAGCTCTGACAGCAGGCAGCTCCACCGCCTGATTGATGCGTTTGTTTTTTGATGAGCAGAGTGACGATGCCACAAGAAAAGCTGGACAGATGTTCAGATCTTTGAGGGTTTCATTCTTTCAGCTTACAGCAGTTAACATGGAGAGGACCTTGACATTAAGTGTCATGACCGGACACTTGATAGCTTGTTCTCTAAATGATTGCGTAATTACATCTTATTAACGAGCCTTGTTTTCCCATTGTTGTCTGGTTTACGGATAACGTTCCGTATGTCCGCCTCTTCTGCAAGTTTGATAGCCATGTATATCTTTATAGAGCAGCGGCCCAGCCTCAATAAGAGATCGCTTACCTGAGACAAACAAGCTAATCATGCGCAAAGTCGCCCTCTTCATATTTCACAAACACAAACAATGGGATCGCTCTCAAATGAGCTCCATCGAACCCTCCAGCCTCTTCAAAGATGCAGGAGTCATTTAACAGGGCTCAGCCGTAGTACGAACGCACCTGTCAATGGCCAAGTCAAACGATCCCTGACCACATGCTGCTTTTGTTTGGCTTGACATGTGCTCTGAACATGACCCTGGCTCAAGCGATTCGTGAGCTCCCACAAGTCCTCGGGATGTCCCCCAGCCAAGGGTTAGGGTTTCACCAATATACAATTCTATTTTTAGGGAGAAGTAAGAATGGAACGGACTGTCTGCGTTTTAGCCGAGACTCAACGACTGATTCTTACGCAGGTGAAAATATTAAGTTTACACTGACGGCGCAGTCAAGGTTAGTCGGGGACATAACGGGTGTGAGCTAGCTTAAATCTTAGTATCTAACCATATGCATGGTAAGTCTTCCTGAATGCTTCTTAGAACAGAATGGCTGTATCTGGGATGCTTCTTGTTTGTGCTGATGCCAGATGCTTCTCACAAACCAAAAAGAGGCTTAATCCTCTCATCAAAATCTGGCTTCTGCTACTTATGAGTAAACTCTACTCCACCCTGAGGATTTTTCTGTCTGAATGTACAGTAATGACATAAATGAGCACAGGCCTTTTCTTTTTTTTTCTCCACAGGGTTGGTAGAGGACAGCCTCGCGTGCTGCCACAGTCACTTGTTTGGATGCAGAGTTGAACTGGGGTCAGGCCTGTGTTATCCTCCACTCACTGACGAGAGGGCTTGCGCATGACGAATTTGAGGAGAAAAGTAGCGCTCGCTGATGCAGTCAAACAGAAAGCGAGGAGCGTTAGATCGTCAGAGGTCAGCATGTGCTTGAGATGAGGTCCTTGGTTGAGGCCTGAAGGACTGAGCGGATTAGCATGAGATGGTGGCATGACTCTGGGGACCCGCCGCAGCACGCCACAAATTGGTTCACATTAAAATGTGATTTTGTCTTTTCATGCTCTCGTTCAGAAAGAACAATGTGTTTCCATCATCCAGCTCTGTTACGGAGGTGATATTCTCCATTGTTTTATACCAACAACCTAAAAAGAAGTGTTTAATTAGCACTCCACATTACAGGTCTCATCAAGCTCTTCATTCAGCACAGCTTGGTTTCTCTCAACTATTATGTCCCCAAATAAGCTCTGTCAGTATAAAACCATCTCTCCTCACATCAGCGTTGCGGCACTCCAGATCTTCTAGAGTGTTTAAGTTTGGGTTTGAAAATGATGGAGTAGGCATCATAGCTACTATATTAAATTATACACGCAAATATTAAAAAAAAATAAAAAAAAAACTCAATATTACCCATTGTGTTTACTCGCATGTATTTTAGCCAGTCGCAATACTCTTGTCTGCTCTAGTCATACACACAGACGGGACTGGAACAGGTAGTGCCACAGCCAAAGCTACTGTAAAATGTGTAAAACTTAATGAGCCTCTTGGGGACGCAGAGTAAAGGCCCAACACCACTAACCTGATACACACTGAGAGTCCATCACTCAGTGTAGTGAGTATCAGAACACAGCTACTAACAGCACTAATGGAGATTGGTCTACCATTATATGACAACGGTAATATGTCCTGTATGGCTCTAAGATCTAACAAACCCCTAGTGAGAGGTGAAGACGTGTTACTTGATGCAAGCAGCTGATTTTCCCCCCAAATACTGCCGAAGGGTGTGGAAGATTAGCTTTAAGTAAAGTGAGAGAGAAGAGCCTATTAACATATGTTCATAGCCGGTATGTTGCCTTTGTAAAATAAAACTGTGGTTTTATTTTTTTATTATTTGCTTATTTACGATATTTATTTACGTCTTTAAATTCCAATTCCAATATCTGAATATTTGTAACTATCAAAAGTTTATTCATCTTTTAAAGGGTGTAATTGCATGGTCTTTAAATGAATATAATGCATCACAATTTTCTTTGACAATTTATCATACAAAAAAATGTCTACCGTGACGAGCCTACTGATGCCAAAACTCATCGCTAATCGACAGTGGTGGAGTAAAAAGGCAGATTTCACCACTACATACTTTCTTTTAAATACAAATAATTATATATATATATATATATATATATATATATATATATATATATATATATATATATATATATATATATATATAAAATGGGATATTTTACTCTGAAATGTAGTGAAGTAAATAAATAAATAAAACAAATAATAAAAAAAAACACAGTTGCAACCAAAGTGATTCAACCTTCATTGCAAACTATGTTTATTAGCAGAATCTACAAACTATCAGCTGTTTGCAATAAACCAATCACACAACACCGATTTAAATATCTCAGCACAACCAACAGAACACACCCGCTGCAGGTTTCCAGTGCCAGAGGAAGAAAATCAGGCCCAGAGCATCACAGAGCCACCACTGCTTTACTTTACTGTATGCAATGTGTCCCTTTTAGGGGATGCTTCATTCATACCACTGATACAGAGGCCTGTTCCAAAAGTTCTTGTTTCATTGCTTCACAGAACAGAATCCGAACACTTCAGTGGTTTATTTCTAGAGTTTTGAGCAGATTGGAACCACCAAATCTTGCTGCAGGTCTTTTGCAGTCACTCAAGGATTTGTGACCACCTGCCTCCTCAGGAATCTGCGGGCAGCCGGAGATAGCTTTCTCTTTCAGATCATTCAGAGCCTTCACTCTCTTCTTGCATCCTTTTCCTTGTTTGTGCAAAACAACTGAGTGCTTTTACTTCAGGTCGTATACTCAAAAGCACATGAACATATTTTGTACTTTAACAAACATGAACTCATACTTTTACTCATGTACGGTATTTGAATACTTTATACAGCAGTGTTATCAGGTATCTCAAACAATGTCCAGTGCAGGAAAGACAGCAGATGTTCTGCTCAGTGCTATACTTGATACGTTGTACAGGGACATTAAAAATTAAGAGTAAACGGTATCCTCACACCCAATACACAGTCATGTCCAAAAGTGTTTGAAAAGAGACCTTTTTTTTTTTATTATTTTGCATCTGAAGTAATCCAGATGTGACTAAGTGTAGACCTTCAGTTTCAGACTTTATATTATATATTGTTACATAGTCCATCCATTTTCACAGGCTCAAAATGAATAGGACAAACTAACATAAATGCAGTAAGTAGAAACCATGTACATCCCTAAATGCTGAATGCTTTGGCAGGCCTTTACTGTAACCACTATTTTGCCTTAAGATACTGTTAGGTTGGTTTCACAGTATATTTTAGGTTGGTATATATGTGTACTGCAAAGCTCAATGTAAAGTTCATTTTATAATTCTTCCTGCTACTTCTATCAGCTGTCACATCATCAATAAACACCAGTGACTCAGTTCCAATAGCAGCCATAGACACCATGCTATAACAGTGCCTCCACCATGTTTGTCAGATGACAAGGTTTGCTTCGGATAATGAACCCTTGCTTTCCTTCTCCATACTTTTCTCTTCCCATCATTTTGGTACAGTTTAAGCTTTCTTGCATCTGTCTATGGACTATGTGAAAAATGTCTGTAACCTAAACAGTAACTATAAGCTGTGCGAAACCTCTTGAATTAAAAAATCGTGTCATTGCCTGAACACTTATGGACTGACCATGTATAAACCTCCTCGTTGGCTGTTTTGGGACCTCTCACACACATTATATTCTCTTTCTCTGTTCTTGTGTGCAATGGGTAGTGCTGAAAACAGCTGTTTCATTGTGTGACACTGACCTCTTTGTTCCGACTGAATGAGTTAGGCAAGCGTGAGAGTCATCACAAAAGCTCGGGTATTATAGGGACGGCCAGCCCGCATTCAGAGCATGGCATAGCTGAGATAGCTGCGAGGCATGACAGCAGGACATGGAGCAGAGAGAATGGAATAGGTAGATAATGAGCTGTGGTCCTTCCCTTATGCATGCTAAGTAAAAGACAGTGGGCCAAAAGGAAAGGGGGGACGCTTCTGGAACACTGCTCAACTGAACGCATGCAGCAATTAGGTTTGTCTGAGATAGCGTTCATTTGCTTTTCTGCGTAATATGATATGTGTGAGGCAAACAAAATGAGAAACGAAAGCTGTCTGGCTTTTTAATGTGAATGGAAAGTAAACATGCAGTAGTTTGTGAAATGCTAGGTATGAGATGATGGTGTGGTTTAGCTTATGAAGCTGGGTAAGCTGGGAGTTTTGACTGACAGGTGAGAATGGGATTTTAAAACACATTACGGAAGTACAGGCCATACGTGGGGCCCACGCTGGCCTCGGTAGCAAGCCAAGGGCTCCTCTGCCAAGATGGCTCATATGTGCCTGGTCCAGGAGTCCTCTGCCAGAGCCAGGGGAAAAGAAAGTGTGCATTAGCACAAGATGAATAACTGGATAATACAAAAATCACATTTTAGCATTTAAAAAATTTATATATATATATATATATATATATATATATATATATATATATATATATATATATATATATATATAGTAAAGGTAGAAGCACAGGCTCCATGTATAGCTAAATGTATGTCTAGGCATCAATTTAGTATTTTTAACTAGCACAGTTTTTTCCAACCCTGGTCCAAGAGGCACCCTGCCCTGCACACTGTTGCGGACTTCCTGCTTTAACACCTCCCTGCCACTCTGAAAGGGCTTGTTAATGAGCTGATAAGACGAATCAGGCGTGTTGGGAGCAGAGAAAGCACTAAAATGTGCAGGGCAGGGTACCTTCAGGAGTGGGTTGAGAAACACCGACCTAGTATTTCCATGCAAGAGGTGAAAATGATCCACACAAGAACTATTCTAGGGTCAATTTTTAGGTCTAGTATTAAAATAATTATTGAGTTATTTCATTAATCTGTTCATGCTTTTAGCTAGAGAGTGCTGCATGAACGTACAACTGACTGCTGAATATAAAGAAGATTTCACCGGATTCAGGGTCCGACCCATTTCATCAAGCTTATGAAAAAAAGGGGGGAAATCTGCTGTCATAGTGTTGCTGTCATTGCCAAGACTACACCACTGTCAATCACTTTGAGAGTTCTTCTAGCTTTTTACTGTATTAAAATATAGTCTAGGATTCTACATTAAAAAAGGATGGTAATCAAGTCATATCTTTAGTATCACTGAGGTCATTTTAATATTGGCAATAGAGCTAAAAGCCTCTTTAAAAAGCAGGCGCTATGTTTCTGCTGGAACTCACAGAGCGAACGCTGTGGAGGCGAGGCACCGTAGATCTGAAGCAGGACGTAATGCCATTAGCTGGGCTGGACCTTATTGTGTAATGACCAGGGGGTGGTCCCTCCTTCTAAATCCATCAATCGACCATTTAAAAAAAAAAAAAAAGACAAAAAGTCTTGTTAATTTTTCCCTATGTTACGGGTAAAGCCGTTCCAAGACTGTGCTGGAGTGCAAACATAACAGCCATGTTACAATTCCCCCTAGATTCATTTGTTTCCTTCCAGAAAGCAATAGGTGAGAGGAAGAGCCTTACAGCCAGCTCCCCCAGGGCCTGGGCTGCATTACCCTTGCTCTGGAGTGGCTGCCTGCTATTATTACGTGCTACTCGACTCCACCAGCAGCTTCAACATGATCTTCCCTGGCCTGGCTTGCGGCTTGCGGCAAGCCGAAGTGCGTCGGAGGTGTTAATTCAGGTGTATTTCACAGGGGCTTTTTAAAGGGGACATGGGGGGAAATCACTTCCCGCTGCCCACCACCTAATGAGCAGCACGCCAGACGGCTCTCTGCGGCATGGCCACTCTGCTGCCCCGCATTCTGCTGGCTGGGTGCAGATAGTTGCCTCATAGCATAAATGTCTGCTGAGCCGCTGACCTTTTCTTTCATTAAGAGAGGCAGTGTGCCCAGGAGGAGCCTCATTCTAGCTGCCTGCATTTGGACTAACACCACAGAAGAGGAAACCTCCAGTCCGTTACTCCTGTAGTGTTAATGTTTGAGCTGCACTTGAAGAGAACGGAGAGCAAGAATCCTGAATGGCTGGTTATTGTGGGTTAAATATATGAATATACGAATTAAGTCTAAATCAAAATAAATGGAAAAATGACTTTTGGTGAACAAATGTTAGACCTGGACAGTTTGGAAAAATTTAACTGGGAGACTGATTGTAATGTCAAGCTTGGGTTCACTGTGAAAATGACATCACGTTATTTGTCTTACATGTTATTAATATGATATTTGTATGATCTACAACTCTACTTTTTGGGAATCTGTGAAAGCGTAAAACTGTAGATGACTGAAATGACTAAGTAATACATAAATATGTAAACAAGTTCTAATGGAATTAATATGCAGAACAAACTGAATCTGAAACCTGGTGGTCAAACTTCATAATTGACTAGATAATTAAATTATATTATTATAATTTAATAATGTGGTGTTAACAAAGCATTTTTAAAAAGACCTGGTTTTATTTATTATTAGTTAAATTATTAATATAGATGTTTCCAAACTTTTGAACGGTACAGCACGTTAGAAAAGAGAACAGTTCGTTGAGATGTCAGCTTTGTAACTCAATCCATCATTGAATATGCACAGCAGACACGGACAATGGTTGCAACATCTTTGTTTGTACCAAACAAGGATTATAGTCTAAGCATTTAGTCATCATGGGTTATTTCAAGTGCCGCACCGAAAGTGAGGAAGAACAAAGATCCTGTGCTTTCCAGAGAAATGGAAGAAGAAATGGCTGCTGATCTGCTGAGTTATTATTATATTAATAATAATTCAACACTGGCACTTAACCTTTGACAGAGCACATGAAACACCACACCATTAAAACTACACAATGCCCTAACTTTCGCCTTAATGGGACCCAATGGGTAGCTTAGCACCCTCGCCCCTCTGTCACCACCTGAACAGCTGCTAGTCGGTCACACATACTCAGCCAACATGGCTGCCTCACACTGGAGAACACATATGGATGTGAGCACACACATGGATATGAATGTTGTAAACGTACCGATGCTCAAAAATCAAAGGAAAAATGGAGTTTAATTAGAAAATAATGCAATGCTTGTAATGTAAACTAGAACACAAATAAAAATATTCAAGATTTATGATGTACAAATCAAGGAGTTTTCTGTACATTTTCTAGCTCTTGGGCCTATGTAGGGACTGATGCACACTCTGACAGCATGAACTGTCTCAAAGAAATTGAAAAACTCACAGGGAGGAAGCTGAGCCTCTGCACGGCCGATCGGAACATCACGTGCCTGCAAGAGGAGACGGGGAGAGATGTGTCATGGAAGAGGGGGGTAAACTGGAGAAAGATGAGGACAGAGCGGAGAAAAGGAGGAAGAGAGGAGATGGAAGTGAAAAGGCGACACTGGTTTAGGATGGAGGAGGAGAAAGGAAGGAAATGACGAATCTGCAGGAAGCTCTGAACTCCAAATGGCTCAGATTAAGGAGGTAACTTCAGTTCTAAAAAAAGGACAATTAGCCATCTCGCTGTTACAGGGCATGGTGTACAGTCCCAAACTAAGAAGCAGGGAAGGACACAGAGTTCAAAAACGTCTACCTACTTGCAAGGTAATTTGGGGACAGGCTTCTCGGTCACATTGTAGTGGCACGGAGAGAGGTCTACGTCCTGGAACACACACATACAGACCTTTAATGGCGTTTATTTTCTCTGAAGGTGAATGACAACAAGGCATAAAACACTGCCGTGACAATAGCACAGATAACACAGTCCGCTACCGTGGTGTCCGAGGTCATTGGGCCGCAGCAGTAATCACAACACTGCCCGCTGATGGAAACACTCAGATTAACGCTGACCCACCTTATCCCTGATGCCCAGTGTGTAGCTGTCCGGTCTGGGGCAGCTCTTGAAGGAGTAGGATGCCTGACGCTGGAGAGCTTCTTGAGTCGAGTCAGTGAGTTTGTACGCCCCTGGCAGGAGCACGGCCCCGCTCCGTACACACGCGGCCTGCGTGCTACGGCCAGTGCCCTTAAAACCATAGGTCCTACGCACAGGATTGAGGCTGGCCTCCTCTATGAAATCTCGTATGTGGTAACTACCAGGGATAGGGGTGTCCTGCAAAAGAGGACAGTGAGAGTACAACGTTGGCTTGCTTAGAAATGTGTTAGCAGACAAAGGTAATCCTTACAATGATGTCTGTGTACACAAATATTACAAATATAACAAATATAATTAGAAGGAGGAACAAAGAAGGTAGTAGCTAGGGTTGGGCGGTATTTGAGGGGGTCTATATTTGCAGCCTCTGAGTGCTGACTGAAAACCCAGCCACAGATCAGGGATGATGGGAGGAACATGGCCGTCCTGGCTGGACAAATGAGCATCAGGTATAGCCCAGCATAAGCAGCCCAGCTCACCATGAACATCATGAACAACAGCATAAACACGTCCAAAAACACCACCAACCTTAATAGACTGCCTCCACCAGCCACTCCTGTCAGCCAAGTCTTCTTTCTCTCGACTCTAAGGAAACATAAGAGCTAGCACAACACCACCCTACAGAGTCCAGGCATCTGGGTCGACAAGTCCTGTTCTGTCTACCGGCCCTTCCTCATACTCTCCTCTTATTTTTCCGAACAAGAAACATGAAACCTACCGTCTCTGGGACATTACTGTTAGGAGGAATGTCTCCTAATTTTGCAGCGGCACTTTCTCTTCCTATGGGCATGGCTCAGGGTTTGCAGTCGAGGGCCTCTTGGTGTGGAGAGACGGCCAGCGGCTGTAGCCCCGAACCGTTGCTTAGGTACGACGGGTGATCGGTGGGGTGTTTAACTATTAATCAGGCCGGTCGGTCAGATCCAGCGTCGTGTTGCTCTTCAGGGCCTCACGAAGAGACCGTCCTTCTCCTCTGAGGTGTGAAGAATCTGCAAGCCTTCGTGCAGCTCTATCAGAGGGGTAGCCGACCTGATACTACACTATACAGGCCTTCCTAATAACCGCTCAGAGCTACAGCAGCCGTCAGAGCTACTTCCCCTGCACGAGGACTTAGATACATCCTGGACACAGCAACCTTCCCTCAGCCCTTGTTTTTTTTTTTTTTTTTAATTGATTTATTTATCTTTATAGCCTGTAAATGTTCTGTATAATGAATGTTAATTCAAAATGTGAAGTAAAAATAAAGAATATGGTAAAAATAAAAATAATAAATAAAAAAAACATTCAGGATTATGTGAAGATAACGTGGCTCGCGTGAGAGCAGGGCAGACACCTGTGGGCAACGGGACTAAAATTGTTTAAAGAATAAAAGTCCAAAATTAATGAAAGTTACAGAGCGTTCATCTTTCATTTATTAAATGCTTGCTCTCTTATGTGGAAATAATGTCACGTTTAATGGTATTATTTGCACAAATGCAAGAATTGTCATAATATGCATGACTTTTAACCCAGTTAACCCTTTCAGACATGGTGTTTCTGTAGGCAACATGTATTTAAATGTTAAATAATAAATAATTTCTCTAATTTCTAACTACAAAATTACTGTATATTTTCATTAAATTTGGAAAACTAAACGGTTATTACATTTTTTTCCTTCATCTTTTTTTCTTTTCTTTTCTTTTCTTTTTTTTTTTTTTTTACCCTAGTCTGTATAAGCCAATTTTACATACAAAACAGCTTGGAAATGAACACCGGGTAAACCCTTGCACTGCTGTTGGTCACTATCAATTCCACAACCTATTTACAGTATATTAGGTCATATCCATAAACATTTGAACAGTAAGACAGAAGAAGTCAATTTTGCTTCTGTGCATCACCGAGACCAATCTGAAATCAAGCAATCAGTGTGTTATGGTATGTAAGTGTAACATACTTACATGACATGTAGACTTTTAGAGCTTTAATTAAATGTTATTTCATTAAATTTTACAGTAACCATTTAGGAATTACAGATGTTTTCACACCGTGCCTCAATTTCCACAGGCCCAAAGGTCATTAGACAAGCTAACATAATAATTAATATATAACCGAATGCAATCCATGGGATTGTGAGTCTTTTTGCCTTCGGTTCTGTCTTTAGTAAATGAAAAGCAAACTTAGCTGAGTTGAAGCCAAGTGACTGAAGACGCTCTTGGGTTGTTTCATATGTTTTGAGTCATCCATCTATACTGTGAAGCACTATCCTTCATCAGTTTTGCACCCAGTGAGTTTGTACGCCCCTGGCAGGAGCACGGCCCCGCTCCATACACACGCGGCCTGCGTGCTACGGCCAGTGCCCTTAAAACCATAGGTCCTACGCACAGGATTGAGGCTGGCCTCCTCTATGAAATCTCGTATGTGGTAACTACCAGGGATAGGGGTGTCCTGCAAAATAGGACAGGAGTACAACGTGAAGCACCATCCTTCATCAGTTTTGCACCCAGTGACCCAGTTCCACTGGTAGCCATACATGCTCTAGCCATAATAGCGCCTCCATCAATTCTGCCGGTGATGTGGTATACTTCAGAAAATGGAGGTACTGTAAAAATGTCAATACATTCAACTACAAAATGTCACTGCTCTGATATACACTATATGTCCAGATGTTTGTGGACACCCCTTGGGCCCTGAAAGATCTGGGCCCAAGCCTCTTTCGCACAGGTTAAAGGCAACAGTGGCAAGGAAAAACTCCCTCACACAGAGATGAAAAAACCTTGACCTACTAGTCTAGTACCTGCAAAGAAGACTCTCTGGAGAAGATCGAAAAATGAACCCATTGGCACAATGCCTAATGCCAGGCATGGACTAGACAGGTATAAAGCCCACCATCATTGAGCTGTGGAGCAGGAGAACTGGGTTCTCTGGGATACTTTTGGGATAGGTTAAAGAGTTCAGGATGAGGTGGGGTGGCGATCATCCAACATCCCGATCTCACTATTTCTCTTGTCACTAAATGCAATTAAATCCTCACAGCAATGCTCCAGACAGCGGAGACAGTATCAATGCCCTTGATTTCTGTAAAATGAGTGAGCAGCTGCCCCAATAGAATCCTATCTATTCAACGTCGTCCTGCTGGTCAATGTACCAGTGTATTCTGTGGTGCAGTAACGACAGCGTGTCGGTTAATGTGGTGGAGTTACTGTGCTCATTGCATCATCTCGGTCTGCTGGCATCTCCCTGGGAGCTGGCCAGAACGTTCTGCTCTGTTGCTAGGCTACCTGGAACATGTGCTGCCAAGTAGCTACACAGCTACACTTAAGGCCTTTCGCTTACTCTTCACCCAGCCGGTCTGTAGCACCACGGAGGGTGAACACAGTGTCTGATAGGAGTGTATGTGTATTGCTGTTTCAGTGCAGTTTTCTATGTGACTTAAAGCTACAGAATTATCTTCAATTAAAATAAATTAAACCCAAGCGCATTATGTGTTACAGTGTAATAACCCTATAGTAAACGGTTTAGTACATGCATTGTAAAACATCCAATAAATGTAGCCCGCCCCCAACCCATCGATTCACCCTGGACTGTGTTTGAGTGCTGCAGGTTCCACAGATTATAACCAGCATGTGTGGTGCAGTCAAAACAAAAGGGACGAATACAAAAGAGGACTTCTACCACAGTTGTCATTCAAGAGTACTTTAATGAACGTTTATTTTGCGTTGACAAGGGGGCCGGACCCCCATCCTATCTCGTGATTACACATAGTAATTTGACCAGTTGACTCAGAGATACATTGTATGATGATTTACAAATGAACCATTTCTACTACAATAATTGTAAACATTCTGGTTGATGTAATTGGTGAGTGGACTGAACCCACTAAATCAGCTCAGGGATGCATAACTGGCAACATACTGAAGAGCTTTGAGTTATCGAGGGCTTAAGGATGCTCTAGAAACAAGGAAACCTTTCAAATCTGGGTTGTAAATTTTATTGGAAAACAAAAATATACAACTTGGAATGGATTATTTGAGGCATGACAATGCCGTTAAGCTGTTTAAAAAAAAAAAAAAAAAAAAAGAAAGAAAAAAAAAAAGAAAAGAAAGTGAAAACATTAAAAAGCATCATAAGATTCAAACAAGTTCTCTGGTACAGAACAGCAGATACAAAAAGAGTTTATGTACGAGTATCTAGAAGATACACCCGTGTCTTTTTTTTATTTTTTCCTTTTTTTGCAGTAGTGCAATGCTGATAAATTTCATATATATTATATACTTTGTCCATAGTCCATGCAGAGTTACTCCTCTACATTGTTGCCCTGCCAACATTGTTGTCGAGTGACAAGCCAGCTGGCAGGTCTCCGCTCTTGCTACGCATCGGGTGGAGGGCAGACAGATGTGACGTGCAGGTTTTTTGCGCGCCACAGCCCCCTTTTCGCCGCAACAAGCACCTGATCGTGTAACCGCACCGTCACTCCAAAAACACGATGACAGCAAAAGAAAGGGACATGAGGAGTTAGATCCTATGCAGTTTACATGCAGTTCCTTTGGACAGCCGGGAGGGGGAGGGGACTTAACGTTTTACAGATAAATTAAACAGAAAAAAAGGCAAATTATTTATAGAAGAGAGGATCTGTACAAGGCCTTCACTTCGCCGTCATCATCTGTACAAACTCTGTGGAGACACAGAAAAGATGGGAAAGGTGGTTTAGTCATGACAACTTCTGCATCTTCTCTTGCCACACCTAAATGGGGCACGACAGGTAAAGCCAAACGACTGCTGAAAATACAGAACTGCGAGGCCATGAGCTGCCACCAGATGTGACGCGTGACTCACCTTCGTAGTTCACCTGACCATCACCATCAATGTCTGCTTCTCTGATCATCTCATCGACCTCCTCATCAGTCAGCTTCTCCCCCAGGTTTGTCATCACATGACGCAACTCAGCAGCACTGATGTACCCATTTCCGTCCTAGAGGAGAGGAGATCCTGGGTCAAAGACTGCCCTGGACCAAACAACTAGTGCTCCTCGGCTTGTTCTGTTGATGCAGTGGAAGATTTACCTTATCGAAGACACGGAATGCTTCTCTGATCTCCTCCTCACTGTCTGTGTCCTTCATCTTCCTTGCCATCATGGTCAGGAACTCAGGGAAGTCTATCGTGCCATTTCCTGTGGAGAAGAGGCACCGATGTCAGCTCCACAGGTTATTGTTACAGTACATCATGTTTGTGAGTGCACATGCATGCGTGTCTGTCTTACCATCGGCATCAACTTCATTGATCATGTCCTGCAGCTCAGCCTCTGTGGGGTTTTGGCCCAGAGAGCGCATGACAGTGCCCAACTCTTTGGTTGTAATGGTGCCATCTCCATCCTTGTCAAAGAGTGAGAATGCCTCTTTGAATTCTGTAGTTTGTAGTGGAAAAGAAAAAAAACAAAAAAAAAATTTGTATCAAGCTTAAATTTTTATACAACTAAAAATTCACAAAGATACCAAAAGGGGTCAAGAGCCCATGCCCGCAGCAGTTTACAGAAAGGAATTCCCTGATTTACTTTACACCTGACTGTACAGGCAAGTGACCATAAAAGGCCAGAGAGAGATAAATAAGTTCTTCCACGCAGTCCTTAACTGCGGTCAAGGAATGCCAGAACACTTGTAGGCTCTCCAGTTCTAGGCCAAATCCCAACGCAACAAACTGTAAGCAGAATGCACAAGCACCTCGACCCAATTCTGAGTTTATAACACTTGTGCAATAGTCTTGGTGACTATATGGACAGTCCAGCGCACAGGCTACACACAAAGTGAGCAAAGCCTGGGAGTAGCCCAAAGAGCTGGGGGCCTGAACGCATACCGACGGGGTGAGCCACAACAAGCTGTGGCATGAGGCAGCTTTTCAGTGCCATGACAACAATGACCTGTCCTCCGGTTCCAACATTCATTAGTCACACACCAGTGCTTCCTGTAGCTGTGGTGAAGGGGGGGGGGGGGTGCAGGCTCCTCACAGCAGCTGCAATATAAGCGGAGGGCAACATGTGTGCACACTCACCTGTTTAACAAACTATGGAGGTACTGAAAAATGATCCTACGCTGCCTGAGCATGTTCTTGCCACACACACAAAAAAAATCGTGTTGTGGAACATCCAGTAATTACAGCTGAGTCACTGTTGTAACTGATGCAGAATATATTGATCTGTATTGATACTGTAGGCAGTCCACCCCCCAAATGACAGGCAAACAGAAAACAGTAATGGCTTCAACAGCCAGGAGAAATTGATCGTTGTAAAAATCCATGGCCCCAGTGAGCGACTCCATTGTGACGTGTCCTTATATAAACCTGCTACTGTTACATCAGTCTGTCCTCAGAGGAACTCGGGGAACTGAAACATCTCCCTCTACTTATGCAGATCAACCCACAGAGACTGTTTCTATGGAGATCGGAGTGACCTCACCCTGTTCCTATGGAGACAAGCTACAGAGATCTAGCACATACAGAGATACAGCACACGCAGACCTCAAGATCTACTGAAACGACACAGGATCTGGGTTTATGACTGCCGCTCCTTGATCTTCATTCCCCATCGTGATCTCACAAAGCAACGTAGAGACACTTGTGACCTCATAGTGCCCAGGGAGAAATACGCACAAGCCCAAATGCCTACATCCCAGCGGACAATCCGCTATGACTTCACCATCACCATGGAGACAGGCCGCTGTGACCTAAATGACAGCAATTTGGGTTCAGGTTTTCCGCTGTGACCAAACACCAATCACAATTAGTGGCTCTAATAATAGTCCTGTCAAGGGGATGCCTTAAAAGCCCCAACCCGTAGCACATGGACAGGGGGCTGGATTTTAACAGTAATTCTTCATCCAGCTTTTTAGCCATATCTAGGGCGGAGGAGGCAAACCACCAAAGGGTCAAAAGACCACCTTAATTGCACTTATTCCACTAGATGTGGCTCCAAGAGGAACTTCATATGAGAAGCTTCCCAACAGCTTCCTCACATCCTTTAAAATGCTTAAATGTTTAAATGCCCGGCTACTTAGAATTCATCCGAGGCCATGCACACTCGCAGATAACAGGATTGTAAAAACTAGAAAACCAAGTCAAGTCATTCGATCCAGAAGAGACACACTACTACACTCTGGATCGCCAGTCTACATCCATTCGTTAAGAAAACGGGCTGTGGCCATTTTAGGGGGAAGCCAGATGTAAAAGTCCAGCAGAGGACACACCCTAAGTTGCCCAGCCTGGTTATCAAGTCAACCCTCTCCACCAGGTCCAGTGTATGCTCACTTTAAAAACTAAACCGCTGGCAATAAAATGCAAACTAGTGTCAATAACTCCTTTCTCTGTTTTTTTAAGCCGCCACAGGCGTCCATTCATTGGGGATTGCCTTTCCCAGCGAGGCTTAGGGCGCATATGCCATAAAAGGAAAAAATATAAATCCAGCCGAGAGGGGTAGGGGTGGGGGTGGAAAACCACGGGAATCCACACCACCAGCCACGTGCCAGCGGCCGGAGCGGCAAAGTCTTACCGGCAATCTGCTCCTCTGTCAGCTGGTCAGCCTGCGGAGACACAAAGGGAGAAAGACAGAAGGGACACGTTAAAACCCGCCGTTCAGAAACACGTACGATGCTCCGGGCTGAGCGACCCGGCGAGCGCTCGCGTCTACCGCAGCCTGTGGCGCAGCAGCACTCCAGCGCTCCTCCCGCGTCCAGCGCGAGCAGCCTCCATCTTCATAACCTGCTGTAGCTGCTGCTGCTGTAGCTGCTGTAGATAGCTGCTGTAATCTCAACACTAACGCGAGGACATCACTCAGAGGGCTTCTACCACACCGAGCAGCCCGGTATGACCACCGAGAGCCAGGCTGGGGAAAATGCGTCATACACGCGAGGCTCAAGCTCAACCGCCGGGAAGAACAAGCGTTAGAGCAGCAATAAAAAAAAAAAACAAGAAAAGAAAAAGAAAAGGAGAGAAGAATAAGAGGCCATTTTGTAAACAGTCACAACCCAGCAGCTCTAATACTGCAGTGCTGCTCAACACGTTAACTACAGCAGATAACGACATTACTGTGAACTGCACGTCCTCGCGCTTGAGTTTTGGACGAAATGCGATTATGAGAACATATACAGGACATGTTAAAAGCTAAAATACTGGACGTTTTGCCTCGCTGTTGCTGATAATGGCAGATAATTGAGAGAAATGTGCGCAACACGTCCATCGTTGGAAATGAATGGTGTTCGGCAGAATGCAGCACTGGTCAAGCCCGAGCGGCAAAACCGCCTCTAATCAGCGCGCGCGCGCACACACACACACAGCTTAAAACTACGACACATACGACGATCCTTTCTACTGAATAACACTACAGCAGCCATACAGAAACGATTTTTAGACTTACCATCGCGCTGTTTTAGGCAAATGTAGCTCCACAAGTACAACACTCCTCAGCTGGCAAACAAACAGGATGCACTAGAAGACGGTTGGACGCGCCTTTAATGCTCGGTCTGAAACTCCGCCCCCTTCTCGCTCCGTCCGCCGACACTCTCTCCTCCGGAGAACGAAGGGTGGCCGAATCAGCTGGTAAATGTAATTTTTTACGGCTCGATAAAGCTGCACACGACTTCAGTTTAGTCGCGCAAAATATAAAAAGCGATCATGTAGAAAAATCCGGCGCGCTCGCGCTTCTTCGCGTTGGGACTAGCTGTCGGCGGAGGAATACATTCTGCTAGTGTGTGATTCGGCCCGCGCCGCACAGCCCGCTGTAGTGAGCAGGAGCCGCTCGTGATTGGTGCGTTTGTACCTGCAATGCGTCACTCTCTCTGGCCTGCGTTGCACTGCGTTCCCAGTCAGTCTATAGGCTGCATGAATCGCCCCAGGCACAGCATGGACTTCACATGGAGATGGCGGGGCACCTCTCAGCATCGTATTTACGGACAATCATTAAAGAAATGCGTTACACTTAGGATGTGCGAAAAGTCCTCCATTTCCTCCATGTACGTTTGGTAGAAACCCACTGCCTAAAGCTTAAAGGAAATGTACCCCAGATGGACGTGTTTTTAATGTTATGACAGAATGCATTGCTCGAGTAGGCTGTTATTTACCACTGCAGGCTCTAGCCCACCTTCAGGCGCATCCAAAAGCTAAATCTCTAACGCAGCACTTCAGGGGAGCCATAAAATAATGGCTGTCTGGCTTCATCCTACTCAGTCAGATGGGTGTGAGCATTGGTTGTATGGAGTGCAATCCATTTCATTTCTTGATCAGATTGATTAGGGCAGCGCAGGCCTGCAGGGTGAAGCTTTTCCTCTACGCTGCTGGTGTTGGGGCGAAGCAGAGAACGCAGTATGGCCCTACTCTAGCACTACTTGGACGGCACCAAGGCCTGTCTGTTTTTCCAGTGAGCAGATCTTGTGTTGGTCATGTTAGGAGAGACTTTGGTGATGAGTGTGTAGATCAGTGTGTCAGATGTGGTGTGGGGGGGGACTTGCAGCAGCAGGGTTGTGGGCTCACTGTGGTCTGTTTGTGTTCACTAAGGGGACGGCAGGCAGTATCTGATGGTCTGCTTCTCTATGCCTGACTGCCCAGCTCTCCCCCTCTCTCCCACTGGCCACCTGTCCCTGGACAGGGCCCAAGGAAGTCACAGGTGAGGGAGTAAAGACTGTGGAGGTGTTGTGAGTGCTAGAACAGAGCTTTCGAGTGAGTGTAGCAGCCTGCTCTCCACGCCTATATGGAGCGAAAAGCATGAACGAGGTGCTTCTGATGGTTCTTTGAGCGATTCCATAGCCCATTTGCGGGGGTGAAGGATCGTCAGAGCTTTAAAAGGTTCCTCCAGCTCATACGTCTCTGTTACAGACATGTCTCTTTATGGGACCAAAAGTGGTCCTTTATGGACATCGCTGCATGTGTATGCAAATGAAAAAAAAAAAAAATCCCCAACACTTCAAAAACAGCCGGAAACCCATGTTGCATGGTCCCATTTATGTGTATTGCTTGTTGCAGGCTCTTTATCTTAGGTCTGCTGTGGTGTCAGGTTAGATAAGGAAGTTACCTCATAGTGTTCTTCTAACAGGTCTATTTTTATGGTATGTGCATGTATGCATGTATGCACTCACTGTTCTCCAAGGCACATACAGACACATTCAAACGCAAACAGGAAGTAAAGCATCCACACCCTGCGCTCTCACCCACCGCACACATGCACATGCTGTTCATTTATGTCGTAATGTTTCTTACAGCCAAGACTGCTGGCTTGATATATCACATCCCAGTACGAGTGCCTCGGCCTGGCACTGGCCGCAGTCGCCGGGGCCTAATCTTCTACACAGTGGACTCCATTCACTCAAATTTGTTTTTCTGAACTGGGATTGCAGCTCATGGAGAAGATTATGCAACGCAAGGAGGAGAAAAAGTCGTACAGGACCCTGGATATATGAGTCACGAGGGGGAAAGTTGCCAGCTCCTTTTCTCGAACAGGCTCAGGGTGGAAAAAACACAGTTTATAGCCCCAGTTGTATGTTAACATGTTCCACACCGGGTTTCTTATGAGCTGAATGGCTGGTGGTTCTTCTACTCAATTAGAGATGGCAGCATCTTTCGTGGCATGTCCATCAGCTCCGATTGATTGGAACTGAAATTGGCTTCACTCTTTGGATGCAGCGCTACCTTCGGGACTCTAGGGATAGGTTGAGTGCGTTCAAAGGTCAAAGGTTTCCAGGAAAACGGCTTATTGGAATATACTCCAGGAGCACATAAATGGGCCATAAAGCCTGAATCCAATCTATTTGATGTAGAGCGGCTGGGTTGCAGCCAGGCACTGTGCGCTCCAGTGTACATCCCTCTTGTGTGCCTCATGCTTCGGCACCAGTGCTTGTGTTTGTATGTCCATGTGCACTTAAAGGACGAGGATTTGCCTATCTCTGTTTGAGTTGTATGCTTTTTATAGGCTGGCTTGGTGACTGTCATGAAAGGGCTCTTTGTGGGTGTGAAGAAAGCCGGCATTTTATCCCGGTTTATATAACGCGTGCTTGCTGTGCCTTCAGCGTGAGATCGTGTTTGTGCAAGTGCACATACACTAAGGTCTCCTGCATGACGCGCTCGTCCTAGAATAGGCGCAGGAGGTCGGTGCATGAGGAATGGTATACTGTATGTGGGTTTGAGTGTGAAGGCAAGTTTGTGTCTGCGCTGCTCTAAAATGTGCTGCCATTCCTGAAATGACTCACCATCCTCTGCTTTCACTGTTCCTTTCCCTGGCTTGAATTCCTTTCGGAAAGCTTGCTATATAGCTACCTGCCTCTCTAACGGAGCGACGTGCCCTTTGTCCGTGATAGAAGGCTCCAAAAGATAGAGTATAGAAGGTTCAAACTGAAGCATGACCCTACGAGCCAGGCGGGGTCAGACGTGGCAGAGTCCTGGCCTGAACTGGGCATGCGACCTCGTTGTGCAGAGGATGCGGCACATGAGAAGAAGCGTTGATAATTGGGGCTCGGAGCTGCTTGCTGAGCTGGTTCCTAAAGTCGTTTCTGCTCAGAGAAGGCCTCACAATCATCCTCCCGCCCTTTGCTTTGTGCGAGGCCTCTCGTTTAAGCCTCCCGACGTCCAGGTGGGTGCGTCATTTTTAATGAATGAGGCCTAAGAATGCATAGGGCGGTTGAGTTACTTTTCGCAAGTACATCTTCTTTTGCACCGCCATACTCAGCTTTGGTTTATAGGCAGGCGTTGGTGCCCTTGAGCACCTGAGCGGCAGTCCGCATGTCATTGTTTTTTCGCATCTTCCGGAGCAGGTTTCTTTCCATGCTTATTCTGAACCGTTGGCTTATGGTCAGCAGTTCTGACCAACTGAGCAGTTCTGCAACTGCAGATACGGCAACTAAAAGCAAGCCCAGGGTCTCCACCGATGACGTAAGGAGTAGATAAGGCTTCTGTGTCATGAAAGGGCTTAGTTCAAAACCTCCGTGCTTTATGGCTTTACAGCCATGTGATAATAGCCTGCAGTGTGCAAAGTCCAGCTGCAGGCTCGTGAGCATAAACGGCCGGCGCACTCGAAAAAAACAAACCGCTCTAGATTAGGTGTTATGTCACTCTTGACCCAATATTAATAGTGGTTATTAATTTAGGCACAAGAGGAGAGGTGTCTGGGAGAACTTGTGGGGGTGGGGTGGAGGCTGGGCTTCTCTAAAATGACATAAGCAGATATACGCAGATAATAAAAGGTTATTAATGTCACAAGGAAGACAACAAACGCAAACGTACAGCAAGGAGGAGGTTTTGCAAGGAGAGCATGGAAAAGGAGGAGCCGCCAAGGAAAGGAACAGTTAGGGGGGTCCCATTTAGTCCAGACAGAGCAAAAAAAAAAAATAAACAATAGAAAGAAAGAGAGGGTGAGATACAGAGATGGGGGGGGGGAAGCAAATTTGAGAATGTGTGTACGAGGCAGAAGGAGTGAGTGTGGGCACGTACATGCAGTGCACTGCCCTTGACCCCCACTCCTTGTGTGGGACTCCCTCTGCAGTGCAGGACTGCAAAGCACTCTGATGATCTCATCTTGCAGGGACCACCACACACACACACGCACGCACACACACTCACTCACTGCGTCCATGCTGCATAGGCAGACTAGGAGCTGCAGAGGTGCAGGTGTCTGCCCAGACTAAAACACTTTGCCTCTCGTGATTGACTGCACCCTCCCATAAACACTACGGCGCACTGCCACCCAGTGGCGAAGTATGGAAACTGCGCCTTCAACCAAACGGCCTGGTGCAGGTTTAAGCATTGTTTAGAGACAAGATTTAGCTGAGATTGAATAACTGTGTGTGTGTGTGTGTGTGTGTTTCACACCATTAGCATTTAATAATTAGAGTCTTAATAATTACTACCTGTGGTTTATAATGATAATCACACAAATCATTCCTCAACCAATCATCATTTCACATCTGCCGACATGGTCAGCTGGGGTAATTTCAGGAGAGTGACGAGGTTGGTTCATTCCTTTGCCTTTACTGTATGTTTTGGGTCACTAACCCTCTGTAATGTAAAGCACCATTCTGTTACTTTTGCAGTATTTGACTGAATCTGAGTAGGAAGCATAGCTCCATACAATTCACTATTAGCAATCATATAAAGGCCGGTAACCCAGTTCCATAGGCAGCTGTTCACGCCCATACAATTACAGTGCCTCCACCAAGTTTAACAGATTAGGTGTTATTGCTTCAAAGGCAGAACCCTTTCTTTCCTTCTAAGCTTTATGGACAACACAAATAATCAGCTTGCGAGTTTAAGGGGGTTGTAACTTCAGGCTCTGGCAGATGCCGTTTTACAAGGACGTTTGGGCTATTAATACCTGCGGGGTGTGTGACGGGATTCAGAGATTGAGAAGAGGTGGTACAGTGCAATGAATGTCTTGTTTGTTGTGTGGAAAATATGTAGTGAGTGTTGATGATTGGCAAAGAGGAGAGATTGCATGCCAAAGACCATAGTGTGAAGGAAGTAGCTGAATTTGCAGGTGTATGGAAGCATACGGTCATACAGGTCTACCAGCAGTGGCAGAAACCCCAGTCTACAGCACATTTTTGTCCGAATTGGGTCAAAAAATATTAAACTGATAGGCTTTTGAACTGGTAGGCTTTTGAAGATTGGCTTTTAGAAGTTAACGCAGGTCCTTCACCATCAATTTCTAAAAGAAGACACTCTGCAGGGAACTGCATATCATGAACAAATGGAGCAGAGTGGCAAGAGGCTGGGAGACCCGGATGGCCATACACTTCCATACACCTGCAAATTCAGCTACTTCCAACACTATGGTCTTTGGCATGGTCAATGCAAACACTCCACCTTTTCTCTATGAATCCTGTCACACACCCCACAGGTATTTATAGCCCGATCATCCTTGTGCAACGCCATCTGCAGGAGCCTGAAGTTACTACCACCTTAAACATGCAAGGTGACTCATTTCTTGTTCTTTTTTTTAGATGCAGTGTAACCTAGCCTTTCTGTTCTTGAGGGTTAGCAGTGGTTTGTATCTTAAAGCAAGTTCTCTGTATTTGCATTCATAAAGGCATCTGTGAATTATAGACTCTGACAATGATAAGCCTACTTCCCCAAAAGGTGTTCTTGACTAGATGTTATGAAAGACTTTGCGTCACCAAAGAAAGACGTCTGCTGTCATCTACTACATCCAGACCTTTTGGTGTCTCTGAGCTTGCCAGTGCATTTCGTCATTTTATGAAGGTACAAAATGGTAGATTTAGCCACTCCTTTAGCCTTACTCCTTCAATAGTTTTTGTGAGATTGATAGATTTGTTTTTTTCCAGTCTAATGATGGCCTTGTTTACTTGCATTGACGCATCTTTGGACCTCCTATTAGGAGTAACCCCGGACTGCTACAAATGCAATTTCAGCACTTGGAATCAACTTCAGGCCATTTATCTCCTAATTTGTCATGAAATAATAATGAGGGAACAGGCCACACCTGGCTGTGAAACTGCTAGTCAATCAATTGTCCAAATACAGTGGGGAAAAAAAGTATTTAGTCAGTTACCAATTGTCCCACTTAATTGACATCATAGGTAGGTAGACCTCAACTATGAGAGACAAAATGAGAAAAAATAAATCAGAAAATCACATTGTCTGATTTTTAAAGAATTAATTTGCAAACAATGGTGGAAAATAAGTATTTGGTCACCTACAAACAAGCAAGATTTCTGGCTGTCACAGACCTGTAACTTCTTCTTTAAGAGGCTTCTTTGTCCTCCACTCATTACCTGTATTAATGGCACCTGTTTGAACTCGTTAACAGTATAAAAGACACCTGCCCACAACCTCAAACAGTCACACTCCAAACTCCACTATGGTGAAGACCAAAGAGCTGTCGAAGGACACCAGAAACAAAACTGTAGACCTGCACCAGGCTGGGAAGACTGAATCTGCAATAGGCAAGCAGCTTGGTGTGAAGACATCTACTGTGGGAGCAATAATCAGAAAATGGGAGACCTACAAGACCACGGCTAATCTCCCTCGATCAGGGGCTCCACGTAAGATCTCAGCCCGTGGGGTCAAAATGATCACAAGAACGGTGAGCAAAAATCCCGGAACCACACGGGGGGACCTAGTGAATGACCTGCAGAAAGCTGGGACCAACGTTACAAAGGCTACCGTCAGTAACACACTACGCTGCCAGAGACTCAGATCTTGCAGTGCCAGACGTGTTTCCCTGCTTAAGCCAGTAAGGGTGCGTCTGAAGTTTGCTAGAGAGCATTTGGATGTTCCCGAAGAGTATTGGGAGAATGTCTTGTCTTTTCAGATGAAACCAAAGTAGAACTGTTTGGTACAAACACAACTTGTTGAGGAGAGTGAATGCTGAGTTGCATCCAAAGAACACCATACTGAAAGTCCGTGTTGCCTGTCGACAGCCCCAAAACATCACTGCTCTAGAGGAGATCTGCATGGAGGAATGGGCCAACATACCAGCAACGGTGTGTGCCAACCTTGTGAAGACGTTTGAGCTCTGTCATTGCCAACAAAGTATTGAGATGAACTTTTGTCATTGACCAAATACTTATTTTCCACCATTATTTGCAAATAAATTCTTTAAAAATCAGACAGACAGAAATCCCCATATCACTATCACTGCCCCCAACACTAGGAGGGTGAAGACTAGCACTTGTCTCCTCTGAGACATGTGAAGCCATAGCCAGCATCTCTTTTCCCAGCTCTGAAACAACAGCTAACAGACACCTGTGCAGACCAACACACTAGGGGAGGTAGTGACCCCAACTCACCCCTGAAAGAGCAAGGTGAATGACCCGGGATTTGAACCAGCGACCATAGCGGCAATATCTTAGTCCACTGGACCACTCGGAGCCAGCCACCCTGGTGCCCTTTCTCAACCTTGTTCCCTGAGGCTGACTACCCTACACATTTTTGTGCTTTTCCTGCTTTTATACTTCCAATCAGCTGATTCGTTGGTGTTTGAAGAAGGAAAAACACTACAAAAAGTGCAGGAAATGTGGTGTAATGTATCAAATTCATGTTAAAAAAAAAAGATGTACCAAAATTAAAAATCATATTACAATAATATTATTTCAGGATTTTATTGGACAGCATCATGGAGTGAATTTTAGAATTATACAGTGCTTGATGTGGAAATATGAACTTTAATATCCTGTACAATGACGCATGAGTCTATTTCCCTTTACAGTTCCTTTTACCTCTTTTCACTTTCCACAAATTTACAATTAGAGTGACGAGCGCGACCTGCAAGAGGCAGGCGACTGAGCGGATGCAGGCTGTTACCGATTGCGTCGTTTATAATGGGGTGTGATGTTGTCAAGG
Organism: Salminus brasiliensis; assembly: GCF_030463535.1. Taxonomy (NCBI): domain Eukaryota; kingdom Metazoa; phylum Chordata; class Actinopteri; order Characiformes; family Bryconidae; genus Salminus; species Salminus brasiliensis. The sequence continues at coordinate 25,055,898 of NC_132881.1, read as the reverse complement.
ATACGAGGGCTGCAGTGGCTCTTGTAGTGCAGGGCAGGGTCATCATAGTTTAAGTGAGAGCTGAACTGGTTTTGAGCGTACGCCGGCACCAAGTGAGGAATGCTATTGCAAAGAGAGACAAAGACAGGCAGTTAAAGCAATGATTTGGCATAAATGTACACAATTTCCCCCTTACTCTAAATGTAGCCAGTCAGTGAAGACGCGTCAGCTTCAGATATGAAATGAAGCTATAGTAAGGCAAAGACATAATGGAAGCTTATGTCTAACAATTAACCTTGTGCAAACTGCATGCCTAAAATCATCACACATTTAACCCAAACTGTGTCAAGCTGTTGCATAACCTCAAACAGGCTTGCTTTGATGACGTTTCTTATATAGGTATGACAATGGTTACATATATGGACACAGTTTAGGCTTCTCTGTGGCTGCTATTACTGTTTTATCAGTGCAATGCATCCATACTGGAAGACAACTGTACCAATACAATAGTCACAGCTAGTCACAGTTACATTTGACTTGACCGGGACAATTGCTTTTAAATTTGCACCTGGCCTTTCCACATGAATGGAGGATTGACATTGCTTTAATTCTGTACATACCAGGTTAGAGGGTGGACGCTAGTCCTGTACTTATGTTTGTTTAAAACAGATAAAGTATGTGTATGATCTGTTGGTGCATTCTGTTTGATATCCTGAATAATTGATCTTTGCATTTGGTTCTTATTTACTTTTCATTGGCACCATACAGGTACTCCTTCTACAGGTACATGCAAGATCTATTTAGTACTGTATCAAGTAAACAAATAAGCAACTCGACTTTCAGTGTTTGTCTTCATGCCTTTATTCAGCTGGCACACTTTACACCCTTATGATGTGTTTCGCATGTTACATCCCCTACATGTTACTTCCCCAAGCTGGGTGATAAGTTGAAATTGACGTTTCTAATTGGCTACATGTAACCCTACGCATCTATTAGCATCATATTACTGCTTTGCAGGGTAAGCGGAGGCCTTTCAAACACTACGGCTAATTTTCTATTCCGTACATCAGAACCACATGTTAAAAGCTTCCATGCACTGCACACAAAATGCAACTGATGCCAGGATGTCAGATTGAGCTCAACCTGGCCAGTTTTATTCATGAATTTTATTTTAATTTCATATCTGTTCAGTTCAGCTGCATATTAGTACTGCGCATGTATGATGAGTTGCTTATGAGATGCAGTGTGCTGTAGTGTGTGCGTTCCACTTACTCTCCGGTGATGGTTTTCCTGCGGGAGCAGCAGAAGCAGGCCAATGCGGCCAGAAGGAGCAGCAGCAGGAGGGGGATGCCGATGCCCAGGACCAAGCCCAGAATTAGGGGCTTCTTATCTTCCAGAGACTTGGCAACTGTTGTGCCTGTGTGGTTAAGGCTGCCCCTGTCTGAAGAAGAAAAGGATCAATATGCCAGGGACTCGTTTTCCATTTTCACTTCACTTCACTTTTCTTCATAAATTAAATAAAGAATTTTTTAATGCCACAAAAAGCTATGTTTTGTTGTGATTTCAAAATGTAATAAGCAATATGCATTACATTAATAGTCCACACTGCTGTTCGGTTATCTGCTTAATTCATGATTAAGCACAATAATGTACCCTCCTTTGACAACCTTACCCAAAATGCAGGGCTGCGCCTCCTTGAGGTCAGTGCCATTACATACACATCTGTAGCTTCCATACGTGTTGGAACAAATAGCTGGACTTGTACACAAAGTTTCGTTGCTTTTGCACTCATCTAGGTCTGAGAGGGCAGCCAAACAAACAAACAAACAAACAAAAAATAAATAAATAAAAGAGAACAGCTGACAACAAGCTTTGGACCAAAAGGAGGCTATGCAGGCAAACAGATGGACTACAGTCTGTAAGTATAAAACTACAGAGTGCTCCTACATGGTAAGTGGAGCTGATATAATAGATATAATTACCTCCCACATAAGCTGCTGTGATGCTGTAGTAGCGACCGGCCCGCTTCAGGTAGTCCATGACGTACCAGTGAGGAGTGTCGCTGGACACATTGATTCTGTACTCACTAAGCCCATTCTCTGTCCCCAAGTCAGGGGGCAGAACACTGGCATTGTAGAACTTATTCTGGAAACCCTGAGAAAGGATCTGCTCCAACTGCGGAAGACAAGTCACAGTTCTGAGGTTTCATGATTTATTTCAAATACTGTTGTTGGTATAACAATAAATTCTTAAACCAGTTGTCTGGAGGAAGTCTGAAGTTGTGTGAAAATGTGTGTAGTATAGTTGATTTGTCACTAACTACAGAAAACAGACCACCAATCAGGGAGGCTAAGTGGCTAACATGCGGAAACCAGGTGAGACACAAGCACTTTCCTCTCTCACCTTTGTCAGTCGCTGCTGACCAGTCATTTCATCATTCCAGGCCATGGACACATTAAAAACATTCCAACCTGAAGGAAAAAAGTCATCTCAGTACAGCATGATTAACAGACATCAAATCAGAAGCTGTTCCATGCATTATTTAAATGAACCCTGGATAAAATGGAGAATGGCATAGTTCTTGGCATAGTTAAATAATGAGAGTTCAGTACATAGAAGTGACCCATTGTGAACCCCAAGAATGGTTGTGTCCTCCATTAAAAGGAAATCCAGAATACCCAAAACAACTCCAAACCCCGAAAATTGTTTAGCTCTAGTCAAAGCTGCTTTTCCTGTGCCAGTGGTCGGAGAGGGGGAGCTCAAACTCAACATGTAACAAAGCAAAATTTGGTAGGAGCAAATTAGGCTAAAAACTACGGCTAGTTGACTCTAGCTTTTACCATCTCTTCTCTTCATTGTTCTCTTCTCCAATAAAAAACTTGACTACAACCTGTAAGACTTGTGAAAGCCACACCTGGTGGAAGCGAATGGGGTTACGGCTAAAAGCTAACTTGGCTACAGTCTCTTCAGCTTTCAAAACTCACACTGTGCTGAGAGGACAGCAGCGTAATCCAGTAAGACTCATTATAGGACAGTGTTTTTGTTATACTGATAAAACTATGCATAATCAAGCTCATTGTTTGTGGTTGTTATCCCATAAAAAAACAGAATGTTTCATTCTGATGCAAAATAACAGGGTTGTAAATAGGCTTCTTTTTAAAGTCATCTTAATACCTTTTAATTCCACTTACTATTTATACAACAGTTGACAACTTAAGATACACAACAGATGAATTCTAGGACACCATTAGGTGGTTCTTACCTGGAGGATTAGCAGAATCACCTAAAAAAGGCAAAAACAAAGAATTTGCATATCATAAAACTGTTGAACTATTACATTTATTTATTTAAATAAAAAATAACCTTCTCTTACCACACCCATCAGACTCAGACCCAGTGCTCTGGTAGCGGCAGGAGCAGTGCGATGAACCAGGCGTATTCACACACTCGTACTTGGCATTAGGGCAGGCTGCAGGGTTTTGACACTCATCTATATCTGTATATGGCAGAGTACATATGGACATGTGGATGCAGGCATGTAAGGTAAATATGGGGCTTAGGGGAGAATATGTGAGTAAGTACAGTGTACCTGTGCACTTTTTCCCATCACCAGTAAAGCCAGGTTTACAGCTGCACGTGTAGTTATAACCAGTGCTGTAGCAGTTGGCCATTGTGTGACAGGGGGCGGGAAAAGGAGGGAGACAGAAATCTGGGGAAAACAGAGTAAGAGAATGAGAATGAGCAGTACTGAAAGATACTTTACCAATGGTGTGTGCATGTATGTGTGTAAAGTGCCTGTGTGTAGAGTAAAACACCAGTTGTTGTCAATAATGTTCATTAATACAAACCTATACATTTTTGACCAAAAAAGTATGGAAAACAAGCAAATACATATTTTGTCAGGGTTTCTGCATAAATATTTTTTGATTAAGTGGCTTTAGGTTCTAAACAATTATCATATTACCTCAAATATGCTAGTAAATGTGCACCCTTCATGATAAAGTGAGTGATGCTAACCATTCTCAAAGCACTTGTAGCCCTGTTTGTTCTCAGAGACAGTAGGAGGTGGGCACACTCCACAGGTGAAGCTGTCTGGCTCTCTCTGACTGAAGCAGTCCACTCCAGGGAAGCAGGGCTTGCCTTTACACACATCTGTTCTATTTCCACAGTACTTGCCACTGAACCCCGCTGGGCACAGGCACCCCACAACCTGGAACATAAGAATTGCAATAATAGATGGTGAGGTACTGCGTGTGTGGGTGTATGGACTGAAATGAAGGAAACGGACTGAACGACTTAGCCTACTGCAACAGCTATACAATAAAGTGGAAGTGGAGGAAGAATGAGCCGGTTAGCATCACACTCTTACAAATATAGGTTCCTGAATGGTTCCTACTGCTAAATGGTTTTTACAGTCTTAGAAAGATAATTGAACCCATTTTGGTGCAATGCAGAGCTTTTTTGAAAAGGTTCTTTAAAGAATAAGAGAATTTTCTTCAATATGGATATAAATTTAACCAGGCAAAGGCCCATTTATGCATTCTATTAATGAATTAACTTCCGAACTGATATCTTTCTGGTACATGTACACTCTCCTTCTCTCTCTCTCTTTCCAACCATTTACCCCAGATAACATGGGAAGCATTTTTTTGCACAAGCATTTGCACTAATAACTTTACTACCTCACTGGACTCTATTTATTGCACATTGCACAATTTGCACACTACCGTCATTATTTATTATTCTCTGGTCTGTACTGTGTTGTGTTGTCTGTCCACACTTGTTTGTTTGTGTTGCACTTGTGTCTTGTATGCACTGTCTATGTTGCACCATGGTCCTGGAGGAACGTTGTTTCGTTTCACTGTGTACTCTGTATGTAGTTGAAATGACAATAAAACCCACTTGACTTGACTTGACTTGACTTGACTTGAGTCTATATACTAAAAACCCTTGAAGTAGAGGCTTCATTACTGGTATGTTTACGAGTGTGCCACGCAAAACCAGAATGATACATTTTACAATTATTATAAGAAATGTATAGAATTTTTTCCCACAGAATTCCTTCTGCACTCCAATACAGGCTAGTTGTATACACAGTTTACCCCTGACTGGTGCACCTTGACTCCAATCTCAGCCAGTGTTCCCTCCAAAAACTTCAAAAAGCCTCTCTGTGGGTAATTTTCTACGCGGAAATAAGGACAAATCCTCTACAGCATCAACCCCCGTCCCAGGTCCGGGGGAGCCGCTGCCCTGCACACTTTAGTGTGTGTCCTGCTTTGACACACCCACATTTTTTATGCAGTAAGCACTTGTTAATGAGTTGATTAATTGGGTCAGGTGCGCTGGGAGCAAGGAAAACACTAAAATGCACAGGACAATGAGCCTCCAGGGTCAGGGTTAGGGACCAGAGTGCTCTACAGAAAACATACATTATATGCACAAATGTTTGTGGACACTCTTTCAAATAAATGTATCCGCTATTTTAGGTTGCATATTGACGATACAGATGTGCAAATGCACACGCACACAGCTTGTCTAGTCCCTGTAGACAAGTACTGCCAATAGAATAGGACTTGTTGGCGCAGATAACCTATTGGCACCATGCCTAATGCCAGGTGTGGCCTAGAGAGGTATGAAGTCCCCTAGCATTTAGCTGTGAAGCAGCGAAATTGTGTTCTCTGGAATGATGGTGCTGATGAGGTGAGGGGTGAGTTTGGGTATGAGGTGGGGTGGTGATCACCCGACATCCTGACCTCACTAATGTTCTTGCTGTTAAATACAACCAAATCCTCACAGTAACAGCCTAAAATCCAGTCAAAAGATTTCCCTGGCCAATGGAGAGAGTTTCTACAACAAAAGCAGGATAAACTCTTTTTTTATTACCCTTGATTTAGGAAGAAACAATGAATGAGCAGGTGTCCCAATATTGTTGTCCACATTGTGTACTTCTGCACATTTACACACAATTACTGTTTAACTGTTGAATAAAACATGCTGACTACCTGAAACTTGCCCTGCAGATGGTTCTCGGCCACGGTCTGGTACTGGCAGCTTCCTCCATTCAGACAGTTGCACAGTTGCAGGATGGGGCTGAGCAGAGAACTGGATGTTTGATCACTGACCTGCACGGTCAGCAGCACAGGCTGAATGTTGAGTGGAGTCCAGACCAGAACGCCATCGCCTGCAGTAAGAAGAAACACTGTTGTGGATCACTGTGCATTTTTTTAGGTGTAGTTTTCTAGAAGCTACAATGAGCAACTTATTAAAGTTGTGGTTTTAAGGTGACATTACCACTGCCTATGGTGGCCTGAGGCGGTCGTGGGGGCAACAGCGAGAAGCTGAATGCATCTCTGTTAGCGTCTTGAGATAGAAACTGCACTCTCATTGTACTGTTCACCTTTCCGCGGATCACCGTGGGCTCCCGCACCATGGGCGGCATGTTTCCTGTTTCAAGTAATCACGGACAGCCAAAAAAACAGAGGCCATGCTTAAATTATCCTTTAACCTTCTTCTTAAAATAGCCAATCCTCTCTGGATTTTATGGATTTGTAGGAAGGACAGCTTTAGGTAATTGCACAGGACAAGTGAGAGACATTTAACATATTAATACTTTATAAAGGTGCTTCAAATGGCTTTAGATCAAGTTTCTTTATGTACGGTATTTATTTATTTATTGATTTATTTACCCATTTAAAGGTTCTTTAGATTCATGGTTTGGTTCTTTATGCAACCAAGGGTGGTTCCTCTAGGTCATCACTCAAATAACCACCTGAAGCACCCAGACAGGGATAGGAGCCTAGTCCTAGACTACACAGCATTTCCCATTAAGTAGAAAAAATAAAACTCTGTAACTAAGTCTAATCCCTGTCCAGGAAACTAGCCCTCGGCGCCATGAGGCTGGGTGTCAACAAGGCATCTCTCACCAATGGTTACAGTGAGATTTTGTAACTTCTTTTGGTCCTGCAGGGTCTGCAGTCCCAGGGCAGTGTTGTCTGTGGCCAGGATGTCATGTACACACTGCATGCTGCCCTGGCAGGTCTGCTGATGTCTGGCCAGAACGACTGGGCTAACTGACGACATTAGTTCCTCAGTGCTCGCAGGCTGGAAGGGTGTCAGGGGAGGCACAGAGAACAGGAGACTCTCCGGAACAGGCACAGCCCCTGTGGGATAGGAGAGACATGGTAACGGGTAAACACAAACCCCGTAAGAAGCTTAGATGTTATGTTTCCATAAAAGGATGTAGCAACGGGAAATCAGACACAGGTAGATTTGTATTTCAGGATTCAACCCTTTTACACCAGCAAACATAGATCTCCTCTATGTTGTTACAGCGAAACCGGTCCAATCCTCAGCTTGGAGTAACCTTATTCAGTGGATTTCATTGTTTTCCTGGCTCTAACACACCCGATTAGCTTATCCCAAATCCTAAATTAATGTTTTTATATAATTTAAAAATAAAGGTTTTGGACAGACTCTTGGCTTGGAATATGGGTCCAAAATACTTGATGTAGTACAGAGCTCACACGGTATGTAAAGATTCTTTAACCCCATATCATTCATAGTTATCAACATCCTACAGTGTATTATTTGGTAACTGCAAAGAAAACAAATATAGAAAGTTATTTATAGATTTACAGTATTGTATTAAGTTAAAGGAATGAGCATTAGTGGTCTGGACCTCATCCTCACCTGGATCTCATTTACAGTAATTTATAATTTTTTTATTAGGTAGGTTATTAACTAGGTTATTTAGTAAATGGTTATTTTATGTCAGAATCTAATTGGGTTCTTTTTGTTTAGAGCATGGAAAATGCTAAAATCAAGAAGCAGGACCACTCCAATATCAGGTGGGGACAATGGCTTCATCGACTGTATGACCCACTCACATGACTGTCCAAAGACTGTGAGCTTGTCCTCAGAGGGAGTGTTGTTGTCAGGAAAAGGCAGCAGACGACCATTGGAAAGGAGGAAGTCGTCGGTAACGTTGGAGCTCCAGAGGCCCAGGAGCCCCAGAGTGCGATTGTAGAAGCTCTGAGGGACCTCCACCAGAACAGACATCCTTCCTGCCTCCCCCCTCCATACAGCCACATTCAGACCTCCCTCATAAACGGCAACACAGCTCTGCGCAGAGGAACAGCGTACTGCAAAGCCTTGCTGGACTGAATATACTATACCTGTTGGAACAACAGAGGGCGCTAGAGTTAAACACATGATACAAAGGTGGCACTATTTGCTCTACAATGTGTAGATTTATTTATTTATTTTTTTTTTTGCTGTGGGTTATTTATATCTGGACATCATACCAATACTTTAGTATTAATTAGGATATTAGTGTAGAATTTCCATATTGAGTTACCACATATTGTATTGTATACTGCTTTTCATTAAAACAGCCAATAACTTCATATAAGTGTTAGGGGAAACTTATCAGCTTTGCTAATTCATCTTTAAGCATTAACAGTACTTTCAATAAGTCACTTCACCACACCGCACTAAACGAGTGAGAGATAAGGCAGGGCAGTGTGGTGGCCATGACAGTGTGTCAGGACATTCACACCACATGCTGCACCCGTAAGGTCATCAGCATTGTGAAGGACCCCACTCATCCCTCACATGGACTTTTTTCACTGCTGCCATTTGGCAGAAAGTACAGGAGCATCCGTGCGGTCATTGCAAAAGCTTTGTCCCTCAAGCAGTCAGACTTTTAAACAACAGAGACTGAACTATTGCGTTATATACAATCTATGGATTGAATGCACAACTGGGCCCCTGGAGCTGTAATACCTACTTGTGGCACCATCAACGCCATTTGTGGTGTGTTGTGAGTTTTTGGATGCTCTGTGTGGTTTTATGGATTTTAACTCATAGGGCCCACAACCACCCTCATACAAACTGTGAAGTATCAGGACCTGGATTCCATGCTACAGTTGGAAGACTTATGAATTCTGTTCTTTATCAGATATCTTCTAGAAATTGTCAGGTAATTTGTCCTTGAAGTAAAGCTGAAGTAAAGCTGAAGCAAAGATGAGTAATGCTATGAGTCAATGATCCAAGAACAAAAAGCAAGTCTACCTCACCTCAAGAAATGTAAACTTTTGGAATGGCCTAGTCAAGTCCCGACCGAAACCCTAGAACCTAAATGCACAATTCATGCTCTAAGGCCTACATACGGCACAGAAACAAGTGTGGCATTGTAGCACTAATTAACAACTGAAGAAAGCATTTGGGTTGCAGCTGAGGGGGTGTAACCAGCTACTGAAATTAAGAACTGTTGCTTTTGTCCCATATTAAGCCTCGTTTGTTAAAAACGGTTTGAGCTCAGGAAATGTGATCATAGATCAGTTTAAATAAGCATGTGACCCACAATTTTACACTTAGTAAAGTCTATGCTGATCTCCTTAGAGTGGCCTTTGGAAAAGGGTCTTGTTAAGGATTATAGGTTCTGTTTCTTAAGTAAACATCCATCTTCTCATTTGCTTCTTCTTGGTCAGGGTCGTAGTGGGTCTAGTGCCTACCTGGAATTATTGGGTCCAAGGCATAAATCACATCCCAGGGTCCTTCACTTACACACTCACACCTAGGGGGCATTTAGCATGGCCAAATCACCTGCCGTGAGTATTTTTTGGGAGATAGGTGGATACCAGAGTACCCAGAGGAAACGCACCAAACTCCTCACAGACACAGTGGGGCTTGAACCATATACAATCTATTGATTGAACCCACAACCAGGCCCCTGAAGCTGTAAGACACACGCACTACCTGATGCGCCACTGTGCCACCCACTAGTGATAAATAATAGGTTGAATAAGCATGTGACACACAACTGTACATTTTGTCACACTGCTAGAGTACTGCGATTCGCACACACTGCCGACTCAGTTCTTACCTGCAGAGACTGGCTTGTCTACATCATTGATTAGCATAATTAGCTTCTCTTCAGACATGGAACATTGCCATTCCACCTGTAGCAAAAGAAATGCAGTCATTTTGTTAGGCAGTGTTCCCCCTTATTACATAATTGCTGTTGAAATGTTAAATGTTTCTCTTTCTGAAAACTAAGGGCGAGTCTAAATGTGTCTGTTAGACACAGAGCCCATCTCAGCCTTCACAAAAATGTTAAAATTCAATACCTTGCCAAAGGCCTGATGGTATGCAGCTACGCGCACTATTGCCGGCACTCGTCTGGCCTGGCCGTCGCTCTCCAGCACTGCGGTCTCACCCTGCAGGGTAAAGACATTGGAGCCTGTACTGGAGGACAGACGCACAATCACAAACACTCCTAGGGCCTTGAAGGTGTAGTTTTTTCCATCAAATGTGACAAAATGGACACTTCCATATGCCAAGCCTGTGTGGATGCAAAAGAGTGTAAAGGTAAGGTTAAACTCACAATAGATGTAATGTATGGTTTATTAAAAATGTCGATTTTGTTTTACATTTAATTTAAGTAATAGAGCCGTGGATTTATTTTTTAATTATATTTTTTAAAGTAATTCTTATTGTTAGTAGTCAATTTTCAAATCCCAGCCAAATGCACTTTTTTGGCTCCTCTAACTTCTCTTCTTGGAAGGCTTTACACATGTATAGCTATAGTCCACACCTATAGAAGGATTCACTTCCATTCAGCCACAAGAGCATTAGTGAGGTCAGGCATGTTGACTGATGAGGACTGGCTCACAGTCAGTGCTCCAGTTCATCCAAAAGGTGTTCAGTAGAGGTTGAGGTAAGGGCTCTGTGCAAACCAGTCAAGTTCTTACACATCAAACTTGGAACATCATGTAGGCATCACTTTGTACACAGAGGCATTGCCAGGATCCAGACTGACAAACTGAGTTGTTGAAAAGATGGGACTTTGAATGTCACTGAGCTTTTTGATACAATCCATTCCCAAGAATTTCCCATATAATCTTCTAAGGCAACTAAATCAAACATTTTACTATGACAGATGCTACTGAACCTACTCAAAGGTGTTTAATATTGATTCATATTGGAAAACAGATTTGGGCTTGGGCTTTCAGTAGTCTGGGAAGAAAGCTTCCAAATCTGATGGTGTAGAATTGAAGTGTTGCATAGTAATTAAATAGGTTTTCTGTCTAACAAACTATCCTAAAAAAATACAAAAATGCTTGTCTTCTACATTTAATCATAGTTTTTTAATATCAGTGCTGAGAACAATATATGAAACTACATAAATGAAATATATTGTTCCCACATCACAGGCTATTCGGGCCATCAATCAGGACAGTAATTAGCTCTTCTTACATGTATATTCACATAGCATTGGACAAGACAACAGACAGTGTGATTGTGTATGTGACAAATAATATTTCATTTGATTAGTAGAAACGTTAGGGCGCCCCACCCTAATTGGCCACAAGGGAACCTTGTAGAGCTGTGGACTTCTTAAGACTCATTTATGCTCAGCGTTAAATATGGACACAGGCGGAACCTGTCCATTTTGTCCGTATTTGTGCACATTCTGTGAAAGTTTCTGGATAAAACAGAGCAGTATACACTGGAAACCCTTTCTGTATCACGACCTTCTCCGCCATCACCATATTTGTTTTTGTCAGAAACCTTTGCCTCTGACACCAGCCCTCTAGATGTATTGCTTAATATCCATGCCAACATAAAGGACATGTTTATTTTTGTACACAAAGAAAGTATTAATGAGCCTTTAGTCTCGTATGACCTCAAAACAATATTCCACATTTTTGTTTTGTATTTGCCATCTAACAAATTAACCTGAATCTGCCAAGACTCTGTAATGAGTCATTATTGGCAGTAGATTTTCAGATAAATTTACACAAAAGACATGACTGGATTGAGAGCTGAATAAAACCCGCTCACACTGACAGTTAATCATCAACTGTATGAGTATGTTGTACAGCATAACACATAATGCTAATACTCACCAATGCCTGGTGCACCTCTGTTGCCAGGAATGCTGGGGTCTGAGCTGGTCCAGCCAAAGCCCTGGCACCGATCTAGTGGTCTCTTCTCCAGGTAGAGATGGCACAACGGGGACTGGACACAGCACCACTGGAATGGCAGGAGATCCTTATCTGCAGGCAGAGATGCAGAATTACACATTTCAGTGGCCTTAGGGATATTATAAAGATCAAGTTAATTATCAAGAGTGGTTGCAACTTTACCGATGTGTTCCTGCATCTTGTCTCTGGTAAAGTAGCGTTCACTGTATCCAGCCAACAGGGGGCCCTGTGGGTCATACACGCATCTTTTCCCTGCATTTTGCTTGTTAAAGAGAAGGGACTGAAAGACTTGGCCTCCACTTCCACCCCAGCGTAGACCTCTCAGTTCCTTTATGCGGATGCCGTTGTCCACTGGGAGAGTCTCAGGGCCGAAGCCCAGGTCCTCTAATGCCTGAGTGCGGGTACATGGGCATGGGTCAATCCCTAATGCCCACTCCTTGGGGTCTGGCTCCTTCAGGGCCCATACCTGGCACTGTCTCTGAGAGTCAGAGCTGACCACTGTGGCTCCAGTCAGGTCATACACTAGTTGGCCCAGCTGGCCTGTGTTGCCCACAGTAGTCTGGGGGCGATATCGTCCACCCGGGCCAAACAGGTTGTTTGATAGGTTGGGAACCTCGTTGTGAAAGTTGTTGACACCATCAGTGTAGCCAATCAGAGCATTATGCTGAGTTCTCTGTCCAGGACCCCAGTTCATGTCACCATACTGCAGTAAGGCAAATGAGCGGGACCCGTCTGTGGCTAAGATGCACTGGAACGTGTTTGTCTACAAAGCAAAATTGAAACTGAGCAATGAGAAACATTTTTCTGCACATACCACAAGAACCATTTAGCACACCACATTTTCCTCTGTAATATAGCTCATGCTGGCTTGTGTGAGTAATAGTCTATATGGTCAAACCACAGTCTGAAACCTTTGATCTCAGTATTAGATTTCCAGGCGCACTGTATGTGCAACTAGCATGGTATGACTGCAGAAGGCTCCTTAACTAAACCTTTTGGAGTATACATTTTAAATCTTGTGAAGTCATACATTTAGCAAGCAAATTATTAGGAGGACCTGTCATGCAATTATCTAATCAGCCAATCGTGTGGCAGCAGTGCAATAAATAAAGCCATGCAAATGCAGGCCAGCAGCTTAAGCTAATGTTCATCTCAACCATCAAAATGGTGGAAAAATGTAACGTCAATGATTTTGAATGTGGCATGATTGTTGTTCCCAGGCCAGCTGGTTTGGTGAGTACAACTGCTGATCTCCTGGGATTTTAGCACAACAGTCTCTAGAGTTTACTCAGAATAATGCAATAAAGAAAAAACATCAAGTGAGCAGCAGTTCTGCAGATGGATGTGTTGTTGAGAGAAGTCAACAGAAAATAACCAGACTGGTTCGAGCTGACAGAAATGCTCAGAACTTTGAGACAGATGGACTATAGCAGCAGAAGACCACGTCAGGTGTCACTTAGTATTCCTAATAAAGTGCTTGTATAGTGAGTGTATAGTTTAGGTTTTAGACTTATGGCGTAGTCTCTTCATCTGCTTACCTCAGACAAATTGATTTTCTGGTAGGAGACAGGCAGCACATGGTCCCATGTAATTTTCAGAATCCATGAAGGGGTGAAAGCAGGTCTCCCTCTCTGGGCCTCAAATTTACTCACCTCGTCTGCTGTATGGTTGAAGATTATTTGAGAGTAGATATCTGATAGATTCAGCTGGTTATATTCCTGTTAGAGGGAGAAACATTGAATAGACCTTTTGGCCTTTCACAGTAAATATAAAGCTGGCAATGCTGTTCACCAAAAAGTAAACTGAAAAAATAAAAAACACCTAACAGTAATTCACAGTATTTAGTGGTTTGGCTACTGCTGCAGGCCTTGCCTTATTTGAATTTTCTTCATTTTCTTAAAATAATCAAAATAAATTGCTTCCCACACATTTCTCACAGACCTTTGTGCATGGAGACATGCACTTCCCAACACAGTCCCACAAGTTCTCAATGCTGTTTATTGTCTATGACACCTGAACTTCCTCATTCCTCAGCTCACTTCATCATGTGATGGGCGGTTGGGGCATCTTGTACTGTCTTGTTGATATGTCAAGTCATTTTTTGAACAGACTGATCTATCTATATCTATCAGTGTACAATCAGTATGTACATCTGAGCATTTGTTTGTTACTGCCAGTCTATGAACTGCACACATCCAGGACAAACACAGCCCACATAAGCACATGCATGTCTCCCCTAACCTGGTAGAACAGTTTTCCTTCTCCTAACGTGAGGTCGACATCCTCCCAGAACACAGCTAGCATGGCCAGGCTTTCATTACCCTTAAAGCCCTCAGGGAAAGGAGCAGGAAGCAGAAGCTTCTCGTTGTCATTGACCGTCTGGAACTGGACCAGGCCGTTATCTGAAAACTAAAATAAAAGCTTCATGGTGGTCGTACTTAGCCCTGAGAGCATTTTGAATTGAAATGAATTAATTCATTAATTGCAGGAATGGATCAAATTCACTTCTATGAAGGATGTACTTACAAATAGCCTGTTGTAGAGTTTGCCCATAAATGGAAACCCCACAGGAGGAGTAATGTATGGAGAATTTCCATCTGCCATTGACATTGGTAACTGCAGATCACCAATCTCCTCTCCAAAAGGATACAGCCTGCTGTCTGTGGACATACATATATAAAGATTTCACATGCTCTCACACATTTTCAGTAGTTCAGTAGTAGTACCTCTTGACAGAAGTAGTTCAGCCTAGATGATTCAACCCTAGATTATCTTTCTCCATCTCCAATTCTCACCCACTAGCTAGAAATCCCCCATTACACAATGCTCTGGGAGGATAAGGCTAGCACATGCTTCTGAGATGAGAAGCCAACAATCGACACTTTTCAAACTGTTGTTAACCCAGTCTCCCACACTGGCTAGAATCCCATTAAGTATTTGTGGGGGAGCTAACCAGATAGAGCAAGGCCAGCTAGGCCTTTTGTTGGACTTCCGGTCACCGATGGCTTGGTGTTGCCAGGAATCTAACCTGTCATCTTAAAGCTTAACAACACTACATTTCTGGTGGTGTGCTAAGTGAGGGCTGAAATGTGCCTTGTCGCTGAATAACAGGAAATTTCACTTTATGGTGTACTCAATTTAAAAGTCAATCAACTGAATATTAGTTAAACTAGTTAAATTGTTATAAAAAAGATAATTAACACTATTAGTAATAAATAGGTGGTATGGAAAACATACATGTACATTTAAATATATCATTATTATTATCATTATTATAACATTTATAAAATAATAAAAAAGACAGAGGTCAAAAGCAATAGTGACATGCAACACATTTCTGTAGGTTAATGATGTAATGCCTGACCCTTTAGTGCCAGCTGTTGACAGTTGGTCTTATCATCAGGACAGATACAGCTGAAGGATCCTATTGAGTTTGTGCAGATTGTATTGCCCTGACAAGTGCTGGACGAGAGACACTCATTTAGGTCAGTGCATCCATTCGCTCCACTCCCGTTCTGAGCTGTAGTGTCCCAGCCACTGGCACACTGGCATTTGAATCCAGCTACAGAGTTGTAACATGTGGCAGCAGGATGACACCCACCCCGGTTCTGCTGACACTCATCTCGGTCCACACACATTGGCCCTAGAGCTAGGAATCCAGGGGAGCACACACATATGTAAGATCCCGGAGTGTTGATGCAGCGGCCTTGCCGATGACAGGGGGAGATCGGTGAGGAGCATTCGTTAATGTCCTTGCACACTGTGCCATCCCCAGAGTAACCCAAGGGACAGGTACAGGAGAAAGACCCTAAAGTGTTCCAGCAACGAGCCAGGGCATGGCACACAGCTGTGGCATTCTGGCATTCGTTTGTGTCGGTACATGTGCCGTTTTCCTCATGGTACCCCACAGGGCAGGAGCACTGATGCGATCCACGTAGATTTATGCACACCTGGTCAGGGCGGCAGGAGTTAGTGAAGAGGCACTCATTGATGTCAGCGCAGATTGTGTCCTGAGCCTTGTAGCCAGACACACAGGGGCATAAGAAAGAACCTGCAGTGTTTATGCATTGGGAATTTTCAGTGCAGGGACTTTTTTCTGCCAGGCATTCGTCAATGTCTTGACACACTGTACCATTCTGTACAAAGCCCAAATAGCACTTACATTCAAATGAGCCTGGAACGTTTGTACAAGTGGAGTAGGGTTGGCATACTGAATCATTGAGGGAATCTGAGCACTCATCAATATCAACACACTCTGTCACGTTGCTCCAGAACCCAGCGTTGCACTCACAGTAGAACGAGCCAGCACTGTTGATGCAGGTCCCATTAGTGCACAGTGGACTCAAATCTGGCACTGAGCACTCATCAATGTCACTACACTGGGTGCTGCTGGGGTCATTAGTGTGGAACCCAACATCACATGGGCACAGGAATGTGCCAGCTGTGTTAATGCATGTGCTATGCTCTGGGCATGTAGAGTTATCCAGACATTCGTCTATATCCTCGCAGTGTGATGCATTACCTGAGTACCCATTCCAACACTCACAGAAAAAGGATCCTATTGTGTTTTGGCAATCAGAGGAATTGGGGCACAGTGCTAGTCCTGTAGCACACTCATCAATGTCCAAACACAGGGAGTTATTTGCAAAGAAGCCAGCATTGCATGGACAGAGATAACCTCCATCTTTATTCTTGCAGGTGCTGTTGTCTGGACAAGTAAAATTTCCCGTCTCACACTCATTTATATCCTCGCAATGTGTCCCATTGTCCTGATAACCATACCAGCAGTTGCAGTAGAAAGAGCCTTCTGTGTTAAAGCAGTATGCATGCTGTGGACAAGGTTCCCCTCCTGCCCAGACACATTCATCTATGTCCCTGCACTGGGTTCCGTTTCCATAATAGCCTGTTCTGCAGGCACAATAGTGGGAGCCCAGTATCACACTGCACTCAGCGTGTGTGCTACAGTCTCTGGTGGCATTCTCACACGTACTCTCATTCACGCAGGTCCCCGAGTCATAGACCATACCCAGAATGCAACTACAGGTGTAGGCTCCTGGCGTGTTATGGCATATCATGTTTCTTCCACAGCGTGATGGCGACAGACACTCATCCACATCCACACAAGTAAACCCGTCCCCCTGGTATCCCTCGGGGCAGCGGCAGCTGTAGGAGCCCACTGTGTTGTTGCACAGAGCAAGATGGCTGCAGTTGTGAGGCAGGGTTGAATTCTCTGCACATTCGTCCACATCCGTGCAATCAAATCCTGATCCAGGCATGCCAGGTGGGCAGGTGCACTTGTAGGAACCAGGGGTGTTAATGCAGCTGGCTACAGGATGGCACCCTCCATTTTGAGACTGGCATTCATCAATGTCTATAAGTCATCCAAAATGGGACAGGATCAGGGAAAAAAGCCCTAAAAATACTAAAAATACAAGAGTCCAGGCAAAAGTAACAATTGCAATGAAAGACTTGAATGAATGGAGAAAATGGCTTACCAGAGCAGTTTTTTCCATCACCAGTGAAACCATTGAGACAGAAGCACAAGTGACTTCCAATGGTATTGACGCACTTTGCGAAGTCACTGCACTCGTCCTTACCAGAGGCGCACTCGTCCACATCTGGGAAGGAGTGAAAGAAGAGGAATAAGGAAGAGGAAATGGTGGTTACAGAAAATATTAAGAGTCTGTATTGAAATGACATAAGTCTTATATCAATATCTCATAATCTGAAGGCCTCAGGACAAAAGGGGATGTGTAATAATGCTATATAATAATTACCTATACATTCAGCTCCATACTGAGTGTAACCCTTTTTGCAGATGCAGGAATAAGAGCCTGGGCTGTTCACACATTCGGTCTCATTCTTGACGCACACATTCTCTTGACACTCATCTATGTCCGAACAAATACTTCCATCCCCCTCGAAGCCCATGTCACACACACACTGGTAGCCCATCGGTGAAGGATGACAGAGTCCATGTGGATGGCATGAAGGAATACACCCTTGGCTGGGAGAAGCACAGGTGTCATTGTATGCCACTGTGCCATTTAGGCATGAGCAGACGTAGGTTCCGGGAGAGTTGACACACTCAGAGAAGCCAGGGCAGCTGGTGTTCGAGAGTACACATTCGTTCAAGTCCGTGCAGGTAAAGCCATCTCCTTCGAACCCCCTGTGGCACTGGCAGTAGAAGTCACCGGGAACGTTGAAGCACAGGGCATATGGAGAACAAGCACCCCCTGCAGCGCATTCATTGACGTCTTCACATTTGGTTCCATTTCCACTGAAGCCATGCTTGCAGGTGCACGTGAAAGAGCCCACCGAGTTGAGGCAGGTAGCGTTGTTGTGGCAAGGTTGACCCTCCGTACACTCATCAACATCTGAACACTCTGAGCCCAAAGTGGGCCGACTAAATCCCACTTGGCAAGGGCACGCGTAGGACCCTTCTATATTGGAGCACTTCTCATTGATCTTACAAGGCTTTTCCAGGACCTGGCATTCATCGATGTCCTGGCACACTGTGTTGTTGACCAACTTGAACCCGAAAGGGCAGACACAGGAGAAAGATCCCATGCTGTTGACACATGTGGCCTTGGTACTACATCCACCATTGTTTACAAGGCACTCGTCTATGTCCGAGCATCTAGCCACACCATCTCCCGTGAATCCCACCATGCAGCTGCAATTGTAACTTCCGGGCAAGTTAGTACAAATGGCATTGGCATGACACTTCTGGGAGGACACACACTCATTTACGTCTGCGCAGGACAATCCGTCACCTGAGTAACCAGGTAAGCACGTACAGCTGAAGCTGCCAGGGAAGTTTGCACATAAGGCGTATTGGCTACAGCGGCCTAAAGTGCATTCGTCGAGATCCTGACACTGTGTTTTATTGAAAACGTAGCCCTGGCCACAGTCGCAGAAGAACGACCCTGCTGTGTTGACACAGGCGACGCTGGCTGGGCAGATGTTATTTGTAGAGCACTCGTTAATGTCCGCACACTGAAACCCTCCTCCTTGGAAACCGGTGCGACAAGAGCACTCATAGCTTCCAAGCACGTTAACGCATACCGCATTGGGGTCACAGTTGTTCTTACCACTACATTCGTTGATGTCTACACAAATCAGGCCATTCCCCACAAAGCCTTCTTGACAAGTACATCGGTAAGACCCAGGCGTGTTCACGCAGTCAGCGAACATGCTACACGTACTGCTTGCACATTCGTTGATATCCTCACAGGTTTTCCCATTGCTCTGGTAGCCATTGCTGCAGAGGCAGCGGTAGGTTCCTGGCAGGTTCCTGCAGCCCTTGAAGCCAAACGAGGCAGAACACACACCTGGGGTTTCGGAGCACTCATCTACGTCCAGGCATAGATAGTTTCCATTGCCTTTGTAGCCAGCATTACATGTGCATATGTACGATCCAGGGTTATTGGTGCAGGTCGCATTCCAGTGGCAGATGCCTGCTGTGGTGCACTCGTTATTATCAGTGCACTGAAATCCATTTCCACTGAAACCCATTTTGCACTGGCAGTCTCGCCCGCCGTTTCTGTTGGTGCAAACTGCATCAGCATGGCAGCCGCCATTTCCTGTCTGGCACTCATTAATGTCCTCGCACTCGAAGCCGTCACCAGAGTAGCCATCCAGGCACATACAGTTATAGCTGCCTGGTGTGTTGTCACAGCGTGCTCGTATGTGGCACTTGTGAATACCGGTGGCACACTCGTCAATGTCGTTACACTCTATTCCATCTCCGGTGTATCCGGTAAAGCAGACACAGGTGAAATTGTTGCGTGTCTTCATGCAGTCGGCGTAGGTATGGCATATTTTTCCTAATACTTCACAGTCCTTCAGATCTGCACCTGTGAATAAGGAGATATAGTTCAGTGCACATGCTTAAATTAATAAAAGTAGAAAACCTTCCTTTTACTTAGCAGTGTTTGGTGCAGTTGGATGCAGCTTACCTACACTGGCGCATGTGAGCAAAGCACACAGGCACAGCAGTGGAGCCCTGCATGACAGAACAGATAGAGACAGTGAAAATACGTCATCTTTACCAGCACCAGGAGGGTCTCGAAGGTAGCAGAACGAAAATGTCCAGGAGTGTTAAATAGCACAGTGCTTCCCCAGTCCTGGTCCTTGAGTATTACTGCACTACATATTGTAGCGTATTCCCAGAACTCCAGAACATCCTAAACCAAAGCTGTGTGTGCTGTGAGTAAGGAAAACACTTGCAGTGCTAGACATTCCAGCAGTTTAATATATGGACAGTACTTCCTGAGGAAGGCCCACCATCCAACAGAATAAACAGATATAGGCATACACGGCTATATACACTGACATTAACAATAAATTAATTCCTACATCAGAATCAGATTTGTTGACAAAGTATGTTGGCACACAAGGAATTTCTGCTTTTGCTGTCTTTTTCGTACTATAGCAAAAAACGGACAATACATGATATACACAGTAAAACATGAAGTTGCCAATATTGGTCATTTTGATTATAATAATTCTTCCTTTAACCCATATGTATTTTGAAAATGGCAACATGAGCCACTTGTAAGTTGTGAGTGCTATTTATACCGGAACATTAGCTACAGTTCCTGGACTTTTAAATGGAACTTCTGAGTCAGGTGACCTGTAAAGGAAACCTATTTCCATGCAGAACAAAGGCAAAGGGGGGTTGAGTTACTGAGCTGGACCTAAAATTTCACAAGTTTCACATATGTTGTGGTGTATGAGACGTAGCCTACAATATGTGAGAAGAGTTGGCATTTACAGAACCAAAAAGACAGTATCTGGGTGTGTTAGCGCAGAGAGGGAAGCTGTATGACTCATTATCCACTCCAAATATCAAATTCATTTTTTGATCTGATTCATTTTAATAAAATTGGTTGGTTGGTTTATGTGCAATTACCTATGCAGCTCTTTAGATGTGTTATATTTTCTCAAATGCTGGACAGGTTGTACACTATATTCATTTCAGGCATTTAGATACACTCTATGCCCAAATGTTCGTTTACACAGCTACTTTAGGTTGCACCCATTGCTGAGAGAAAAGAAAAAGGTCCCTGTAGAAAAGTACTGCACTGTTAAAAGTAAAAGATCCTTGAGGAACGTTTGGAGGTTCTTCAATTTGAAACGGTGAAGGAACTTCTTAAGGATAATTAAAAAGAAACGTTTTTTAGAAGATATAGGTTCCTTGAAAGAACCTTACGAGATTCCTCCACAGTTTTAACATGAAGAACCTTAAGTATCTACTTTTAAAGTGCCAATAGAATAGGACTCTTTGGAGCAGATTAACATGAACCTTTTGGCACCATGCCTAATGCCCGGCATAGGATGGAGAGGTATGAGGCCCCTCAGCATTGAGCTGAGAAGCAGTGGAACAGCGTTTTCTGGAATAATGGATGGTGCTCCATCCAGTACTTTTGGAATGGGCTGGGAGTGAGGTGGGGTGGTGATAATACAACATCCCGACCTCACTAACGCTCTTGTTGCTGAATGCAATCAAATCCTCACAGCAATGCTTCAAAATCTTATAGAAAGCCTTCTTCCCTGGACTTTAGAGACAATTACTCCAACAAAAGCAGGATAAACTCTTTTTTTTAATGCCCTTGATTTTATAATAATAATATTCTTATTATTATTAATAATAATAATAATAATAATAATAATAAAAGTATTGGGATATTTCCCAATACTTTTATTATTATTATTATTATTAATATTATTTTGTAATATTGCATTTAATCTGTGTACTGTAAGTAAGCAACTGTAAATAAGTCAGATCTCATCCTATGCCATTTCTAATTAGAGTTTGGATTAACATTCCTTCAGCTGTAAATCTATCTGAAAACAAGCCCATAGTGAGTCCACAAGGCAGGCGTAACTGAAGTCAGTACTCACAGTGTTATGAATAGGTAAACTGATAATAATAATCCAATTTCTGATTCAGTTACAGGCTGAATATTGTCCCACCCTCTGCGCCTGAATCAGGCATTGTCTAGCAGTAACAATGCTAGTAGTAAGTGTCATTAGTAGGACCGTTTGTGCTATAGAGTCACATTGCATGAGGACAGTTCAAGTTAATAAACCATTCTGTAGACCTGCCGTCTCTCTCTGAAAGACACCTGCATCTGCCACAGATGGTAAAAAATATATACATACAACTCACAATAGATCGTCTCTGTCACATGAAAAACTATCTATTATTATCTCAAATCTATTTTATAGATATTATGTTTTTGTGTCACAGCGACAAAGTACATCATAATGAATACGATTAGTAAAAGAGTACAATAGTACATTCCAGCTTAACTTAACTAAAGTAAAACAAATCTAGTTTACATCTGAAGTACATTTCAAATGGATGATAATAGTAATAAATTACATTGTTATGAAATGTATTATTACATGAATAAGCAATCTAGTTATAATATAGAGAACACACACACAGTAAACTATTCTAATAGTAAATCAATACATCTAAAACTGATTGTGTATCTAATGACCAAATAAATTACAATAAATAGCTATGGTTCTAATATCTTCATTGATATATAAATAAATAAATCATCACTTACTGCATATCTCACAGATTGACTGAGGACTACCGGACCAGCATTGGGACGGACAGCGCAGGTCCCTCTCTGTCTGCTCTGAATACCTGTGCTCTTCTCAGTTGACTGTGGTCCCCCTGAGCGCTCTCTCACTCTCTCTCTCTCGTTCTCTCTCTCCTGAGACATTGAGCACAATGGGCACACCAGCAGAAAAGGGAAACACCCATATTTCCTTATGGTCATATTTTGTCCTTCTTGCAAATCGACTCCTTCTGGCATCTCACTTGTCCTTTCCCACAAAACAGCCATAAGAACAATGAAGAGTCATCTTTCATCATCAAGCCATCTTAGTGAGGCTATCTGTAACTCCACAGTCCACACTCCAGCACAGCAGTTTCTTAGGGCACCACTAAAGGACTGTGATTTTCTTTATTGTTTGTGTCAGTTATGATATTGTGAGACAGTTCTTAAATGCCACATACCTTCTTTAATGCACACATTGTTAAAAAAAACTTACCATTCATTCACCAGTCTATACTGTCCATGTAACTAAACTAAACTTAACTGCAGAAACAACCCGAACCTCGCCCCACATTTCATTTCCAATTCCCATTCATTAGCTAGGACACCCCCTTTCACATAATGCTATCAGTGATGGGAGGGTGAAGGCTAGCATGTGCTGTCTCTGAGACACATAAAGTGAGCTGGTGCATCTTTTCAAAATGCACCTGACAAAATGTCACTGGAACGTCCAGTTCTATTACTTCAGTTAACAGACACCTGCACAGTGAGGGGGGAGAGGCAGGCGCCCATCCTACCCACCCAGACAATGCAAGGTGGCTGTGGCATCATCAAAGCTCGAACTTGTAATCTGTTTCTCCAGTTATATATATATATATATATATATATATATATATATATATATATGTATATATATATATATATATATATATATATATATATATAATCAGGTTTAGCGCTTTTTACAACTGGCATTGTCACAAGGCAGCTTTACATAATCAAGAATCAGTAAGAAAAGAGATCAGCAACATGAAAAGACATGAAAATCCAGTGAGCAGCCAAAGTCAACAGTGGCAAGGAAAGACTCCCTCAGAGCCGGAGGAAGAAACCTTGGGAGGAACCAAGAATCACAAGGGGGATCCATCCTCCTCTGGTCAGAACTATTTGTAAATTATTGATAAAAGTCACTGAACCACCACATTCTTAATATCATAATATAATAATCATAATAATCCTGATTTAGTATCATTTCATATGATCATAGTAGAGATGGCAAGAGTAATGAGAGTAATGATGGTTAATGGTGGTAATAATACTAACGGCAGATAGTTAAAGTCCTGAAATGTTTAAAATAGTCATTAGGCAGGTAGCAGTGGCAGGAGGGTGGGCAGCTGGTCTGACGCAGGTAAAGGGGACCTCATCTTTAAACTTTGCATCATTCAGCTTTCCCTGAACCCTGACCAGTCTCTCTGTCCCAGCCACTCTAAATAACGTATAAAACCCCTCACCCACCACTTCCTGCCACCATCATACTTCACTGTAGGGATAGTACTGGTCAGTTTCAGCCTGGTTTTCAAAAAGTTAAATCCTGGAATCTTATTTCTCACAGTCTGTGAGTCCTTTAGGTGCCTTCTTCCAAAGTCTATGTGAGCTTTAATGTATGTCTTTTTTTAGGTGAGACCTAATATAGACAGGGGTGTGTCTTTCTAAATCATGTCCAATCAACTAAATGTACCAACGGTGAACAGAGAAAAATCTCTGTTTTTTTTTAAAGTTTCATAGCAAAGGGTCTATAAACGTATGTCCATGCAAAATGTTTCATTTTCATTTTTAATAAATGTGCTCCCAAAAAATCAAAAATTCTGTTTTCACTCATTACGGGGCTTTGAATGCACAATGATTGCAGGTAAACTCCATCACCCTTCTAGCCCATGCCTGGCATTGGGCATGGTGCCAACAGGTTCATGTTTATCTGCTTCAAAGAGCCCTATTCTATTCTCTACAGGGACTAGACAAGCTGTCAGCAATGGTTGAAACTTAAAGCAGAATGCATTCATTAGAAAGGGTGTCCACAGACATTTAGACATATAGTGTATTAATTATTCACACATTTATTCTGTTTATCTAGACTAAGTGTTCCCACTTCAGCTCAGGAAGAGCTTGTTAATTAGCTGAGCGCTGATGATTGATGACCACAGCGATAACACTAAAATGGGCAGGGCAGGGGTTTCGTGAACCATGTTTTTTGCTCCTTAGACTTGAATGGGTTAGTCCTACCAGGTTTTAGCTTGTTGCTCTTTCATCACTCAACATTTCTATGACTAAAGAATTTCTTGCGTAAAGGTTTATGAGCATTGATATGGCTGAGTAAGGGCATGTGTTATGATTTTTACACAAGTATCTCTGAACAAGCCACAGCTCATGTGATCAGTAGATTAAGCCACATAACTGAACAGTCCTCAGATAAGACTTGCTTCACTTGCTTGTTATGTATGAATTATTACTTACTGCACTTCCACTTCACGTTTGCTGTGGTATTAGGCTGGTGAGTCACTCACAGCTTGTGCCTGTGGCAAGAGCACTTTCAGTATGCCTAGTAATAACAGAGTGTGACTAGTCATAGAGCATGACTAACAGAGATGTCAGTATCACTGGCATATTTCATTTTTTTAATGACATTTAAGCACGTTTAAACACAACTGTGATGTGATATATCTGTGTTCTGAGCACAGGTTTCTAGTTTGACTTAAACTGTAGTGACTAATTGTAGGAAATAACACTTGTTGCATAAAGCAGGCGGCTTTCAAACCACCAAACTGCGCTTGTGCTGCACAGCTTCCTGAATGTGCAGGACTTGCACATAAACACTTTACATTCAGGAGGTTGTGCTGCACAGCTTACATTGTGTGAAACTTAAGGTAAAGCAGCTTTGCTGTCTTTTAAACAGTAACATTTGAGTTATGTGTTGTTTTTGTATTTCATTTATTCCTTGTGAATGATCATGTTTTAGACACTTCATGGGCTGGATGATATGCTACAAATATTGTATGACGATATTTGAAGATTTTTTCACAATACATGACTAGATTAATTACAAAATGCACCAATAGTGGGAGATTTTATAAACTGCTATCCAAATTCTATCCCATAATAATACATATGATTTTTATTCAGAATTTGCTGAGCTTCATTCAATTCAACAGGACTAACTACGATCTTTAAGCATGGAAGATATCCACAGTATGCTCCTAAATACTTTTTTTTTATAAATATGTATGTAAATACGGTCACGCAGTGTATCATCATAACAAAATCACAATTTGGTATAAAGTCATATTGTCCATATTGTCCTTATTATCGTACTTTCATCTAGTATAACATTTTATGGTGTTGCATAGTTTCAGAAAAGAAACAAAACTAGACATATTAAAAATGTTGTAAATTATGAGCAGGTAGATCCTGTACTTCAGGATGTTTCATACTACTTTAAGGGTGCATTTGAGTACAACTAGTAGTGTCAATCGATTAAAAAGTTGAATCACGTTAATCACAACAATATTCTGAGATTAATTAGGATAAATCACAAGTTAAAATGTTAGTAAGCACATCCTTGAATTTTTGGTTGGGAAAAGAAATATTAATGTGCCTAATAAACTGTCTAGAGGAATCCGTTCTTTTAATCTCTCAGTGTAGTTTTGAGAACTTTGCCTCGAACATGACAGAGCTCGGACACACAAGCTTTAATAGAGAAAATGCAACTTTTTAAGAGATAAATGGACGATCAGTCATTGGGCTGGATTAAGCTCAGAGCTAAGAGATGGAGCAGCCCTCTGTGTGAGAGAGAAAGAGAGATGAGGGAGTGGTAAGAGAATGATAGTTATTTATGAGATTTATTCCACATTTCAGCATAAATAAAGTGTAATATATCCTCTGAGCTCAACAATAACGACGCAGTGTTTACATCACTAAATAAAAAAGCTAATATGTCACAAGGCTCTGTAAAAAGAGTGACCTACGGAAGGAAGTTGGGGCCAAACTAAATGTTTAATTTGAGCTAAAAACAAACAAAAAATTCAATTATTAACATGAAAGCAAATTAATTATGTGTGTAAATGTGTTAACTAGTTACAAATTAGTTTGTTTCCTATTACTTAACCCCTTAAACCGTATACGGGCGGAAGTGTTTCTACATTTACATCTATGGTATTTAGCTGACGCTCTTATCCAGAGCGACTTACAAGGTTACTCGTATTACAGAGGTGGGCCAATGTAGTGTTAGGAGTCTTGCCCAAGGTCTCTTATTGGTGTAGCACAGCACAGTCACCCAGACGGGGGATCGAACCCCAGTCTCCCACATGGTGTGGTAGCTCAGTGGCAGGTAGTGGCGTTATCTGTTGCACCACAAACGTCTATCATCAAAGTCTATCATCTACTACAAACGTCTATCATCAAAGAGTAGCCCCACCAGTCCCTGTAGTTACTGAGTAATACACATTAATAATAATAAGCCTGTGAGTTTGTGAGTTTTTGGCAATGTGTGTATTTTTTTATTATTTAAACAAATAAGATACATTTTAAAATATAGGCTCATAGAAACCATCAATAATGACATCAGACATGGAAAAGATACGGTCAGTCTTTGTGTATTGACTACCATGTAGCCTAAAAAGATGCTGTGTTCTTGTAATATTTTGTGTAAGAGACAGGAGTGCAACTTTAGAGCTTGCTTTAAGAGGCTTGAAGAGGCACCAGTCCCCTTTGTAGAACAAAGAAGCCTTACTACAACGTTATTCTGTTCCTCAAATTGTTGGTGGACATTTATGTGGCTGATTTAACAGAAATAGACTTATTTCCTCATATGCTTAAAAGGACGTAGCATGACAGTCAGAAAAGTGGAAAAAAATGGATCATGTGATACTTTAACCTCTAAATTAACAATTCTAATCCTTTTGTCACTAAAACATACAAAACAAGGTGTGGCAAAACAGAAACCAGACTGCTGCCGGCTGTGAAAAAAGGAGCGTCACCATCCAATGACAGTAATAAACACAATTGAACAACAGAATGAATATAAAGGGAAAGAAACCTAAGCCTAATACCAGACTTTCAATTACCAGGGCACAATTAAATAACACATTTCTGAAAATGAACTAGACAACAGACATGCTGTACTTATTAATACATATATTAATATATATCTTTAACATTAATAGCCTTCATAGAGCTTCACCACACACCATAAAATTCTATATTTATTTATACCTTTTTTTTTTACATTAAATAATATTCATTACGTATATTCTGTAAGTCTGAGTGTAAACAATAGATTTTATATTTATAGTTATTTTTTAAATTATGCATTTTCCTTATGTATATTCTATAAGTCTTTCACTGTAAAAAATAAGTTGATAGATTATTGATTTTTGATTATAGATAGAAGTTGATAAATTATTTTGTTTTATATTTTATAGATATTCATTATGTATATTATGTCTTTGAGTGTAAAAAAATGTTTGATAGATTTTGTATTTATATTTATATATATATTTTTACATATATATATATATCTCTATTCATTATATATATGTTTATTATTATACGTATAGATTATATAAAAGTATACAGTGTAAAAAAAAAGTTTCATAAAAAAGTTTCAACACATTGTCCTAGGGGGATTTTTTGGATTGTAAATTTTGCATTTTGGTCGCAAAAAAAAAGATGAAAAATAATAATATATAAAATAAATACTTTTATAGACATTTAGACTGACTTCCATTGAAATGTAGTGTTTTTTCTTCTCCTCTACAGATGCTATTTTGGAGATACAATGTTTTTGTGTGACAGTGTCAATATGTTTTTATCTATCTGTTTTAAAACATTAAGGTAGAAAAAGTAATACTACCTAGTACCGAAACTTGTTTAATGTACATAAGTGCACCTTGATTACCATGCTGTACCTTTGAGGGAACATGTAGCTTGTTTGCACCTGGAGAGTCAGGACTGCTCCTGCTCCTGTACATTACCTTTTGGTTTTAAGGTGTAGACACTGTAAACATATCTGAAGTGAGCATTTTGAGGTAGTACGTGGTTTTACTTTAACTAAAAGGTGTGAGCTGCTTCTCTTCCGGCCTGTGATCACATTCAGGCAAATTTGGTATCCATGCGGTCTGCTCCGAAACTGCAGACAGGGAGTGTGACGTCAGTTTCGGGGTTTGATGGTATCTCTGAGGAGGAAGGGTGGGAAATGTGAGGAATCATCTAGCTACATGGGAAACAAACACACGGCATGATGGGCGAGGTGGGCTCTTGGGCTCCTGCGTGTCACGTGTCCGGGTCCCACATTTCCCCCCTGTTTCTTCTGCTGAAATGTAATCCCCAGCTTTCTGGTTGCTGCTTCTTTCTGCTGGTTAGCTAGAGGCAACACCTCAGTCCAAACCTGCTCATCTGGTTTCTGTGACCGGATTCCTCCCTCAGAGAGAAATCATACAGATCATACAGAAAACGCTGGCCGACATGTACTCTTTAAACGTCCCCGGCTGGTGAAGTTCTTACCTGAACAAACTCGCTGTTTCTCACTTCAGCACAATGTGGACCATAATTTAGTTTAAACCCATGTCCAAATATGGTGCTCTGCCATATATGGTGGAGCGGAAGCGAGAGACACCTGCGACAAGAGCGTTTCCCGCCTACATCCGGGTCTCACCTGACGTCACTTACCTCGGGCAGGTATAATTGCCACCTGCTTTTGCGCTTGCGGTATTTCAGAGAAGGTCTGAGGTGAGGACAGCATAAGCCTGCGCTTGTCTCTGAGTTTTTATTATTATTTTTATATTAAGCAGCTGTTGGTTTTGGGGTTTTGTGGACTTTCTCTCTTCTCCTTCGGATTATATCTGCCTTTCTCGTTTGTTGGCTTTGTTGTGATTTCTGAGCGGACGAGCAGGTTGTTTGGAGCTAAGCTCTCGTCCATATACGAGGGCCTTTCGTCTGGTTGTTGGGAGCAGCTTGTTTGAGAAGTTCAGAAACTGATTTTTTAAAATTATTTTTGCCTTCAGAGCTCACGTCCAAGATGAGAACCCTTATCGTGTTGTGCCTCCTGGCTTTCGTCGCTGGAGCCTCTGCCGAGTGTGGTGAGTTTTTATTTTTTTTATTTTTTATTTTTTTTAAGGTTTATAACTCTCGTAAATGAGTTAAGTAATCTCGTAGACTGTGTAAAATTAATAATAAAAAAAGATTTACGACACCCGGATCATAAAATCAGCTTTGTTTGTGCTGCTAATTGTAGTTTTATAGCCTAGTCTTCCGGTCAGGGCTCGTAACGCTTCGTTTTGCCTGTAAAATGGGTTGTATTGTGAAGAGGAGAGGGGGAGGGGTTGTGGCCGCACCTGCTGTAGTTTAGGGAAACGCCCATTCGCTGCTATGTCCCTGGCTCATGGCCACACCTGTGGTTGCAGTTGAAGCAGCTCGTTTGTTTCTCTGAACAGGAACCTGCAAAACCATGAAATGGGGAATCTGTGATGGTGGCTCGTGTCAATGTGGGGTCCCTGTGGGAACTGGGGACAAGCAGGCCCTGGACTGCACCAAATGTAAGTGTGAGCTACAACAGTAGCTGTAGCTGCTAAATATTTGCTCAGAACATTGCTTCTGTCTTTGGTTTCAGGAAGGGTGACTTCCCAAAAATGACGATAATGTCTAGGATAATCACCTAACATCTGCTTTCTGTCTTGCAGTGGTACCTAAGTGCTTCCTGATGAAGGCAGAAATGTACCGTGCTAGAAATAAATTGAGCACTAGAACAATTGGTGGAAAGCCAGTGGAAACTGCCTTTGTGGATAATGATGGGATTTATGATCCGGAGTGTGAGAATAATGGCCGCTTCAAGGCTGTCCAGTGCAATGGCACAGAGACCTGCTGGTGCGTCAACAGCGCAGGCGTCCGTAGATCTGACAAAGGGGACAAAAACATCAAATGTGAACCAGTGGAGACCTAGTGAGTGCTCTTCCACTATGCTGTATATCTGTCGCTGTTGCCTTTAGTGCTTGATGCTATAAACCTACTCCAATATGCTTTTGAAGGACCAAGGTTTGTTGGCTGATCTTCTCTCCCCCCCTCCCCCCTTCCCTACACACAGCTGGGTTCGTCTCCAGATGACTCACAAAAAACCGAACACCACTACTACACTTGATGCTTCCCAACTGAAAACGTATGTAAAATGGCTTTTTTTTCTTTGTTGCATTTGCTTAAACTTGAGTCCTTGACAAAGGTGTTCTCAGCTAGTATTAACTTCTTATTCCATGTACTACAGTGCAATTGAAAATGTCCTGGGGGAGCGTTATTCCCTTGCCAAGAAGTTTGTGACTGATGTTGAGGTAAGAATGGTCTACTTGACTGGTTGTAAGCATTTGCCAATGCTACATGGTTGAAGTTGTGAAGGTTGTCCCTGATTGGTTATTTGCTCTTCCAGTATGATGGGGCTGCTCGTCGGATTGTTGTGGACCTCAAGAAACAGTTGGGGCAGGATCGTGACATCGACCTGCCTCGTGTGGCCTACTACATGGAGAAAGATGTAGGTCCCCCTGGCTCTTGTTCTGTTTTTTTGTTTTTTTTTTTGTTTTTTTTTTTTTGTGAAAATGATCTCCTGAATGATGTGCCTTTTTTTTTTGGTTTTTAGATCAAGGTCCTGCCCCTGTTCATGGATCCAAAGCCGTTTTCCCTTTCTACTGCCAACACTGGTGTCTCCATGGAGGACATACTGGTGTACTATGTTGACGAGCAGGCTCCCACATTCACCATGAAGAATTTGACCGGCGGTGTGATTGCTGTCATTGTGGTGGTTGTCCTGGCTGTGGTCATTGGACTCCTTGCTCTGGTGAGGAAAGATCCCTGTGCAGCAGCTTTGGTGGCATTGGTAGCCTAATGATTTGCAGCCTATGTTCAAGTGGTGCTTAATTGACTTCATTCTGGATTTTTGTTTTTTTTCTTTAGTTCTTCCTCAGGAGACGAGAGCAGGCCAATTACAAGTCTCAGGTAGCTGTTTAAATTTATTTGCCGTTCCTTTGACTACTCATACATGTGAGGTTTCTTGGAGTGCTCATGTATTTGCTTTTTTTTTTTTTTTTTTTTTTTTTTCCTCCACAGGCCAGAGAGCTGGAGCCAATGTCCTAAAACCAGCCATGTGGCTTTTTAGTCTTAACACTGGACTGCTTTCCCAGGATCTGCTTGTGTATATTGCTTCATTTTTAAAGTTGGGTTATGTTTTTAAATGGGAATAAAATGTGTGCCTGTTACATCCTCTACAGTTGTGAACAAAACAGCTGTCCTACAGTTACTTAAGCTATCGTTTAGATGGGCTGCCCAGTCTTTACCTCCCAGTCAGGATGAAGATGGGAGTTGGTCTAAACTGGCTTGCTTTGTTCTTCTAGATATTTAATTACATGTCTCAATAAATATTGAGTGGAATTAATGTTCTGTACAGTTTGTCAATGTTTTTAATAAAATTGTCTACTAAACAAATCTGTATCATGGGTTTTGTCTCTCCTGTTCTGTTGGGCTGTAATTCTGAGTTGGTCCAAAAACTGCTGTTACTCTTTCCTATAGTATAGAGTCCTGAGATGGAGCCGTGCTTGGGTTGAGGCTGTGGAAAAACCCTGCAGGTTTCGTGGGGGATGGGAAGGGTGGAGTCTCTTCTCCCATAGAGACTACCTGAATGCCTGCAGGGACTTCCTAATACACTTTTTTTTTTTTTTTTTTTTTTTTTTTTTTTTTTTTTCTCCCCCAAACCTGTATTGTAAACTTAAGGTGTTTCTGAAACCTTGCTGTTTAATTTCTTAACTGGCTTCTTGGTGTGCTGGGTTGTGTGTAAATTTGACCCAAGCTGGGAGTTTCTCCCATTTGTTTTCTGGATGGCAAAGAAGCCCTCGTTTAAAGAATGAAGTGTCTGCGAAACTTTAGCCGAGACTGCGTTCAGAAAACTGGCCTTACGAGTCCTAGGCTCTTCCCCCTCCTTTCATACACACTGACTGTTCTGTTACCCAAGCACAATAGTGTGTGGTTTTTTTTTTTTTTTTTTTTCCCCTCTCTGCCACAGTCTTGTAACTGGAAACCTGGTGAAGGATTCCATATCATGTCCCTTCTTGTACATAGTTTGTGGTGACTTGTGTTGGTCCTATGTAAATTCCATCTGATGTGCTCATACTTCGGAAGCCCTGGCTTCTTGAAGTTGGCTGCTGCTGGTGTTCCCTCTGATTCTAGTGCACTTTTCAGTCCTTTGTCTTTAAGGTTCCAGCCATGACCCACCTGATGTACATTTGTTGGAAGCCATGTCCCTTAGCTTAGGGACTACACTGGGTTCTTTAAGTGATGCCATTTTTATAAGAGATATGCAGAAACTTCCACTCGATGTAAAGCTGCTTCTGACCTCCCTGATAGCACCACCTTCATAGCTGTATGTATCTTTAAGAAATTAACTGTATGGGTGTTTAGAAAGGGTTCTCTACTGTTTGCTTCAGATATACTTCAGACAGCCTGATTTCCAACCTTCTCTGTCCTGGAATCCCGACATGTGGCATTAAATAAAAGATGTTCCACTTTTTTTATTTGGCCCAGGGACAGGAAGTCTGGCGCAATGGCTTGCTACTCAGAGCCTAGAACATGCACAGTATTTTTAATGTGCCGACTGTTCTGGCAGTCAGTTGCCACACCTGTTCTCATAGAGCAACATTTGAATGAGGGGTAATTCGGGGGGGTGAATATAGGGAAATGGCTACACACACAAACATTTCCATACAGTAGATCTTCTCAAATCTGGTCTTCAGCAATGACTGAAGGCTGAAATCCTCTTTATCACTTTATGACACCATAGTACTGAACATGATCTACATTTTTACCACACAAGACATATTAGACATATCACTTCTTTTATCAATCATGTATTGTAGAAACCGAGCTGAGGAGGAGGAGGAAGCTGGAGTGTACACCTGCGTGACACCGACTGCTACCTTCACTGTTTGGAATCAGGTTAGACCAGTCTGACTGTTTCAGGGCTCAGCACACAGCCCGTCGAGTGTTTCGGCTAATGCTATGCCCTCTCTCTTGCGCTCTCTCTCAGTGTCAGCTAAGCTCAGTGACATATGTAATTTGGATGGAAATAATGTGTCAGCTTTTAACCCGCACACTCTCAAATAGCTAACCAGCTGCTAAAATTTAACCGGCACCAAAAAGCTTCATGTAAGCCTTGCTAGTGCTCGTAGCTGACTACTCTCCAGGCCAGTAGACCACCAGGGCCTGATTGTTGCACCCCTGCCTACAGTTTTCACGGTTTCTCTGAAACCTAGACACGATCGATCTTACTGATCTTACATTGTTCTGTCAGGTACTGATACGTCCAGTTCTTAGAGAATCGTTTCTCACATGAAAATATCAGTAGTCCGGGTTTTGGTTAAGCTGTGAGTGATTGTAAAGCTTGTAATTGTAGAAAATGAATGTGTCGGACAAAAAACACCCTCTTACACACTCACAGACGGCCGCATAAGGTGTAGTGAATGCTCTATAGTAGTACAAATCATTTGGAGTTACACTATATGGACAAAAGTTTTGGGACACCTGCTCATTCGTTGTTTTTGTTCTGAAATCAAGGGTGTTCAAACAAAGAGTTTTTCCTGCTTTTGTTCACCAGTACCACCATCTCAACTCCCTCAACTCCCCAAATCATCCAATCCCAACAGTATTGGATGGAGCACTTTTACAGCTCCACATCTCAATGCTGGGGGGGCGGGTATACCCCTCTCGTCCACACTTGGTATTACACCTGGAGCCAGTGGGTTCATGCTTATTTGCTTCAGACAGTCCTGTTCTGTCGACAAATACTTTCATAGATAATTGTAACACCCATTTTTACTGGGCTTCATTGAAGAACTGCACACTGTGCAACCTCATTAACTTAATTATAATAATAATAATAATAATAATAATAATAATAAAAAGCAAAAGAAGAAAAGTAAAAACTAAGCTTAGAAAAAGTCTAATAAAGGGTCAAACTGAGTTACTCTCATTTATCCTCTACAGCAGGTATTTGTAGAATATGCTGATCTAAGACTGTGTATGTATTTGTCATTCTATCCATGTCCACTGTTCTGTCTAACACACCCCATGCAAATGTAAACACACCATATGTAAATTCTCTTATGGTCACCGACTCTCAGCCCAGGCCCAGAGATTTATTTTACATATTCAGAAAGCACCCAGGCCACTAACTACACCACCTTTAGAGCCAGTTTCTTAGGAAACTAGCATTAAACTACACAGCAGTTTGTATGACAAGCCTCTGTTTAAGGGACAATGTAGTCTATGACTATGTTTATTGTGGACAACCGGACACCTTGAAATACCAAATCTATTGGTACATGTCCTTCGGGATCAATACAGAATCTATCAATCTATCTATCTATCTATCAATCAATCAATCAATCAATCAATCATTTACAGCATATGCACCGGAAGCATGAGCTGAGCTGGCTTCTATTGGATCTAGTTAGAGTGACCATACTTAGTTTTTTCAAAAAAGATGACACTGGGGACAAACAGACATCTACTGTGGTTAGGACGTTGTTGCTGGGAGCCTTCAAGTAACCTTCAAGAAAAGCCGGGGGCCTTCAGGTAAAGTTGTCAGACCGTGGCAATATGTGTGTGTGAAGGTGAAAGG
Organism: Salminus brasiliensis; assembly: GCF_030463535.1. NCBI lineage: Eukaryota > Metazoa > Chordata > Actinopteri > Characiformes > Bryconidae > Salminus > Salminus brasiliensis. Next base: position 25,020,649 of record NC_132881.1, on the reverse strand, counting down.
GAGTTAAATACCTCTAAAACCATGCTATTTTAATGACCATTAATTCATAAACATTTATTCATTAACCAAGACTTATAAATAGCCTTAATAGCATATATGGCCTGATATTTATTGTGTGTGTGTGTGTGTGTGTGTGTGTGTGTGTGTGTGTGTATATATATATATATATATATATATATATATATATATATATAATCCACGATTCCGTCAGGCTATAACTGTGTGTGTGATTGATTATTGATTTGAAACTTTGTTCCACCCCAGGCTTCACACGCAGACCACGGATATCCTAGCCTACTGCCCAAAAAAACCCCTCCAGTTTCACCTCAGGCTGTGGTCCGCACTAGCAAAGCCTCAGTGTTACATCTCAGTGCTTATGATATATTCATGAGACATTTATTAGACCTAAAGTACATTAAGACTTAATAATCCAAATTCAAAGTGGGTTTTTGCCATGATAATAAAACTATAGGCAATCAAATCGTCACTGGTTAAATTGATCAGTAAATGTTATTGTTCAGTACAACATACTGGTTAGGGCTGTTCGTTCACTTTAATTGCTATATACTGAAAGGACACTCATCAACTCCTATGTCTTTCATTTTTTTCATATATAGTGACGTCGATCCTTTTTGAAGCTTTTCCAAATTTGAGCTCAGTATTTTGTCACAGTGTAATGGCAAAGAAAATGCAGCCGTTGGTAACAACCGCGCACAGGTTAACAGGTATGGCCTGTTCACACGAAAACACTGAATTAAGTTTTCAAAAATCTCTGAACTCCTTAAAATTAGGCTGAAGTGGCTTCCTGAGAGCTGGATATGTTTTGAAGCAGATTTAAGGAGATAATACATGGTTGTTACACATTTGTTAGCTGGATTACTGCAGAGTACTGCGTTGATCAGTATGATTAGTTTAGACACCTTAGGTACTGTGTACCATTTACTTTAACATTTGTTAGTGGACACAGCTAACATCTTTTTATTGATGGGTTTGCTGTTAGCACAACTAAACTGTACACCAAGTCACTCCAGTCACTAAAATGGCAGAGCAGTCATACAGTGACGTCACCTGGGCCGAATACATAAAAAAAATTGCTGGTGTTTTTTTTTTTTTTAAGTTCTGGGATCTAAATCTTCGTAATCTTTCCTGACGCTCTATGCTCTGACTCTCTTTGTTTTCTTTCCCAGCTCTAACTCTTTATCGTTACTCGACTCCTTTCAGCCTTTTCTGCAACAGGCCCTGCAGTCTTTTACACAGACTAGTTCAGACAGGTTTGGGTGGGTCACAGTCAGCCCTCCCACTTATGCTCTCATACCTGAAGTCATTAGTCACTCTCAGTGCGTTACCATGGAAATCGAAGGAGGTTTAAAATGAAAAGCCAATCAGAACGGCCGCACGCAACAACAGGAGGGACACTCGTGTGACGACATGGCTGCAACTATCGACGATACTGCCAAACAGCTGACGACGAAACCGGAGGGACAAATGCCAGATTTCAGTTTTTGTCTGTGCTTCTCAGCTCAGGCATATCATCTGTTTACTTCACACTGTGGGGTTTTTCTGCTGGAGGCTTGCCTACACCTGCCACCACACTTAGATACATACTTTAAAGACCATTTGAGGAAATGTAATTCATTGAAAATAAAAGAGTCTTATGTGGGAAAATTCATTCAACAGTCCGTGAAGTCTGTATTTGAAAAAAACAAAAACAAAATGCAGGAACAGCTTGTTTTGGTTTTGTGATGGCGTGAAAAACAGCTTATTTACATATCTCCACCCACTCAGTCCTGACCAGTACAGTCTGACCCATTCACTCTGACCTTATGAAGAGGATGTAGGATTTGTAGGATTTAGAATCAGTCTTAAAAGCCTAATACCCGAAAATAGTCTGGCTAATTATCAGGATAAAGGGAATAAAGGAAAATCATTTAGTACTGTTTTTGGCACATAAACCTACACAAATGGCAAACCTGACCGTCGGTGTAAATACACAATTAAAGATAATGAAAAAAATCATTACATTTTGAGGTTTAATTAAAATAAATTAAATGCATAAAATGTTGAAATGACAAGAATTTACATCCTGGCAAGGGCAATCGTCTTAAACCTTGGTCAATACATCTAATATTTCTCATTTTTAGATTGTTGAAAGGATGTTAATAGATTATGCAACTTAAAATGATGAAAATGTCTGTGAGTGTGTAATTCTACAGCATTAATCCAGCAGAATGAGCCATACTGACTAGATTTTAAATGATCTCACTTGTCAATAAGGTAAAGGTGCACGTATTTGTCACTGTACAGCGAAATGTGTCCTCCGCATTTAACCCATCTGGTAGTGAACACACACTCACACACACACACATGTGTTAGGGGCAGTGAGTACACACACACACCCAGAGCGGTGGGCAGCCAACTCCAGCGCCCGGGGAGCAGAGAGGGTAAAGGGCCTTGCTCAAGGGCCCAACAGTGGCAGCTTGCCGAGCCCGGGAATCGAACCCACTGTTATCAATATCCCGGTGCTCTAACCGCTGAGCCACCACTGCCCAATACACAATTGCAGTACAAGAAAATAGATGTAGAAGCTCTTTTTCATGGTGAAGAACAGCTTCACACTGATCCTTTCAAGAACAGAAGAGATTAGAGCCACACAGAGGGTCAACGTCTTCTGTTTAATATCATAAATAATGAAGGAGAATGATTATAGAGAAAAAGGCTCGAAACACCTACACGGCAGCAGCCTTACTCCTTCTCTGTGTCAACAGACACTCCTTTTCTTCCTTCACTTCATCATCGAGCCCACAGATTTGTATCTACACACAAATGCCTGACATTACAATCGAATACGTGCCTTTCTTTGGTCCACCTGCACGTGCCTGTTCAACTCATTCAACATTCCCTAAAGTTTCTTTGGGCTGGTGATTATGAGTGCATGGATTCATGCTACTCTAGAGGGCGCATCACAGCAGCGTGGGAGCTTTGCTGGGTCTGGAACAGGCTGCAGGAGGGGATTTGCTGCGTTGTTCTCCAACCTGGGACTGGGCCAGCAGCAGGGCCGGGGCAGAGAGATGATGGGCTGCTGACTTCTGCTGGTGGGCGCTGTTGATGTAGCTGGCCATGAGCAGGGTCATCTCCTGGATCTTAGCATAACAACACATTTACAAGTTTTACATGTGCATGACAGTTCAATTAAGATCTTAGGCTTAGGATTAAAGAGGCCCTAGAATGGAATACTGTTTTTCTTAGCATAGTTGAACAATGAGAGTTCAGTATACGGAAGTGATATGCCATCAACCTCAACCCCACATGAGCGAAAGAGGGCTGTAAAATAGGCCAATTTCCAAAACTCTAAGTGAAAGATTGGGACGTGTCCAGATATCTTTGCTATGCAAAAAGCTAAGCACAGCCTAACAGCTTTCCAGATTAGGCCACTCAGCTAGCCTGGCTAACTGCACGGTTAGTAGCACCATGCTGTAAAACTAGTTATAAATACATAGGGCCTTATTCGCTAACCATTCTTAAGAAGACATTTCTTCTGATATTCCCCAGTGTTTTCTTATTTAGCATTCACTCAATTTACGAGTACTTAATCTGATGTAGATCTTTTGTTAGTTTTGAAAATGTAAGAAATTTCGTAAATTCTTGGCAAATGAGGGCCAATGCTCTTGTTCAATGCTCACTTCCATTAGCAACAACATGACGATGCTAATGTTGGGGCTGGGCATGTTTCATCGTGTGTGAGTCAAACTATTCATGAGCTCACCAAAGGAAAGGAAAACAGTTTGTTTCATTCTAGAGCCAAATCACAGGGATACAACTGGGATTATAACACTGGAACAAGCATCTATGGCACTTTTAACTACTGTAATGTTGAACACCCCCTTTAGGACACATCTTCACATGCATAGTTTTCCATTGTATTGGATCTCTTCCCTTTACATTTCAATATGATTATTTCTGACTATTTATTTCTAATGAACTAAAGTACTACAAAATGTTTAATGTCTTCCTTCTCCATAAGTGCTGCAGAATCCATACCTCAAACAACCTCAAAGTCCATGGAGCAATCTAAGCGTTTAACATGACCATGTCTACATATCTGCAATAGTCTGGCCGGAATTCGCTAAACTACTAAACTTAGCTTAGGCCATAACCATTGTTATGCTATCTTTATTATCATTTAAACAGCAATCCTAGTTAGACTAATGCTGTATTAAACCGTTGGTGTGCATGTAAATATAGTTACCGAAGATAAACTTTACCCTAAACAGCTTAAGTTTATGGGGAATGAGATGGGATATATATTTCACTTTGTGCTAATAGAATTCACGAAACCACAAAACTGCGGGCTTGAGGAAGGGCACTGAATAAAATCCTGAGTTAATGTTTGCACAGGTTTAACAATCTCAAATAAGAGTCAATTAGATGTGAGCAAGCTTATGATTCTGCAAACAATAGCCTGTGTATAATTTTAAAGGGCTTTGGTGTGCAGGTTCATAACTCCATGTGAACTGCAACAACAGGACTGGTACTGGTATCACTACCTTAGAAGCGCTCATGGCGAACAAGTGCTTTTCAGTGGGCTTGTCTCTGGTTGGGTTGCTTCCAGAGCCCTGCGACACCACCAGCATGAAGTCCTGACGACAGCCTCCAAACGTCACTATGTTCTTATGAGAGTAGGACACCAGGAGCTTCTAAATGATTGGAAAAGAATGAGGTGACTTTTGGGGTTAAGAAAGCATAGCTTTTTAATTAAATGGGAAGGTTAATGTAGGTCAGGGGGTATATTCTTACTATAGAGGTAAACTCCAGCACGCTCAGCCCATCCTCATGTACTGCTAGCCACACGTGTGTGCTCTGCTGAGATGGTGACAAGGGCTACAAGAGGACAGAAAAGGAGAGAAAGTGAGAAAGACAGACAACAAACATTGACAGATGATGTTAAGCACATTAGATCATGGTTCATGTGTGAGCTGTGCTCTCCCACCTCAGCATCGAACAACTTGGCTCCGAAGAAAGGCCACTTGCGGGCCACAGTCAGGTAAATCCGCACACACTCAGAGGTGCCCCTGCCCTTTAGAGATGCCCATCGAGCTGAAAGCCTCTGACCTAACTGACTAGTAGCATAAGGGATGGGGGGGGGATAGATTTAATGTAATACAAAAATAAAAAATGAATCAGGAATGTGAAGAAAGCATATAAGGACACCATAGCAACCACATGGGGTACCATAGCAACTGCCTAGCAACACCCTAGCAACCACTAAGCAACATCATGGCAACTGCCTGAAATACCATGGCAATCACCTTGCCACACTGTAGCATCCATCAAGTGTCCACTTAGCAACACCATAGCGACCACTTAGTACAGCCTTCAAAGTCATAAAGCTAGGTTTCTTAGGTACTGTAAGTGTACTACAACTAAATCATACAGGTGCTCTATTAAGGGCATCGTTCACATAGCCTTTGCTGATGTTTTGTGTACTCTGTGTGCACCTGTCAGTTAGGAATGTGGTTAAACTACAGTATGAGGGTGTGTGATGGCAGCATGGAGATCATAAGACAGCAGAGCAGGTATTCTTACTCATCACTTTGTGTAAAAGCCAAGACATTTGGAATACTACTTTTCAGAAGTTGGCCCAGTGCATTGTTGTGTGAGTGGTGTTTACCTTAGCTGTTCCTCTGAGCAGGCCCGTCGGTAGTGCTTGGGGTAGAAGCGCTCCAGAACCTGTTTGAGAGTCTGTTTAGATTTAGCCTGTCCAGAGCCTGAACCAGCTGCAATGGAGAACGGCCGCTCAAAGTCTCCAAACTCTACCTGTAAGGTATAAAAAGATCACACTGGATTAGACGAAACATCTTACATATGTAGTGAGAAATAAATACAAAACTTTATACATAAAAAAACACAATTTATATAAATTTACATATTAATTAAACCTAAAAAAACATTGAAAGCTGCCATCTGCTGCCACCAGAGCAAGCGCAATGCTAACTACCAACAGCGGTCGGAATCTGAGAGAGCACAACTGGCCATGCTCTCTTCAGGTGGGTAGACGCTCTCTCCACTCTTCACTCTTAAAAGTGATGTTGGCCGGCGTCTGTTAGCTGGTGTGGGAGAGCTGTGGACCCGGCACTTTCGGGTTGTGTTGGTAGCATGTCGGTATCAGAGGAGACATGTTAAGTCATTACCCTACTGGTGTTGTGAGGATTGCTAGTGATCGGGGGAGCTATGCTTGCTTGCTGAGTTGTCTGGTAGATATCAAAAAGACAGGAACCAGTGCCACACATGGATACTGGATGTCAGTACCCAACCCAACTAATACTCACCTGATCTTTGAGGGACGTCTAAGTAAGACAAGATGTCCAACTCATCCGTGCAGTGAACATGCACACACATACACTAGAGATCAAACACACACAATGACTGTGAACACACGTACCCGGAGCAGTGGGCAGCCATTAATGTGGCGCCCGGGGGAAAGATAGGGTAAAGGGCCTTGCTCAAGAGCACAACAGCGGCAGCTTGCCGAACCCGGGTATCAAACCAACAACTCTGTCATCAATAGCTAAACAAAGTCAATTTGTTGAAGCATGTTTATGATGAATCTGTCACACACCTGAGCGAGCAGGGCGGACATTTCTAAGGCGAGTTCTTTGTTCACGGGGAAGTGACCTGCTACTATCTCCTCGTTAGTCTGATAGGCCAAAAGCAGGCGCTCTCTCTCCGTTTCTCCTCTCAGCTGCTGGGAGAAGTAAAACCTGGGGGAGAGACAGAAAGAGAGGGGGGGGGGTGAGGAAATCCTAGTATGACTAAAGATGTTGAGTCTGTACCACAGACATTATAGAGCATTTTGAAGGCAGATTCCTTCATTACCTGTTCTTGTAGGTGAGTTTCACAGTCCTGGTGTTCTCAGATTTGCCAGTGTGAAGCTCCTTACAGGCTTGTTCCCATTTCGATATGATATCACAAATCTGCAGTGGTGGTCATAAAAGGTAAAATTACAGTTGAACGTTTGTTATATCGAACTCAAGGTCCGATGCAGTTGCCAGGTTTCAGATGCACATCTTTATTCTTGCAGGTTATGTGTAAAACTGACCAGATGTAGAGAGACCTTCTTTAATAATGGTAGCAGTCATGTTTGACTAGCACTATTCTAACTCTAAGAACTATTTTTGCGTACACCTTTGTGGTTGTTTTGATGAAGAAGAACTTTTACTTTACTTAATTATACTACTATCACCTATTGAGGGCTCAGTGACTGACAATCTCCTCTACAATACTCAGGAAAGTTAAACACTATGCAAACATTGTGCAATCAGTAGGTGGCATGCAGATGTAATGCAGTGGAAACACTTAACAGTTTTTGTTTTTGTTTACAGTAATAGATTACTGCAGTGACAAATTTACAAAAAATGGCTAATGCAGATCTCTACTTTTGAAATATGACAAATTCTGGATATTCATTTTTGCTATAACCATTACTATATGTTACCTGTACCATAATTTTATTACAACCTTTGCCATAGAACCACAGAATGCACCCTAAATGCACCAAAGAATTTTAAGTAAGTATTAGTTAAGGCAAAATTTTGTATTTTCAAACCTATATTTTAGCATAAGAATTAAAAACACAGATTTTCCTCTTAACAGCACAGCGCCGGCTCATACAGAAGCCACACAGTAAAGCATCGCATAGCACAGCTTTGTTTTTGAAACTGTAGCAAGAACATTGTAATATTATCTTTTTTTTATTATTCCAAAGTCTTACCAGATGTTGCTGTCCTGACCTCACTGGGAGTGGTTAACTAGCTGAAGAGATGGCAAGGCCAGTTGGCTAGGGTTAGCTTTTAGCCTAGCACAGATACCCAGCTTTTACTTTGTCGGGAGCTGGTTTTCAGCTTAGTATCACACAAGAACTGGGCAGAAGTGATCCAAATGCAGGACTTATTGAGGTCTGAGCAGAGAGATACAGGCATACAATGCCGACATAGGCAAATCCAAAATTCCAAGACCAGAGAACAGAAACAAGATACCTGAAAATAAACCTAACCTTGAATTGCCAAGGACAGCTTTGGGGCTCAAAAAGCTTTTGCTAGTGGGCTGGGTTTAAGTCGAGACTATTATGCAACAGTTTTCGAGCTGAAATTAACCCGTTTTACAGTCCTGTATTAGTTAATAAGGATTTTCTGATGAATAAAGAGACAACAGCATTTGAGGTTAACGTTATGTCACTTCCATGTACTAAACTTTGATTATTCAATTATGCCAAGGGTTATTTAGTTTTTCCATTTTAGGGCACCTTTATGTCCCAAAGCTATACAACTACAGGACCATTTTATTTCATTTAATTAAACCCTGTTTTCTACCCAAATTGCAAGGCTAATTACTCAATCCTCATTAATGTGAACTCCCTCGATCACTAGTAATGCTAATGGAGGGTGAAAACTAGCACGTCTTCTCCGACACCATGTGCCAGCCACCGCACAACAGCTAAGAGACGCCTGTGCTGACCAAAATCACACTAGGAGTGATGTGAGGAGGAAGTGCCATCAACTCAACTCTAAAAGAGAGCAAGACCAAACTCTGGCTGCTGGCTAAAACCTTTCCATTTTATTTACAGCTTCCTATTAATTATTTAAAGCCTGTGAAGTTGCACAGGACCAGCTTTTTAGAACCTAGTCAGCTGTATATTATTAAAAACATTGATCTGTGTATTTCCACTGCACCTTCTTATGTACGTACATTTGGTTCACAGCTTCTCTGTTTTGGTTTCAGTTTTCCACTGCTCAAATAGACAAAGTGTCTGTGCTTTTAGTTCCTTCTGTTAGTTCCTGAAAGCTCTTGGTACTGACCTTTAGACTGCCCTGTAGGTAGTGTTCCAAGTTCTGGCCGGTGGGGTCATCAGAGTAGAGACTAAAGCCAGATTGGCCAGTTTTCCTCATACCGGTGTCCTGATTCAGACGATTTTGGAACTCCTCCACTGTGGTGGATGCATCAAAACCAACGACCTGCCAATCATACATACTCCCTTCAATCAAACGAACTGCTTGGGATTTCTCACTATGCTTTTCATAATTACAATGAATCCATCTTTCTTACAGACCTGGTAGGTGTTGTTGAGAAAGTGCACAGGCAGACTGAAGGGAAGTGAATGGTGGTATGGATTCCGCAATAAGATGGACAGGATCTCCATGCGCGAGGGCCTGGCTTGTCGATCACCTTTCTGTTGGGTTCTCTCTGCTGAACGCTGGCAGTAGATGGCATACTTCCCCACCTCTGTCCTGTGAATGGAGAGGTAAAGGTGCACGTATTTGTCACTGTACAGCAAAATGTGTCCTCCGCATTTAACCCATCTGGTAGTGAACACACACACACACACGTGTTAGGGGCAGTGAGTACACACACACACCCAGAGCGGTGGGCAGCCAACTCCAGCACCCGGGGAGCAGAGAGGGTAAAGGGCCTTGCTCAAGGGCCCAACAGTGGCAGCTTGCCGAGCCCGGGAATCGAACCCACAACCCTGTTATCGATATCCCGACGCTCTCTAACCGCTGAGCCACCGGTTACATTTTGTCAAAGGCCCACTTAGCTGGTGTAAAGTAAGAGACTATAGCCCATATGCTACACTGTACAGTCTGTCAGCTGAGTCTGGTATTTCCCCTACTCCAACACACCCACTAAACCAAGCAATTAACACAGATGAGACTGTTTAAGCAGAGATATCGTAAACTGTGATGACACTAGCCTCCAGGGCATCAGTTGAACACAGAAGTTCCACGACTTGGTGTTCTGGTTCTGACTCATGACTCATGTCTTTTCATTGATCACCTTCTCTAAGTGAGTGAGTGAGTATGTGTGTGTGGGTTCACCTAGAGTCTGCATGCTTTTTCAGATGGACCTGAAGCAGCCAGAGAATTGGGTGTTGGGGCAAGAAAAGTCCCACACACAGTGCCAGGAACTGCCAACCCTATGGAGACAAACATACACAGGAATACGACTTGTTACGATCACAGAGGAACAACATAAAACATTGCTCAGCATCCCCCCTTGTGGAGACACTTTGTACTAACACTCTCCATGGTTTCACATTTGTAAACAAAGCACCTGCTCTCCCAGTTGAGTCATCGCTGTGCTCTCAGTTTAGCCTCCCATGAGGCTATACATGACAACAACAAGCTACCCTGTAGTAACACAGCCTGCTCAGTTAACCTGGCCTTTTACCAGACAACCAATGAACCAAAGTCTCAAGCAGGAAGAATTACTGAACACTGATCCAGTGAATAAAAGTGCTCAGGTATCTGTTTGCAAATCTGTTGGTCAGAAAAAATTAATAGGGATTCAGGGGATCCAAACTATTACCCAACAAATTAAAAAAAGAATCAATACTACCACCCAACAAATACATAAAGAGTATGCACCATTAGGCAACAAATGAATAGAGAATCTTTAGTATTATCCAACAAACAAATAGAACTAAACTATTAACACAATTAACAATTAGGAAATCTTTACTTTTACCCAACAATAAAAACCTCTAAACTTTTACCCAACAAATACTATTACCCAACAAATGAACAGGGGATCTTTACTATTACTCAACAAATGAACAGAGAATCTATACTATTACCCAACAAATGAACAGGGAATCTTTACTGTCACCCCCCCCCCTCCAAAAAGAATATGGAATATAAATCTACAATACTATTTGCCAACAAATTAACATGGACTCTATATATAGGGAATCTAAACTGTTGAACATACATACTATTATTTAGAAATGAATAGGGAATCTGTAATTTTACCCAACACATGGGTAGAAATTGTGTACTATTATGTAGAAATGCATAAAAAAAGAATTTGGATTCTATATTATTTCTTACATTCTTCGAACGCATGTGTGTAAATGTGTGTATGCAGGTATGTTAAATGCTTCTGAAATGCCAAAGCTAACAATTATTAATGAGTCTTAAATCTGTGTGTCTATATGAGAACTGTCCTCACCTGCAGCGGGCCCGGCTGACCATGAGGCTGTCTCCTGCGCGTCTGTTTGATGAGCTGGCAGTAGATTTCGTTCTGCAGCTCAGGATGTGTGAGACACACCTGCAGTGCACACTGGGCCAATGTCACATGGTAGTCTATGGCTGGAGTATCAATGGTCACATTGATGAAAAGCTGGCATGTCTGAAGGAGTAATAGGATGCATATTTAATACGCTAGCAGTAGCAATATAGTGTGTGAGGTGCTGTATTGGAGCATATTACCACAAATGCCTTATCAAAAATCTCAGACATGCATGTTAAATACATTTTGTTTTCTCCTGTAATATACTGACCCACTCCAAATGAAAGTGTCATACAACATGAATAGAAGCAGGAGTGCAAAAAAAGATGTAACCAAAACAAACACATGACAGGGCTGGCAGTAGTTTGACCTTAAAAAGTTTGATGGCTTCAGTCTGTAAGGCCTGTGAGGGCAGGGTGGTGAGAGGAGAAGATAGGCCTTCTTTACTGAAGCACAGCATGGGATGCCTCCACGTCTGAGAGCCTGTGGGAGAAAAGTACAGAACACTGAGCCAAAATCATTCACCTGGACATTTCCATCAATGTAATTCCATAAATGTAATGAGAATTAAATGGAAATTAAAAAAATAACATCATATGGTAACAAGCATTTTAACTAGGCTAATTTAATGCAACTGATAATTATGAATGAAACAATGGTCAATGTTTATTTAAATGCATTTATTTAATTTAAATAAACATTATATAGTTATATTGCTTATCCCTTATATAGTTATAATCCCTTGTCCCTTAAAATGAGACAGTCTAACCTGGGTCACCCTCTACATTGAACAGTTTGCCGACCAACTGCTCAAACTCGGTCCCAACTTGCCCCATACAGGCACCCGCTGCTACCGACAAGTGATACAGCCACGCCGCCTATGAATAAGATAAGATAAGATAAGATAATCCTTTATTAGTCCCACAGTGGGGAAATTCACAGCAGAAAGGGATAGCAAGACACTTAGTTACAAAAACATAGATAAATTAAACTATATAAACAAAATAAATAAAAGAAGTAAAACAACAATAACAATATTATTTACAGGTTATTTACAGGTAATTGCTAATGACTCTTAATTGCACATGTGGGGGGTATTGCACATTGTATTTTCACATTCCCTGAACATGTGTGTGTAGTTTAAGTGTGTGTGTATGTAGTCCGCTGTGAGCAGAATAGGGTTTAAGACTCAGATCAATGCAATGACAGAGCAATGGAATTAAATCAGGAACCTCATTGTTCCCCAGTTTTAACTGGTCATTGTGTCATTTTCTATTTCCTGTTCACTAAACTGTTATGGTTTGAGAATGGAATCTGTGGTAATCACTATTTACAGTAGCTGACTCATCAGGGTTAAACAGCTGTCTGTAAGGCAACTGTAGATCAGTATTATAAAAAAAAAAGAAGGTCATACTGCATCACAACCTGCATAACCGTGTTGGTAGGAATGAACAGGGAGAGCCAGTTAGGCCAGTTAGCCTGTTCTTGCTGTTACCTTCTCATGCTGAGAGTCTATGAGGAGATATGTGGGGGCCTGGTTTAAGGGCTGGATGGAGATGGTGGAACGAGCAGAAGACCCTCTCTGCCCCTTCTTACTGTCATCGTCTGAGTCACATGGCCGCTCCACTTCTTCCACACTCGCCTCCCACAGTCTGATCTGACCCAGGGGGAACTGAATGGAGCAAATGCAACATCAGACACATCACAAACACACACACACAAACTTGAGTGTAAAGTAATAGTGTTATAACACCGAAGGGTAGATGTACCTTGTCCTCTTGGCATCTGAAGTAGTACAATGTCTTCCCGATGAGCGCACACCACACCCGCTTAGAATAGCCATGCTTCACCTGAAAGCAGCACAGATAGGATTGTACTATTATATGCGTCATTACCAACCCTATGTTAAATATCTGCTTCACTCAAGAAATGCTAACATGCTAGGACATACACTATGCTAACAAAAATATCCTTTCAATGACTGAGTCACACTGGGTTGCATCTAGACTGCAGTTCTGAAGACTGTTTGCCATTTTCTCTTGTAATCTCTGCATTCAGCTTATAGAGGCCTTCAGCTCAGCCACATGTGTTTAATGAGACAGCCTGCAGTGCTGTAGCCTGCCAGGACTGGAGTCTGGTCCCATTCTAGCTTTCATTCATTGTGAATTAGCATCACTGAAAGGAAGATATCACAGACACTCCTGTTGTGTATATTCCACAGTGTGGGCTCATTGCTCCCTACTGTTCTGAGAATTACAGCAGCATTATGCAAAAATTGGGCTCCACCTACAGTTGGCAAGTGGAATTCACACTTTGAGTCCTTAAAAAGGACACACATTACACATTTCTGGACAAGCCGGGAAATACAGAACATTTGCTGAAAGTGAGAGAGGCATGTTGATTGGCGTGGGCATTTTACATGAATATGTTTCAGGTTACACAGCATTATGGAGTTCTCGCGAGTGTTGTCCTGCCCGCTTATCCAAAGTTACATAGTGCAGTCAGCAGCATGCCAAGCCCAGAGTAGCAATACAACATAATGTTGCTTTAAGCAGAACACCCATACTCAGAATGCATGACTAATTTTAATAAAGTGGAACCTTAAGAAAAATACATTTTCTATCCAAAATATATCTATTATTTTACTATATTATAGTATAAAAATATTCTTGATAAATAAAATTATTTTTATATAAAAAAGTGTGACCTTGACCGTGACCTTGTGTCTTCTTCATGTTTCTAAGTAATGATAAAATTAAAATGGTGTTAATAGAAAAATAGAAAAAAATAGAAAAAATAGAAAAAAGTTTTGTCTTGAACCCTGAGTCTAGCTTGTCTAGATCAGCTAACCACTTTCAGTGATTTTACATCTTAACTTAACCACCTAATTATACAAAACCCCTTTATTTTTTGAATTCCGCTTTTATTGAGCCCAAAAAGTACTGGTAAATGTTTTACACACAAACTGCACTGTGATTTATTTGATGTATTCTGCTAAAATGTGGAACAGACTGAATGACAGCAATTGCAGAACCTTCATCAGGTGTCCCCTCATAGCTGGTCGGACATCAGGCTGGGTGAAAAGTGGACTGGCGGCTTTGACCCTCAAGACACACTGCAGGACCCTCAGCCACTCATCCAGCAGGTTAGGAGAGTCCGCCTTCAGATTATACACTCGCTTTCCTGTGACAACCTGAGAAGGCCCGGCACACATGCATGCATACAAATACAAGTACACAGACATCAGATGTTAGTTCCAGCAGCAACTATAGAAAGATGTAAGTAAAAAAAAAAAGACACAGAAACACTACCTGAAGCATTTGTTTGCCGTCCCCACGAGCAATGGTGCTGGAAGCACTGAGCTCAATCTGGCCTTGAGGTTTACGGATGACATCACTCTACAGAAAAGCAAATTCAGTAATGCATTAATGCAGTAAGCACCATAGCATTCAACTCAACATACTTTTCTGAACTGAAAGGAAGTAAACAAAACCGCTGCAGCAAACTATTCCCACTCTGTCCTTGAAGAACGCTTCTAGTTCTGTGACTCATACTGCTCATCATCATGCTCATCATGCTGCACAGCGTATTTTAGATCTACCCATTAATTTGGTATTGAATTGTGTTCAAGTCAGGGTACAGTGATGAACATCTCAAAGGAGCCAGTTTCATTATCCTGTTCATTGGTGGATTTTAAGATACTGTAAGATTTGATTTGATGCAATATAGTGGTATCTTAAGTCTATAATATAGTTTGACACAGCAAAAATGAGTCATGCCTGAAAATGAAACAATGCCATATAACAATGTTGACCCCTTGAACCTTAGACTTATTTATAATAACCACATATTTGAGATTAAAGACCTCTGAATTAGTAACTAATTATTATACAAATCTACTACAAATTGTTCCATTTCTACTATAAATTACTACTATTATATTTACTATCTACTATTAATTATTAAGTAGCTACAATAAAATATTATGCAGTGTCAGACTCTACTATGAATTATTCAGCACATCCTATACATTATTAAGTGTTTTCTATGAATTATTCAGTATCTACCATGTATTATGCAGTATCGTCTATGGATTAGACAAAAAGATTCCATTATGATTTATTAAGTAACTACCATAAATGATTTATTATCAACTATGTTTTTTTCATTAACAACTATGAATACTTCATTAGCTAATATAAATTATCAAAGTAACTACTATGAACTGTTCAGTAATTACTACAAACAGTAGTAGTTTTCAGTAGCTAAAATCAATTATTCAGTATCTACTATAAATTATTCAGTAACTACTATAAATTATTCAATAACTACTATAAATTATTCAATAACTACTATAAATTATTTAGTAACTACTATGAACGATTCAGTATCTACTATGAATTATTCAGTATCTACTATGAATTATTCAGTAACTAATATAAATTATTCAGTATCTACTATAAATTATTCAGTAACTACTACAAATTATTCAGTAGCTACTATGATTTATACAGTGTCTACTATGAATTATTCAGTAACTACTACAAATTATTCAGTGTCTACTATGAATTATTCAGTAACTACTATAAATTATTTAATAACTATGGGGAAACTAATATGTGAGTTCTGTCATTTAAGGGGGAAAGGTTGGAGTATGGGCCTAGATACAGGTTACTGTTTAGAGTGAATATTTCCATTCTCAATGTATTCAGTGTTCAAACATATCCAGTAAAGGTACAATATTTGATACTTATGGGTACACATATGTACATATGCACTTGCAGTACAGTAGCCCATAGAGTGCTGGAGAATGATTAGGTATTATTAGGATTTAAGGGTGAAATGGGGCTGTATGTTGTGTGTTTGAGAGTGTGTTTTGTTAAATGTAATGGAGCTGCTGTGACACAAGACAACTTTTAGAGAAATCTGACAATAAAGACTGTATTGTATTGTACTGGTACTGTAAAAACAAGCTGCGCTTCACAGTGTCCTAATCTAATGCTTTTAAAATAACTGACACTAGCCACATGCTTACATGCTAGCTAAGAAATCATATATTGTGAGCAATTACACTACTATTTACAGAAGAGACTGACCGGTGACTTGTAGTACAGCAGTTCTCCATCTTTCAGGACAAACCAGCGGCGCTTCCAAGTCTTCTTCCAGGTCTTTACCATCTTCAGCAGGTAGCCAGATTTTTCCATGGGCTCCTGGGCCACCACAACATAAGATCTGAATGATTTACTGTGTATAAAAGTGTGTTGCAGTAGCATATGTAATATGACTATGTGTGTGATGGATGTGTGTGTTTCATACACTCTTTCCGCTGTCGCTGCAGGAGGAGCACGTTTTCGGAAGCTTGTTCTCGGGCTCTGAGCACTCCGTGTCAGTAGAGTAGGCATCTGGGGGGATGGCATAATCACTCTCAGATGCCATGGATGACAGAGAAACAGCTGAGGTGAGAGAGAAGAAAGGCGGAAAACATTTAGAAGAGAAGAAAGAGGTTCAGTTATATGAAAAAAAAATTAGGACACATCAATAAATATTTAGTTATTTGTTCAGAACTATAGTCATATCAATATTTGATCTTCTTTTGAACAATATTGATAGATAAACGTGATGTAATTGCAATAATAAAAGTATTTTTTTAACAAAAAAAAAAAAAGAAAAAAGTTGGTAGTTTCATTTTTGGCTTAAATAACCAATTAAACGCTTTCCATAACCGTCTATCAGTCGCTGGCATCGACTGAGGAAATATTTTCCCACTCTTGCATACTCAATTCTTTCAGCTGTGGGATATTTGAAGAGTTTCTGGCATGCACAGCCCACTTGCACCCTCTGATACAGTACAGAATTCATACTTTTTATGGATTTTATGATGGAGAGCCAGCCGGATCCTGCTGCAACAATGCAACCTTAAACCATGGCATTTCCACTTTCATGTGTTGGTATGGGTTCTTGTGCTCAAATGCTGTGTTTGATTTGTGTCTTCTGTGACCATGTTAAGTTAATAATTTAACTTTGGACTGCTCTATTTAGAGCACATTGGTCCAGAAGTCCTGGTCTTTGTTCTCTGGCATCTTGCCCTGATGGTTTTTGTTGACAGCAAGGGTTTCCTCCTGACCACTCATGAAAATGGAACATGTGTAGTCTCTTTCTGATGGTAGATATTGTACTTTGACATCAACTGTAGGTCAAAGAGGTCTGCCTTGTTTCTGAAGGCCTCAAAAAGCTTATTGGATCTCATCCTGGTGATACCACTTAGGTCAGCAATCACAAGCAATCAGGAGGTTTAAATATGACAGGATCCTCCAAAATCATCTCTAATGATGTTCTAATCATCTCCATAGTACATTTAAATACATTTTCTGTTCCTCACAAATAAAATTGCAAAAGATATTTTACAAATGTCCATATGTTGTCCATATGTTAAAAAGACAAAGGTTTTATGGGGTGTACTAATTTATTCAAATGAATAAAATGAATAAAGAAAAAAGAAACCAATACCAAACAATAATGCAGCTCTATAAAAATGGCTTATTGTAAGAGTGTAATACTGAGGTGTGTACCTCTCTTGAGAGAGCGAGGGCTATCTTGGCAGCTGCCTTTGGAGCCAGATGTGTAGGAGCCGCTCTCTTCCTCGCCGGAGATTGAGAGACAATCCTCTGAACTCTCATCCTCCTCCGAACTGGATGACTCCTCTGACAGCTGACTACTGCTAAGCAATGTCGCCCTCTACAGGAGAAAAGACAGAATTAAAGCACCGAATGCAAATTCCAAGCACATGAGTGTCCACCTCCAGTCCTGGAGGGCTAGTAATTAAAGTAACATGAAAAGTTAAGTAAGGTGTGTTTGAGAAGGGCAAACACCAAACTTTGCTAGACTGGACCGGACCCCCAGGACTGGAGTTGTGCACCTCTGCGCTAGCATCTTCCTAACAATGCTGGCCTCTGAAAACCACACCTACCCCTTTGACGGTGCTGTAGACAGGCGTGCTCATGTTCCTGTAGATAAGCGATGTGTAGAGCATGAAGGCAGGGTATGAGGACGGGTGAGAAGAGTCTGGGGAAGGAATACAGGAGAACATTATGTACACTCACACATAGTGATTAACCGTAGATAAACCCTGCTAAAGACAATCCTAAAAATCTTGGTTATCTAAGCCTGGCGTGATGGTCTGGTAAAAAAAAAAAATGCAGCATACGCAGAACTCTTTCCATCTACTATCATTCATCAGAGATGGAAGCTGTTTTCAGAAAGGCCACTATGGCCTGTGAGGGATAATGAGGATATGAAAATGCATCGTGAACAGACCAAAACAACAGTGCGCTTTTCAAAATCGGAAAAAGGTTAACTTTACCTTTATTGGCCACATCTGCACAAGATGTTTCCGAGAGCCGAATTCCAGATCTGGCCACTGCATATATTCTGCTTTCCTGAACAACATCAAACAACATCAAACAAGACAAATTGTCCAGTTATGACATTTGTATGGGTTTATGTACTAAGTCATTTTTACACTTTCCAGGAGGGAGGCATACAAAACCATTCATCTCAGCAATAAGCAATGAGAGTTTTTTGCTTGTAAAAGATCACCCTGCATTAGAAAAGATGGCAATAAAAATATATAATACAGTAAAAAGTATCAAGAATGTCTCATTTTGAAGAAAGTGGCTGAGATCTTCTGAGTTAGTTCGAAGAATAAATCAGATTTCTCCTGGACGCCCCCAGCCAGTGTGGGAATTTATTCAATTCAACATCTCCAGCTCACCTGACTTAACCCCTTTAAAAGCCTATGTCCTGCCAGTAGGCCAAAATTGTTATTACATCGTCTATTAGCAAAAAATAGCCCTACCTGTTTGTACAGATGTTGCTGTAGTAAAAAATAAGGTGTAATAAACCTTTCTGCATGAAGGGGTTAAAGCCCTTATGTACTGGTTTTAAATATTTAAAAGTGGATTTAAATACTAAAGATATTCCACAGGATAAATATTGTCCACTTTTCTATTCAATATATTCATTCATTAATGCAGTTTAATCAAAGTTAACTGCTCTAAAAATTGCAAAATTATAGCCATTTACATTTGCATGTTTTGATAAAGTGGTGACCGAGTCATGTGTTCACTGGATCTGACTGATATAAAATGTTTAAGAAATAAACAACACAAAACGTTTGCTGTGCGCTTTTATCGCAGCATAAGACTGATATTGTCTGGCTGATCATATTTGGAACTTGGGAAACTGTGTAACTATTACTAAAGCCCTCATACTCACCCAGGATGGAAACCTGTGTAGTGGAGGAGTGGGAGGTTTGCTTCCTGGCACAGTAGCATCAGAAGTCTTCTGCTCTTCTGCTGGGGCTTCAGACGACCCTTCACTAGTTTCCATCTCCTGCTCCTGGTCCAGGTCAGTCTCCTGGGGCTTCAGCGGGCGCAGCATGCTGATAGCGTTACGGCTTCTCCCGTGGGCTGTTTCAGTACACAACTGGGGTTGGCTCAGGTGCTTCTTGGCTAGCGCCATGCTAACGTTAAAGGCATTCTGGGTGCGTAGACGGGGCAGCTTGGGGGAGGCCGGTGTGTCCTGGGCATCCTGTGATGGCGTGGGCCGTTTTGGGGTGAGCGCAGGGGGCAGAATGGGGGTGGGGGTGTTGGCCTCGCTGGAGGAGGAGGAAGAATTGAGGCACTGCAGCTGGAAGCGCTTATTCAGCTCATCTGAGCACACATCCTCGAGGTCCACCTTGTCACGACTTTTGACCTTTGCGGGTGTATCTGGTCCCGGGAGGCAGATGGCAGGGCGCTCAGCCCGCTGCATGTCATCATCAAAGAGTGAGCTGCTGTCATCAGAGGCAGTCAGATAGGCTTCACTGGTGGGACGGCTGAGTTCCAGGCCACTGCAAGCTCCCGCTTCGCCCTCACAGGCAGCGCTGGATAGGACTGAGGAAACGCCACAAGAAAGAGCGTCACTCGCAGACTCACACTCCCTCTCCTCTTCTGATTCTGTTCTACAGCTGGAACTCAATGTCTTTTGCTCTGGACTTAGTTGAACGCCACAGTCTGCGGACAGAACAAACAGAAAACTAGGGTTACTTCGTTACTCATGGCTGCATGGAGCTGCACTAAGATACAGTGGACTAAGGTGCTGCCACTATGATCCGAGCCATCAGCAGCCAGAGTCAGAAGGAGCACAATGGGCCTTGCTCTCTCAGGTGTGGGTTGATGGCGATGTTGGTCAGCACAGGCGTCTTGTCAGCTGTTGTATTGGAGCTGGGGAGCCACGCTTTCCTCCGAGAGCACTGGCTGCCCAGGGATACCCAGTTTGGAAAGAGACGGTGGCTAACTTCACATGTTTTGGAGAAGGTAAGTGCTAGTCTTTGCCCTCCTAGTGTTGCACTTTGTCTAGCATGTTTTTTGGCACAATCTAAATAGGGTTTGATGAACATTTTACTGGTAGAGGGAGGAATGAATTCACACCTTCTGTAAAAAAACAAATGCTGAAGATGAAAAGAGGCTGGCTTCTACAGCAGAATAATGAACTCAAAATCCACAATAAAATAGACATTGGAGAAAGAGCAGTGCATGCAAGACCCCAATAGAACTGAAAGCCTTTTTTCAAGGAGAAATCCTTTGAACAAGAATGAAAATACTAACTAATGGCTACAAAATGTTTAATGCACCAATGGGGGTGTTGCTGGGCCATGCAGGGTGGCCAAAAAGTTACAGACAGAAATTAAAAAGTAATCCTGCCTGTCGGAAATCAGGTCATCTTTTCCACGCTTAGCTATTCACAGTGACAGATATTTTGACATAGGTTGTCCAAACGAGTGCGAATCTGGTGAGGACACATACCATTGTCGCTCCTCTGAGCTGGCACTGGACCGGTCAGTACCTGAAGGCTCTTCCCTCGGACCTGGAAGCAGCCGAAGGTCAGGCTGCTGAGCCGCTGGGCCTCTCCTGGCTTGACACTGGTTCCAGCAGACTGCCCTAGGCCTGACACACACACACACACACACACACACACACACACACATACAAACATACACCACAGTTAACCTACACTATATGGACAAAAGTATTAGGATACCTGCTCATTCATTGTTTCTTATGAAATCAAGAGCATAAAAAAGAGTGTATCCAGCAGGTGGTTTTATACCCTTTTAGCCCATGCCTGTTATTTAGCATGGTGCCAATACAAAAAACCTACAAAAGTAGATATTCGGAGTACGGATGCACACTCTGTATTATTAAGACACAAATGGTTAGAATTCTGTGTATGCCTGTGCTTACATAATCATACCTTGAATTTGTCTTTTCAGTTCCAGTATCTGAGCCTCCTGCTGCTGGTTCAGTTCCCTCAGGGAGGCATTTTCTGCTTCAAACTAAATCCACAAGGAAATCGGGTTTAATATTGAGACATACAGTCAGACACGCATGTATGCACATAGACACACACACACACAGACAAACCTCGTTTAACTTCCGCATCACCCACTCCTTGATTTTGGCTGCTTTCTCTTCTACAGTCTTGGCGTCTTGGATTCGGCTCTGTTTCTGTAGGAGTGAGGGAGTATAAGGCTTCTGGGCAACCATATCCATGAACATTCACTTGCTAAAGCTGAACAAATACCTTGGATTTGCTTTGGACAAATACCTTGGATTTGGGGTCTTTGGTGGATAAAAACAGAAAAAACATGCCAAGAAAAGGACCTACTTCTAATGCATTTGTAAAATTGTTAGCTAATAAGTAAAGATTGAAGAAAACTAATCCTCTAGCAGTTTAGTAGATAAACACTGGATTGTCTTTTTTTAATTTTACTTACATTCCCAGCCATGACCACAAAGCACAGCTCTAAAATCTGGTCTAAACATCTTCCCACTTTGAAGGGTGTGATTATGTTAGTACTTTACCCTGATATGTGGTGTTGCTACACTATGAAATGTTGCTTATTAATAGTGGTATTAAAAATATAAACATATAAACCTATAAACACTTCACGCTATCAGAATTCACGCCATAAAGAGAACAATTTGCTCAGAGTGTTTTGTTATAAAGTTAGCATTCTTAGCTACAGTTAAACAGTGTTTAAGATATTTCTCTGAAGGAGGCTCACCCAAGGTTCAAACTTCACTTGTCTCTCAAAGTGATGGATTTATCTACTTGATTCATTATGTAAAGTCAACAGTTTAGACATACTGCCTTTACATAGCTAACATCACTAATTCTGCATCCAACTTCATTACTTCCAGTTTTAACATTTCTTTTGACAAGTTCTTGTCATAATGTTTTTGGCAGCACAGTGGAGTAATGAGGTGTTGAAGAGATGGGGTAGGATTGATGGGTAGTTAAGAAAATGGGGTGGAGTAATGAAGTGTTGAGGAGATGGTAATGGTTTGGAATAATGGGATGCTGAGGAGATGGGGTTGGAGTGATGGGTTGTGTAGGAGATGAGGTGGAGTAATGAGGTGTTGAGGAGATAGGGTAGAGTAATATTTTTGAGTAATGGGATGTTGAGGAACTAGGGGTAGAGTCATGGGTTGAGTAATGGGCGTGGAGAAGATAGGGTTTAGTAATGTGTTAAGAGTAATGGGGTGTTAAGAAACTGGGAGTGGAGTCATGGGTAGTTAAGGATATGGGGTGGAGTAATGCGTGTTGAGAAGATAGGGTGGAGTAATGTTTTGGAGTAATGGAGTGTTGAGAAACTGGGGTGAAATCATAGGTAGTTAAGGAAATGGGGTTGATTAATGGGTGTTGAGGAGCTGGGGTGGAGTCATGGGTATTTAAGGATATAGGGTGGAGCAATGGGTGTTGAGAAGCTAGGGTGGAGTAATGTTTTGGAGTAATGGGATGTTGAGGAACTGGGGGTGAAATCATAGGTAGTTAAGGAAATGGGGTGGAGTAATGAAGTGTTGAGGAGATGGTAATGGTTTGGAATGATGGGATGCTGAGGAGATGGGGTTGGAGTGATGGGTTGTGTAGGAGATGAGGTGGAGTAATGAGGTGTTGAGGAGATAGGGTAGAGTAATGTTTTGAGTAATGGGATGTTGAGGAACTGGGGGTGGAGTCATGGGTAGTTAAGGATATGGGGTGGAGTAATGGGAGTTGAGAAGATAGGGTGAAGTAATGTGTTGGAGTTATGGCGTGTTAAGGAATTAAATAATGGGTGTTGAGGAGATAGGGTGGAGTAATGTGTTGAAGTAATGGCGTGTTAAGGAACTAGGGATAAGTCATGGGTAGTTAAGGATATGGGATTGAATAATGGGCATTGAGAAGATAGGGTTTAGTAATGTGTTAGAGTAATGGGGTGCTAAGAAACTGGGAGTCGAGTCATGGGTAGTTAAGGATATGGGGTGGAGTAATGGGTGTTGAGAAGATAGGGTGGAGTAATGTTTTGGAGTAATGGAGTGTTAAGGAACTGGGGTGGAATCATAGGTAGTTAAGGAAATGGGGTTGAGTAATGGGTGTTGAGGAGCTGGGGTGGAGTCATGGGTATTTAAGGATATGGGGTGGAGTAATGGGCGTTGAGAAGATAGGGTGGAGTAATGTTTTGGAGTAATGGGATGTTGAGGAACTGGGGGTGAAATCATAGGTAGTTAAGGAAATTGGGTGGAGTAATGAAGTGTTGAGGAGATAGGGTAGAGTAATGTTTTTGAGTAATGGGATGTTGAGGAACTGGGGGTGAAGTCATGGGTAGTTAAGGATATGGGGTGGAGTAATGGGTGTTGAGGAGATAGGGTGTAGTAATGTGTTGGAGTAATGGCGTGTTAAGAAACTGGGAGTGGAGTCATGGGTAGTTAAGGATATGGGGTTGAGTAATGGGCGTTGAGAAGATAGGGTGGAGTAATGTGTTAGAGTAATGGGGTGTTAAGAAACTGGGAGTGGAGTCATGGGTAGTTAAGGATATGGGGTGGAGTAATGGGTGTTGAGGAGCTGGGGTGGAGTCATGGGTAGTTAAGGATATGGGGTGGAGTAATGGGTGTTGAGGAGATAGGGTGTAGTAATGTGTTGGAGTAATGGCGTGTTAAGAAACTGGGAGTGGAGTCATGGGTAGTTAAGGATATGGGGTGGAGTAATGGGCGTTGAGAAGATAGGGTGGAGTAATGTTTTGGAGTAATGGGTGTTGAGGAACTGGGAGTGGAGTCATGGGTAGTTAAGGATATGGGGTGGAGTAATGGGTGTTGAGGAGATAGGGTGGAGTAATGTGTTGGAGTAATGGGGTGTTGAAGAGATTTTGAGTGTAAATAAAGTGCCAATAGAGTCTAGTCCACCATCGCTGCAGTAGAAACAGACTTCTCTATTTTAAAACGGTCATCAAACGGTCTTCATTTTTTTCCCAATAAATGACTTTAATGTTGTATTTAAAACATCTGATTACATGAGGAGTGTTAACGGCCCTGCCTGCTCTCTAGTGATTGGGCGAGGTACCGACTTGTTCCTCCAGCTGTTGCTCCAGTGCAGTAATGAGCTCCTCTTTCTCCTGCAGAGCCGCCTGCAGATCCTGACAGCGTCTGAACAGCCTCAGCTCTGAGTCACCGGACTGTACATCTGCGGCCTTCAGACGCTCCTCCATCCACTGCACCTTAAATATACACATACCACATATGCAAATGTGGGCCTGCAAACTGTATACAAGCACTGTCTCTGCTGGACACACAGACATGTGGTCTATTTAAGATGCCTACAAAGACACCGTCAGTACATACCTGTTGGTTAGCCTCATGGGCACGCCGCTCTGCCTCCAAAACCTGTGCCTCCAAGTGCTGCATCTGCAAGGCAATTGAGAAAGAGGCCGCCATGCTGTCAAATTTGCAACCAGAGTCTGCACAGTACAGACCAGAGGCAGAGCCAAAATTGCCTACTCATTTGGTAGCCCTGGCAAGCTGGCCCTGATTTTTCATGAAATGCAGTTCCCTATTTTTTCTTCAAACATGCCTTGAAGCTGATTGTGGCCAAAGAGTTCTGTCTTGACTTCCTTGGTCCACAGAACATGTTTCTAAAACTCGAGATCACAGTTCATCACAGTTCCTTTAAATGACTCCACCCTGAAGATTATGTTTGTGTAAGCAATGCTGCACAGTGGAACAGTGCACCACCACTCTTAACCCCATTAAGCCTTGCCGTGCAGGTTCTTGGCAATCATATGGGGGCATTTAATTTGCTTTTCGTTTCTTACCAGCATACAAGCAGTTCTCTCAGTGTGTTTTAGAGTGTTTTAGAGGCTCCTTAGTTAAAGTCATTCTGCGTTAATCAAAAAAATTAAAAATATATCAGCTGTATGTGCAATAACGCTTTAAAATGTATTTTGTTATTTCAAATTGCAACCAAGGCTGTGTATTAACTAGAATCTGGCAAGACGATATGTATCACGATACAGGGGTTATGGTTTAAAATACTGCAATATATTGCGATACTGTAGGTAAGATGATATATTGCGATTTTTTCAATTACATTTAGGAAACTGTCATGGTAAGAAAACACACCAGCATGTAAATAAAACAATGGGATCTGAAGAAATTTGAAAACACTGTACACTGCTGTCCAGCGGTCAGGGTTTAATACAACACAAAGTGAGCCAACAATCTTTGAATAAACTATTAATGAAAAATCTATACTATATGTGTTTGTGAGAATGTGTGGTTAATGTGACTGTGGGTGCTTTTGTGTACTTGTGGGAGAACAGTTGCTTCCAGCTGGGTTTGAACCAGTCCAACACCTTAACCCCTTAAAACTATGAAATTAAAAAAGGCGTGAAAACCAAACAAAGGAGACGCCAAGGCGGCAAAGCTCAGACTTAGGACAGTTAGCATTAAAACAACACAAGAAAAACCAATGCATCTCTCTCTCCCTGGAGAGGGAACTAACTGAAGCAGCTCTTAAAACAAGGAACTGAGGTTCAATGCTTCACTCAAACTCTTTAATTTCTGAGCTGTGCTCTCTTCAGCTTCTTTCTTCTGCAACCCTGTTATCTTATTTCGCAACTTCCCGCTTTCTTTCACTTCTGTGTACTGTACCGGTCAACCCTCTACACAGGTGGGACAGAGAAGCGCCGGTGGTCTCAGCCTTAAATGCTGTGACCACCAGGTGTGTCTGGTTGGCAGTGATTACCCCTAGGATCTCTGGGGATTGAAGTTCCCTTGGGTAACCGTGCCTCGCCACCACCGCCCTCTGCTGGTAGGGGCCGGCAGACACTGACCCCTTACAGGAATCAAGAATACAATAACAGCAACGTGTCCATATGAGACATTGGTTTCTGCAAATGATTAAAATGTACAAAATATAAAATAATAATATGAAATAATATTCAACTGTTCTCAAAATAAAGCACTTCAGATTATAATATACTGTGGCGAATAAAAAACAAAACAGAAAAACAACACACACACACACACACAAACACACATGCAAGAATCAAGCACGTCCTGAGCTGAGCTGTGCATGTTCCAGAGGGAAAACACTCAAATGAATTAGGGCTGGGGACAAAAGTGCTTGGACACTTGTTCATGCATTGTTTCTTCTGAAATCAGGGATATTCAAGTCTAGAGTCTATCCTGCTTTTGTTGGAGTAACTGTCTCTACTGTCCAGAGAAACGCTACCAGAATTTGGAGCACTGCTGTGAGGATTTGATTGCATCCAGCAACAAGAGTGTTAATTAGCTCATGGTGTTGGTTGATCACCACCCTGCCTCATCCCGAACTCCCCAACTCATCCTAAAAGTACTGCACGGAGCACCATCCATCATTCCAGAGTTTATAGTTCCACTATTCAGTACAGGTGAGGTAAGATGTACTGGACTGATATCTGTTGTTGTTTGTCAAAAATGGTGTGAAATAACTGGTTTATAGTGAGTGAATGTGCTGTGATTGGGTTTCTAAAGCATTTGTGTGTATTAGCATTAGCATTACTGGCTAGCATTAGCCTACTTCTGGTTCTGAATGTGCTCTTCAGTGCTGGTTTAAAAACAAAGAAAGGCGTGCGGTTCTCCCGCTGGTAAAACAGAGCGTTTCAGTGATAGTTTTATAAAGGTGCAGATATTATGGTCTGTTTTCATGTTCCACTGTAATAAAGCTCCACATTGCAGACTTTTAACTCCTTTATTTACCTTCTGAGACCGTCCTTCTTTGTTAAGTTTGTAAAATTAGTCAATTTATGTAAAGTTGGATTGGTCAAAGAATGTAAAGTTAACATTCATCTTGGGTAATGACATTTTTTCTACATGGTCTCATTATGTAGGTATTCGTATTAACCATGATGGTGGTTCATGTTCAGGTTTACCAGGTCGGATTGCACTGCTGATGTACAGAGGAGCAATCAGCTACTGAATTTGACTGGCAAAAATCAATAAAGCCAATGGAATTCTATAAAATGGTTAATTATGTGATCATAACTGGCAAAAGAGGTGAAAAGCAGAAGTCATCTCAAACAGGTTTCTTGAACATGCCAATGAGTTTAGTGTTCTTCCCAGTCGTCTGATCTAAATCCAACAGAAAACCTTCAGGATGTGATAAATTGGGGGATCTGCAGAAAGAAAGTGCTTCTGAAAATCTGCAGGAATTGGATGATGCAATCATGTCCACATGGACTAAAATCTCAATGGAACGTTTTCAAAAGTTTGTGGATTGGTGGGAAGCCCAGCTGAAGAAGACCTGAGAGTGTGAGGGCTTTTAAGAAGGAAGAAGTATCAGCCAGGTAAGAAGGAGCGAGGCTGTGAAGAAGAGCTTTGTATGCGAGAAGGCGAATATAAGCGGTATGCAGCACTTTACAGGAAGCCAGTGAAGAAGGTCCATCTGAAGCTTGCAATGAGATGAGGAGCAAATGCCTGGCAGTCCAAACAGCTAGCGAAAAAATCATGGATGAGAGGTTCAGCGCCGGACTGAGAGACGCAGGGTGGAACTCTAGCAACAGACTTTAGGTATGGTTAAATTTTTCAGATTTGCAGTGCACAAACAGTGCTGCAGTTAAATTCAACAGTATATCTCTTGTACAATAGTTTCCCTCCCTCCCTGTCCCTCACTGACTCACTTACTCACTCACACAAACGCTTCACACATTCCTTGGCTCAAAGTTGCGGAAAACTATCAGAGACAAGTGCTTTGGATGGCAGGGTTCTAACACGTATTAGAAAAGGAGGTCAAAAGAGCATGAGCAGTGGTCATAGAACACACTAAGCTTTTGTAAGCGTCTCTAGAGAGCAGATAGCTTCCCACAGACAGTTCAGGCTGACCATCATTACATACTGTGTGAAGATGACTAGTACAGTAATGATTCTTTGGCATCTGTTGGGAACAGATACTATCAGATACTGTATTTCAAAGCTCTCAATTGTCCCAAATTTTAGATCTATTCACAACAGCACACTTCACAGTAATCCTATAGTCCATCCTCTTGGTCCTGGACAGTGTTAATATACAAGTGTGTAATGTGTAATAAGCCTAGGAGACACCAGCTCACCTGATTTAACATAATTAAACACTGGTTTTGTTGGTGTTGGATGATTACTACAAATAATTAAGTAAATAATAAGTAATAATAATCCTATGAGGACAGCTTTGGTGGTGTTTTATTGATCAGTAAAAAAACAAATGTTCATAGGTACTGGAGCAGATGCATGAACCTGAACATGAACATATTGGCGCCCCAGCATCGAGCTGTGGAGCTGTGGAACGGTGTTCTCTGGAATGATGGGGCTCCATCCAATACGTTTAGGATGAGCTGGGGAGTTGAGGATGATGTGGGGTAGTGATCATCTCACATTCTGACCTCATTAACGCTCTTGTCATTGAAATTCATCAAATCCTCACAGCAACGCTGTAAAAGTTAGTAAAATGGCTTTCCTGGACAGCAGAGACAGTTACTTCAACACAAGCAGGATAAACTCCTTTCAACAACCTTAATTGTGGAAGAAACAATGAATGGGCAGGTGTCCCAACACTTTTGTCTGTATTTTTCGGAGGAATACAGGCTCTGAACGCTTGCGGCTGAAGTTCAGCCTGATTTCAGCTCTTTACCGCTTCTTTTCAAACTCTTCATTCCATCAGACATAAGATTAAAACCGCCTGTTTAATAAGGTGTAGCTCTATTGAGAGCATCCTGACCAGCAGCCTCCCAGTCTGGTATGGCTACTGCACCATCTCAGTCCAGAAAGCTCTCTAGAGAGTGGCGAGGACAGCAGAGAGAATCACCAGATCCTCACCTCCGTCCATTCAAGAGCCCACTAGCATCAAGCATTAGCAGCAGATCCTGCAGTCCTGTAAGTTGAGGACTGTGAGGTTAGACCTCCATCTATCACATTGGTGAGTCTTAGGTGCCCATGACCCGGTCGCTTATACTTCCTTGGAGCCCTTTTGGTATGTACTATCCACTACATATCCACCTGCTGTTGTGGAGATGTTCTTTTTGGTTCTTGTCAAAAGGGCTCAGATCCTTATGCTTGCTCATTTGTCCTGCTTACAACACATCAGCTCTAAGACCTGACTGTTTACTTACTGCCTAATATGTCCCAACTCCTGTACTGGGGCCACTGTAACCAGATAGTTAACTTTATTCACTTTGGCACTTTGGTTTTAATGTTATGGCTAAACTGTGTATTTCTGACTCTCACACATATAGAATAACTCTAAGACTAATTTAATGAAGTTCTGGAATGGCCTGAATTAGTGTAGCTTATAACGGAGAGCAGCTCAGCCTGATTTTATGAAAAGCTACTGATGTGCCAGTGGTGATTCACACATATTTCCATTGTGAACTACTTTAACGTTTATTGGACACTTCTGCCCTTCTGTGTGTGTATGGAAAGAAAACAGGGTTTTCATAACACCTTCTTAAATTCTACATAGTCTCAACTATCCCTGCCTGCCACAGCAGTAACACCTCTTAAAGTGAGAAATAAGAAAGACTGGATTTTTAAACCTTTAGAACACTTTAAAATACAAGAACAAAAATTAAGCCATTTTTAAATTGTAAAATCCATAAAATTAAGGAACGGACTGCATGTTTTGAGTGTTTCGTGCTAGCAGAATGAAGCATTGTATTGTATTTCATAGCTTAGAAAGCTCAATGCTGTGAATCTAGAAACAGGAAGCCCACAAACATACACAGGACACAGCGAGCTGGAACACACATGCAAACGACTTCATTTCCAGGGAACAGTTTTCCAGTTTTCAGTGGGTAAGTTCACGGACAAATGAGAATGAGCCATGGGCCTCGATGTACAGATATAGAATCAGGCGTAATAACAGACTGCACTGAGTCCAGATGTGGACGAATACAACAGCGCTCAACTGGCGACTGGCCACTTTACCCACAGCTAATGACAGGAATCAAGCCTAGTCTGAAATTGCTATTATACTATAACCAATATATATACACACATATACATATATATATATATATATATATATATATATATATATATATATATATATATATATATATATACACATATATACACACACACACACACACAATTTAGAAAATATCACATAGAATCACATAGTATAATATCTTTATATATTTTATCTACACACATTTCAGACACATAAGCAACTCCTTTTAGCATCATGCCAATAAATGACACTTTACCAGCTGGCACAGAATAATACAGGAATGTTCAGCAATGTTTTTTCTTTGTTTGTTTTTTTTCTTTAAAGCTTCCAGGAAGGTTAACCTGTAACATCCCCGAAATAAATTTCCAGTAACACTCTGAAAACTTGTAACGTAATAATGTTTCTTACACAACACTCCCACAATAATTTATTTATTTTTTGTTTTCAAGCAGTAGAACACTCAAGGTTGTTTGTTAACGTGAAATAACAGCACAGCTGTGGCTAAGCAGACAGGTTCAAGCTGAAGAACTTCAGTATCTTTCAAATCAAGCAAGTTTGTTAATGAACATTAACATGGAAACTTTTACTCTATTATCAAAACTAATAAATAGCCTTAATATTTATATCCAAATCATGTCCTTTTAATTTCAGCTGTCAAAACATTTTTTTTTAAAGAAAATTGGAATTTGGAGGCGGAGACATACGTAGTTGCAGGTTTTTAAGTAAAGGAAGACTAAACAGAACTAATTGAAAACAAAAAACAAACAGACTAAAAAAAAGAACACCGACTGGGGAAAATAATAATCCAAATACAAAAACTAACTAAACAAAATAAATTAAGCAAATATAACTGATATGATTAACAAAAGGAAACAAACAGAAACAGAACAGATTTTGCAAAACTAACAAGTGCTAAGACTACCAAATCAAAGTAAACAGGCCAAGTCAACAAACTGTCAAGCAAACATATGCACAAGACCAGACAAGAGAAGGGCGAAACAAAGGGTACTTATACAGAAAGACAACGAGGGACACCTGGGATTAACAAGGGGGCGTGGCTACAGAGGAGACACAGGTGGGAACACTAATGAACAGGAGGGGCTTAAACTGACAAGACACAAACAGAGCCATGTGCTTGAGAGGACATGGTTATACAAAATAGAGACAGACATGACAGAACAGGGGCAGTCATGACACATATGCCAATGTAATAATAATTACAATGAATAAATAATTAATAATATTGATAAATACATCAAATAGCTCAAATCAAACAGATTCGTGGTCATTTCAGGTGTTTTTAGGCATACGTGGACCAATAGTGGGACATGCAGACCAATAGTGGTGGTAAGAAGGTGGGACTTAAGCAGTTAAATATATATATATATATATATATATATATATATATATATATATATATATATATATATATATATATATATATATATATACACACATATAGTGACCAATCTGCGGGATTCATTTCCACATCCCAAAAAGAGGACATGTCCAGGAAAGAGAGGATGTAGCATCACCCTGTGTGAATACAGTAATTCTTGACCTTTTTCTGGATCGTTTCACATCTACAGCTCTGAAACGTGAAACAAACAACAACAAACTCTAAGTCTGAACTGAGACGCCAAGCTTTCCCCTCCACATCTTTTAAACCACCACCGCCGCCCCACCTCTCCGGCCTCATGCAGGCCTGACTGCAGCCGCTCTCTCCATTCCTAGCATTCCAAGCCGGGCTGTGTGCGGCTTGCCCTGATGGAGCCCCGCTCAGCCGGGCCAGCACACAAAGACCGCCTGTGTGACATACTGAGCAACACTGCAGCTCCAAATTCCCCAGCATCACCCTGCATCCGTGCACAAACACCATCCTACACAGCCACGCCTCAGTCTGTAGAGCGGAGAAAGGGTAATGGCTGCATTCAGAGGACCACCATAGGCTTAAAGTAGTCGCTTAATGTATGGACAGGTAGGTGTTTGTGGACACCCCATTTATTAAATGCATTCAGCTACTTTAAGATTGCATCCAGTACTGAAATAGCTGTCCAAATGCACACACACACACACACACACACACCTTGATTAGTCTCTTTAGAGAAGTACTGGTAATATAATTGGACTCAGATAAACATGAACCTTATGGCACTGTGCCCTAGAGGGCTAGAGGGGTACAAACCCTCCCCCCCAGCTTTGCCCCCCAGTAGTGGAACTGTGCTCTATCTGGAATGATGGTGCTCCATCCAATACTTTCGAGATGAGTTTTGGAAGTTGAGGATGAGGTGGAGTGGTGATCGTCCAATACCCTGACCTCACACCCACTAAATACAATAAAATCTTCACAGCAATGTTCCAGAATATAGTACAAAGCCTTCTTCCCTGGACAGTAGAGACAGTTACTCCAAGAAAAGCAGGATATTTAATAATAATTAACACCCTTGATTTCAGAAGGAACAATGCATAAGCAGGTGTCCCAATACTTGTATCTAAATAGTTTAATGCAGCTTTAACTAAAATATAGCCATTGAGTTTACGTAGAGCATTTAATTCATGTCAGTGTTACTTGTTAGCAACAGTAGCCTCATACCTCCACCAGAAATGTCTCGGCTAATCGACTGATTTTTGTGAAAGGGGAAAAACTAGTCCTTCAACCCAGTCCAAATCCTTGCAGCGAAAACCTAGCACCTTTCCGCTGAGCTATTTCACTAGAAGCCACTGTAAGGGCCGCTGTGAAACAGAGGAGATGGCTGCAGACTTTGATTTTGCTGGTTGTATAGTTTGTTTTTTGGTAAAATATGACTACCACCCATGACTAAAGCCTACAGGAGAAGAATAAGACTTACTGTGTTATGATGTTTATTTAAAGTGTGGAGCTGTGAGTGAAACTCTGTCCATGGCTGAACAGCAACTGCTGCTAGAACAGTAAAGTCAGTAGTGCTTGTTTGGGTCTTCAAGCAGTTTTACGCTCAGCTCGCCCCAGAGGCTTGCTGCGGCCACCACCCACACAAATGTGGAATCAATCTGGGTGTGCCAGGCAGGAAGAGGAACGCGCACTAACCTAGAACAGATTCCCTCAGTGCACAGGGCTCAGTGTACACATTTGCTCATGAAGTGAAGTGTGTGCATGCGCACGTTCGTACGATATTTTGGACAATTTGTCTGGTCCCCAAGAGGTAAAACACTTCAGATTTTATTGGAAAATATACAATAGTCAAAAGATTTCCCTTTGGTTGAGTTAAAGTAAGGTGGGATTAGGTGTAGAATGATCAAATATAACTAAAATAATACTGAACTGGATTACTTAAAAACGACATGAATACAAAGGTGTGTTGTATGTACAGTCAGGCCCACGAGTATTTGGAAAGTGAGGGGATTTTTCTGTTTTCACCACAGTGGCTTTGAAATGAAGCAATCAGGGTGTGATTCAAGTGTAGCTAAGACAAAAAATAGAGATAAGACATTTCAGGTTTAGTTCAAGGGTTCAAAAAAATATCAAACAACTGTTTAGGAATCACAGCCGTTTTATACAACCCGTCAGTTTCCACAGACTCCAAAAAAATTGGACAACTGACTAACAAGCAGTTTTATGGCTAGGTTTCCTCCTTAATCCGTGACGAATTAGGGTCTGGAGTTGATTCTAAATTTGCATTTGGTAGCTTTTCATGGGAACTCTCAATCTGTGGTCAAAAGAGGTGTTGATGCAAGTGAAAGAGGCCTAAGAAGGACAGAGAAAACAAAACAAACCTATCAGTGAAAAGGCCTACTCACACCAAGTATGTAAAAACACGATCCTTAACATAGTGGAACCTTCACACACAGTGTGTGATGCCTTTTTTGCTATTTAAAGGGGGCTGGGAACTTCATAACTCTCATAAATGTCCACTTTTGCTCTCTTTAACTTCCCTCCTACACAGGAGTGCTCATTAGTGAGGAAAGCTATAGTTTGCGGTTCTTTATGGACATGAACAGACTAGGATGCACCTAGACAAGTTTTCAATAATGGCTACATAAAGTGATCTGCTACGAACAAGATGAGCCATTTTACCACCTTTTTAAAGCTCATTTGGTTGATCTACAACCATGAATACGGAGCTCTGATTACAGTACAGTTCAAAGCAGAAAATATTGCGGACTCTAACTGTAAACTGAAAATGTACACAACGCCACAGTATGTCAGTTTCGGACAGAGATATCATTAATCTACGCCTGTCCGTTTTCAAAACTCGACATGCATTTGTTTTTCCGTTTGGACTCAAGAGCTATCTTTATCTGTATGACCAATTAAAAAGAAAATGTAAATGCTGGAGTGGCCAAATCAACAGTTTTCTACATTCTACATTCAAGATGCAATGCACTGGTGAGCTCAGGAAAACCAAAAAGCCTAAAAGATCATGGAAAATGATGAAAATGGAAATGTCCAAATTGAGCACTGCTTGTCATTTTCCCTCCAAAATGTCATGTGACTCGTTAGTGTTACTAGGTCTCAGGTGTGCATAGGGAGCAGGTGTGTTCAATTTTGTAGTACAGCTCTCTCACTCTCTCATACTGGTCACTGAAAGTTCCATCATGGCAAAGAACTCTCTGAGGATCTTAAAAGACGAATTGTTGCACTACATAAAGATGGCCAAGGCTACAAGAAGATTGCCAACACCCTGAAACTGAGCTGCAGCACAGTGGCCAAGATCATCCAGCGTTTTAAAAGAGCAGGGTCCACTCAGAACAGACCTCGCGTTGGTCGTCCAAAGAAGCTGAGTGCACGTGCTCAGCGTCACCTCCAAATGCTGTCTTTGAAAGAAAGGTGCAGAAGTGCTGTCAGCATTGCTGCAGAGGTTAAAGAGGTGGAGGGTCAGCCTGTCAGTGCTCAGACCATACGCCGCACACCAAATTGGTCTGCATGGCTGTCACCCCAGAAGGAAGCCTCTTCTGAAGTTTGTACACAAGAAAGCCTGCAAACAGTTTGCTGAAGACATGTCAATATATTTAATTATATAAATTGTCCAAATACTTATGGACTTGTGTATTGTGTATTTATTAAAAACAAAATAGAGGATGGGACATAAGCCTGGGTTTGTCAGTCTTCAGCAAGCATCTAATCTGTCTTTATTACGTCCCACATTCTGTCTTTTTTTGTGCTTTAACAAACATCACCCTACAGTGCTGCACAAATCAGTTCTCTGGCCTATTAGCCTATTTGTTTAAGAAAACAACCAATTGTTTACTCAGTGTATCGTCTGCAGGATGAGACACACATATTGTAAAGCAGATGAACAGGCACACTTTATTGCTTTTTGACAGCAGCTGTAATTAAAAAATAATTATAGCTCACCGACCATTTTACTGCCGAACCATGCCACAGTGTAGACTAACTGTGCCTATGAGCACAAACAGGCTCAATCCGCATAACAGTGTACTAATTAGTATGTTCTAAATAGTAATGGAACCACTGGTGCTGTACTAAATTGATGTTACAGACAAAGATAGAGAGGGGAGGGGTTGCTAGTGACAGGGCCAGAAATTATACTTTATCAACAAATGGATCACATTTAGAGTAAGACTCGACCGGATGCTAAAATGTAGTACCAACCACAGTCTGGACAACCAAGCTCAAAACTGCACTGTCCTGCTCAAAACCATATGTATGTAGAGTTGTGGTCAGATTTGTCATCCTGGACATGCATGTCATGGCATTATTGGGCATCCATTCATCTGTTGTTCATCTGTACGAGAATGAGAAGCACTCAGTTTCAATGTTTTAGGGTTTTCTGAAATCAACACAGGGTCAAAAATGTATGTACACCCACAGTGATTATTAATTCAGTGGTTCTCAAAGTTCAAATGTCTTTTAACTTGCCAAGGCCAAGGCCTCTTAATTTCCTGTTAGTGGTCAAGATGGACTACAACTGGTAGCTTCTATGCACTTCTCTGTGCCCATGTAAACAGGGTTTGTTTGACTTCTGTACAAAGAAACTCAATGCAGGTTTGAGAAGGACAATTATATCTTAATGTATCTGGAGCCATTTCCAAACAACTGCAGACTCCAGAAGGTCAGAAGCAACCCAAGGATCACCACGGCACAGGCCTGCCATGGACTGGAAGTTGACGGAACACCAGTGTCACTGTCTACAGACAAGTACGTTTTCTTTTTGTCGTCCAAAAAAGAAGGCCAACCTTCAAGCTCAACTTTGGTTTTCACCTGAACCACATGGACAAAGAAAATTAATTGTGCTGGAAAGCTATAATGTATCAGATGAGACAAATGTCTGGATGTCTGGAGGAGTAAAGTTGAGTCATTCAACCCCAAGAACACTGGGCTGTTAAGCATGATGGTGGTAGTATAATGCTCTGGGGCTGTTTTGCACAATGTGCAAAAGTGGATGAAATATGAAGGAGGGCGACCTCAGAATTCTTCAGCTAGATGGTTGAAACTTAGACACAATTGGGTTGTTCCAACAGGACAATGACCCCAAACACACAATAAAGGTGGTTGTGGAATGAATACAGCAGGCTAACATCAAGCTTTTTGAATGGACTTCCCAAAGTCTTGACCTCAAACATGAGGACTGTGCTTAAAGGTCGGGTGTGTGTCGGCTAAACCAATAAATGTACCTCTGAATCAATTTGGCCAAGAAGAATGGTCAACTATTCAACCACCAATTCGGCAAGAAGCTTGTTAATGGCTACCAAAAATAAACTCATATGTAGGTGGTAAACGTGTGTTTATGACCTATATATGTGGGCCTGGTGTTGCGCAGCTCAGTTTCAGCTGATACAGAATTACAGCTGAATTTACTAAAGAAACAGTAACATCATTCTGATTCAGCAGGAAGGGCAGTGAGCAAGAAACACCACACTGCAGATGAGAAAAGCTATATCCTGTATCTCCCCTTCCACTATGGAAGGTGTTGCATGCATGTGAGCGTATGTGTGTGTGGGTGTGTGGGTGTGTGTTTTGAATGCTGACTTCCCATATAACACGCTCTCTGTTTACAGGCTCAGGCATTTCCTCCCCTGGGTGTCTCAATGATTACAGGATGGTTTATTTTCTGCTCTGCCCCCCACCCCTAACTCCTCACTCCCTCTCATTTTCATCTCCCAGTCATTTGTCCTCCTCCTCCAATTTACTATTTCATCAAGTCACTTTCTCTTTCCCAGTCGCTACTCTTCTCCTCCACTCCTCCTCCTCCTCCTCCTCCTCCTCTGAGAAGCCGCTTATCAGCAGCATGGAAGTCCAAACCACCACTGACCATTTCCCAGCATCCTGAAACCGCAGTGTAAATTTTTACCATTTACAACAGAAAACTGCTCCAGAATCTGACCTGGAACCAAACCTCAACTTAAGTGCTTGGTTTTTCAGCAACTTCTGGTTGTTCCCATGTGGACGAAGACATTCACATGTTAGCCATTGTGTTTATTGGGTTAAAAAAAAACAAAAACAAAAAAAAATCAAACACAAAACAACAAGAACAGTGTTTAAACTACATTCTTTGCATTGGTAGAAAAAAAAAACACTTTTGTCGATGGGTCTATATAGAATTTTAGCTCTTTAAAAAAGCCTGTGGCCTGTCAGTGGGCCGAAAGTGTTATTACAAACTTCTACTACCAAAGAATAGCCTTGTGTGTGTAATAAGCCTTGGAGTGTTATGTCAAAATTACATCATTGAGTCAAAAAAAACAAAAAAACAAAATGCATTAGGCTTGATAGACATTCCTTAAAAAAATATCATCTGCATGTTGCAGGAGAGGACATAAAAAAGGGTTTTCTCCATATGACTCCTGATGTCCTTGAAGGTCATATTTTCACAGGTGTCGCTTCACCATAGAAGAGTGCACATACACTCCTAAGAACATAAATCTGAATGTTTAGATACCAGTGCTTTTTACTGTTAGACCATCTAAATGGGGTAAATCAGCTGCAGACGCAGGCCTCTCTACCAGCAGGGGGCCACCATGAAGGGATTAAACAGGGGAAGGTGGACAACATTACTTCATACATTAAGGAAAGTGCTAGCATGTGCAGTGCTCACTACATTCTGTGTTTAATCAGGGAACAATATGAGACTTTGCTCACAGCCAACAAGTTAACAGGCCCTGGGATGACCAACAATAACAAGAGATAGTTTCCAAATGAGCTCATATGTGTGGTTCAGCATAAAGGAGGCCAAAGGTCAGAGTAAACGGCCAGAGGCTCTTTATTATGTGTGTAAGGGCGTGAGGACTGAAGTCATCAAATAGTTTAGCGTCTACAAGCACTGTTGTTAAGTCGCCACATAGGTAGAACACTTCGGGGCAGTGATGTGGATGTGCTTTTTGGTTATATTAAGGGTCATCTGCACTTGATAATAAAGTAATTATCAATATCTGAACCACGTCATGAATTACGTCTTGATTGACACTGTGCCGCAATCATTAATCAGACAGGACTTCACTTTTGCTCTAAACTTGCCCGCCTGCCAGACCAATAATGATGCTAGCTCTGAAAAATGGGTTTTGAGAACTGACCACATTCATGCCTTCCCTGAACACGGCAAAAGTGCTGACCAATTATGGTTTGGCAATGATTGGTATTAAAGCTGCATGTGAGGTGCTCAGCGTCCCATTGACACTGTATCTGGAGGAACGGGCAGGTGTATGTGAGTGCATATGCTTCAGTTATGGTTTTGCTTGATGACTGTATGAACAATAATAAGACCTAACAAGGCAAATCTACACACATGAACTCATCACCATCTTCAGTGCTTCTAAAGTAATCCTGAGAGAGGTGTAGAAAGCTGGCTGAAGAACATGCAACAATCAGCATTGACAATTTTCAGAGTTTTTTTTTTTTTTTTTTTTTACACACACTAGGGTCCATCTGAAGTCAGCAGTTCTATGCAGTTCGTACTATCCCAGAATGCAGCAGTCTGGAGCCTTGTGGTCAAGCGTCTGTTTATATTAACCTCTAATCAGCTCTC
Organism: Salminus brasiliensis; assembly: GCF_030463535.1. Classification (NCBI taxonomy): domain Eukaryota; kingdom Metazoa; phylum Chordata; class Actinopteri; order Characiformes; family Bryconidae; genus Salminus; species Salminus brasiliensis. The sequence goes on along the minus strand of NC_132881.1, from coordinate 24,981,314 downwards.
CCCCGAGACGGACCAAAAGAAGTAGGCCATAGAGCACAAACACACACACATAGAGTAAGAGAGAGAGAGAGAGAGAGAGAGAGAGAGAGAGAGAGAGAGAGACTTGGCTGCAACACACCAAACATGGTAAATACTTTAGTAAGTAGCTGCATGCTCCTGCTAAAAAGCTATGTGTTGACCATGTGACTAACACAAACTCAGATGTTCAGCTGTTAATGGACGATGAGAGTCCATATACAGGACTGAAAATGAAAGCAAGGATAGTAAGCAGTAGGACACTGCGGGAGGACACCGCAGATACACTAAATCCATATTCCTCCCCTGTAATTAACTTAGCATAAGATGGGGGTTGTAGTTTTTTTTTTTTTTTTTTTTTTTTACTTACTCAGCATGAGGTTAGACAACATGACTTGAAGACCCTACAGAAGACAGATGTTTAGTCAGGCTGGTGATGGAGAAACATAGATAGGACCATTGGTGTCTCTATAATGGTGGATTGGAGTGTAACCATGCAATTCAATGGCATTCAGTAAAGTACGCACTTGTAGGGCCTACAAGCAGTAATGCCTCTAATTCCCACTAAGAGATCATACTCATAAAGTCACTACAGCAGTGATCAGTGCGCCACACTCTCCTAACCACTCCGTTATTTGTTTAATGTGTAGTCTAATGAACCTTTTAGCATTTTTTTGATCTAACGCACCCACTTCAACTCAGGATCTTGTTAATGAGATGAGAAGGTAGTTCAGGTATGCTGGGATCAGAGAAGTACTAAAATATCCAGGGCGCTCAATGACCAGAGATTGAAACAACTGATATATAGCACCAAATGAGAAATAAAAAAAATATTTCAGTATAAGCAATATATATAGTGTAAGCATCCAGACATAAAATGTGTCTCAGAGCTTCACATCTACAGCACGTTTATGCTGAATTGATTCTTCTTTTAAGTCATCAGGGCACAGAAACAGTGCAGTTCCTATTAAAAAAGTAGCCATCCCTTGGATATTTTCCCCCTTTTTTACTTTTATAAATATTTTTTATGGTCAATATAATTCGTTTTTTACACATTGTTTTACAAAAACATAGAAAATATTGAATGTAAAATAAGATAAGTGACTGCATAAATATTCACCCCCTCTAAAAAGACTGACCTAATTCAACAGAGGTCCAGGTAACAAGTAACTAGTGCTAGTATTCTCACAATTAATGAAATGGAGATCACCTGAGTGCAGTGATCAATGTGTCTCAAGTAATTGTAATATAAAGACACCTGCCTGGGAGGTATAGTCACTGGTTAATCAGTACTCCTGGCTACAAAAACACCATGAAGAAAAAAAGGTGATTGAAGAGTAGAGGTCAGGGGACGGACATTCCCTGGAGTCCAGTTAAATTCATCATTAAGAAATGGTAGGAATATGGCAAATGTGTAAATCTGCCTAGAGCAAACTGAGAAGACGACTAGTGAGGGAGGCCAAGAAGACACCTTTCTGGAGAGGTATTGTGCTATATACCACTAACAGCTCATGAGAATATGGAGAAAGAGCAGCTGTTCCACATGATTGGTTCGTTTTTACTCTCTATATTCCACTACTATATAAATACTCCCTAGACGTTTGTGTATTCGGTGTCTAATCAAACACTCCTTTCAAATTGTGGTGCAATTTTCACCATACACCAAATCATCACATTTACACCCCTATTGGCCCACTGGTGAAGTGCCCTAACCTTTTCTGCTGTCAGCTCCCGAATCACACTCATCTGTCCTCGGAACTTGAAGAGCAGAGCTTCCAGAGCCATGTACTTCTCCTTCCACTCTCCAGCTGAACCCTCATCTCCCTCCGCCATGCTGACAAGCCTCAGAGCCCTTTGGGTCGGGCCACGCTGCGGGACAGGGAGAAAGACAGAGAGTCAGTATTTCAGACAGTGCGACCACTGATTTCTCAGAGCCGTGTCAGCACAGCAGAGCCGTGCTGGATGAGCGCTGAATGGTATATGGAAAGACCATGGTAAATTCACTACCTTCTGATATTTCCAATTCAATAAATAGACGAGGACACCACGTTAAGGCTGTAGTCATATTAATTAGCCATCCAACAACGACTGTGATGCTGCCATCATAACGAGTATACTCAGTCATAACGCTCAGTTGGGTGAAGAAGCTAATTTGCTGTGTAAAAAGGCAGACGTGCTTCAGGGCCGGGCGGTTCCCTGGGCAGGCTAACCACGACCAAAACAAACCCCCACCAACCAACTCGGGTCCACCGTCACACTTTTCCACTGTACGCTTTTCAGTTATGAAAAACACATGTGAAGGCAAAGGTGAAACAGCAGGGAGAGAGTGTGCAGGAGAGGTGAGGATGGAGTGAGACTGAAAGAACAACAGCACAGACACTTTTTATTACTGGTATCGTTGTTTACTACTATTGTTGCTACCACTGTTGTCCTTATCACTGCTGTTTCATCATTACAGCTGCTGTTCCTATCATTTCTGTTGTCATAGTTACTGCTATAACACTTAAGCAAAATCATACTCATTACGGTGTGAGAGAGAGAAAGAGAGACAGAGCAAGAGGGTGAAAGAGCGCAAGAGAGAAAGAAAGAGAGAGCAGAAGAGCGAGCACGCGAGAGAAAAAGAGCGTAAGAGGGGAAGAAAGAGATAGAAGGAGCAAGAGAATGAAAAGTAAGAGATAGAGAGTGAGAGAGAGATGGTGTGTAAGAGCGAGAGAATAAGAGAAAGGGATCGAAAGAGCAAAAAAGTGAAAGTGCGTGCGAGAAGAGCAAGATAATGAAAAATAAGAGAGAGGGAGAAAGAGAGAGGGTGAGAGAAAGCAGGAGAAAGAAGAGAAAGAGAGAGGAAGAGCAAGAGAGAGGAAGAGAAAGAGAGAGGAAGAGAAAGAGAGAGGAAGGGAGAGAAAGGGAGAGAGAGAAAGAGCAAAAGCAAAAAGAGAAAGAGAGAGAAAGAGCAAGAGAAAAAAGAGAGGAAGAGAAAGAGAGAGGAAGAGAGAGAAAGAGAAGAGAAAGAGAGAGGAAGAGAGAGAGAGAGAGAGAGAGAGAGAGAGAGAGAGAGAGAGAGAAAGAGAGGAAGAGAGAGAGATAGAGAGAGAGAGAGAGAGAGGAAGAAAGAAAGAGGAAGAGAGAAAGAGAGAGGGAAAGAAAGAAAGAAGAGAAAGAGAGAGGAAGAAAGAGGTAGAGAAAGAGGTAGAGAAAGAGAGAGAGAGAGAGAGAGAGAGAGAGAGAGATAGTCTTTTACCATAATAAAAAGTTCTCATTATAGTCTTGGCCTGAACACAAAGAAATCTGAAGCATGTGTAGAACCCAAATAAAAGTCGTCCACGGGCTTGTGGTAAATACATGGCTTTGAGACCTAAATGAAAAAGTGTGTTTCACAGACCGTGCAGACCGAAAACTGACTACATCTCCAGTTGGTTGGATAATGATAATTATATGGTGCATATGACAAAGTAACTTTACTTAGGATGGTGCCAAGAAAGACTCGTTCCAAAAAAATGGCCAATCTCTGCAGGAATGTGATATGTGTGAATCCAAACATCAGACCCCAGACAGTATATTCACCTGTGAAACACACTGCGTTCCCTGGTGCACCACTAAATTTCTTTGGGATGAGTTGGAGTGCTGTTTGTGATTGAATCTACATAATACCATATATTATCTAGAGCTGGGCAATATGACGAGATTTTATGGTATCGTGATCAGTTTTTTTATCGTGATAATATGCTTTTCTAAGCATATGGAGGAAACTGTTAGTGCTAAATAAACACTGATCAGCTGCAGGTTTCATTACAAACAGTGTGATTAGACTGGTTTAATTAGATGAAGTGCAGCAGATGTTGAATTAAAATCACTGTAATCAGTACGGGAGAGGATCTAAACAGTAGTTTTTAAGAATCTGTCACTACTGATGTTTATTGTGATAAATATTGTTTATTGCGAAAAAGTTTTTAAATATCGTGATCTAGTATTTTTACCATGTCACCCACTATTACCTACTTAATGTTGATCTTCACAATAAAAAAAATGAAATACATGCACTTTTTTACAGTCCTTTGGCATGACAGAATTGACATCATGGCATAGCCATGTCACAACAGTGCCTCCACCATGTTTGAAAGATTATATGGCCATGCTTTGAATCATGAAACAATGATTCAAACAATGATAATGTGACAAATCAAGAGGTTTAACAAAAATACTGCATTAACATTCAGGAATTACAGCCCATTTATTCCCACAGGTTCAAAAGTAACTGGACAACATAACATCATTATAAACATATGGAGTACTTTTCATATTTGCATGTAGATAATTTACATCAAGGGCTGCCGGAAGTATAGAACCCATGAACAAAACCAAATATCTCCTTCAAGATGCTTTGCCTGGGTTTTACTGTAGCCGCCCTCAACTGCTGCTTGTTTGTAGGTCTTCATGCCTCCAGTTCTGTCTTCAGTAAGCTTTCCTTTGAGAAGCTCTTGGGCTGAATATGCGATATTTTTGAGGTTATTGTTTATCTGTACAATAAGGCGACTTCTGTCAGCAGTCACATCATCAATAAACCTCAGCAACCCAGTTCCACTGGCAGCCATATATATATATATCCATGCCATAGCAGTGCCCCACCCATGTTTTAAAGATGATAAGTTTGCACTTCAAATCATGAAACCTTTCCTTCCTTCTCCATGGTTACTGTTCTATAAGTTACTGTTGCTTTCATCTCTCTGAACTGGGCAGGCTTTTTAAGATTTAAGCTTCTAGAAGTCCTATCTGACCATTCGGTTTGCACATTGATGTAGACCCATACCTTTTTTTAAACATATGGAGTACTTTTCATATTTGCATGTAGATAATTTACATCAAGGGCTGCCGGAAGTATAGAACCCATGAACAAAACCAAATATCTCCTTCAAGATGCTTTGCCTGGGTTTTACTGTAGCCGCCCTCAACTGCTGCTTGTTTGTAGGTCTTCATGCCTCCAGTTCTGTCTTCAGTAAGCTTTCCTTTGAGAAGCTCTTGGGCTGAATGTGCGATATTTTTGAGGTTATTGTTTATCTGTACAATAAGGCGACTTCTGTCAGCAGTCACATCATCAATAAACCTCAGCAACCCAGTTCCACTGGCAGCCATATATATATATATCCATGCCATAGCAGTGCCCCACCCATGTTTTAAAGATGATAAATTTGCACTTCAAATCATGAAACCTTTCCTTCCTTCTCCATGGTTACTGTTCTATAAGTTACTGTTGCTTTCATCTCTCTGAACTGGGCAGGCTTTTTAAGATTTAAGCTTCTAGAAGTCCTATCTGACCATTCGGTTTGCACATTGATGTAGACCCATACCTTTTTCAAATCATGAAGGCATCTCTTAGTAGTAGACTTTGACACTGACACACCTACCTCCTGGTGTTCTCGACTAGATGTTGTGACTCTTCTGTGAATCTTCTGTGACCCTTTATTGGTGTTGCTGAGCTCATCAGTGTGTTCCTTCATTTTTTAAATGTTTTAAATGATTGATTTAGCCATTTCAAACATTTCTGCTGTTCTGCTTATTTCTGATATGCTTGCTTTGTTATTTCAGTCTACTGATGACCCCCTCCAGTTGCATCAACACTCTTTGGAATAAAGAAATTACTGGAATTACTGGAAATTTGGAATTACTACCTAATGCAAATTCAATGCTTGGGATAATCTCCAGACCTTTTATCTCCTTCATCTGTTATGGATTATTGAGGGAACAGGCCAGACCTGACTATGAAACTGTTTATCAGTTAATTGTCCAACTACGTTGGACCCTGTAAAATGGAGAGACTGTATTAAATATTCTATAAATCCTAAACAATTAATGCAATATTTTTTTAAACCCTTGATTTTAAGATGACGTCTAAATTTTAATCACATCGGATTGCTTCATTTCGAATCCATTGTGGGGGAGTATAGAAAATTACAAAAACAATGTGTCACTGTCCAAATACTTATGGATCTGACTGTATGTAAAGACATTCCAGCCACTGTATGAATAGGACATTATTTCTCTGCCCATCATAAAACAATATATATTATATATAATACTGTCTTCCTCATGGGTTTATGTGTTAAATGGCACTTAGACTGCTTAGCTACAGTGCTGTACACTACAGACTATACTGTCCAGCACTACACTGTTGTAAACAATGATATTCTATTTTACAATAGAATTAAATATATATATATATATATTTGGTCTATTAACACTACATTTTCATGTTATGCTCTGTTGTTATAAGCTTAAAATCAAGTGCAGAGAAGGAAAAAGTTCACCCAGCAGCAGACCCCCCCCCAACAACCCCCTCTCTCCCCCCACGTCCTCATCCTGAAGGGAAAACACAGCACGTCTTCACAGTTAACAACAGTCTTCTCCTTCTTACCCTGAGAGAAATCTGGGATAAACACTGCCGCTGGTTTCACTCCATGGTATCCTCCGTCCTGTCCCGGTCCTCACTGCTCCGTTAACCCAGTCATAAAAGCCCGAAAACGGTCAAAAGTCTCTCATCCTCCCTCAAACTTTCCATTTCAGCATCGCACCGCATCGCTCTGCCAGTGGGCTCTGTCCGGGGGCGTGCTGTCCAGTCAACAGGCCCAATAGTGAGCGTTGTGGGCGGGGTTATGTTAATATGAGAGTCGAGTTTGTCTGACGGACGCCTCGACCAATAAAAGTGAGAAAACATCCCACTCGGCCAATCAGCGACGTCGGGCGGGTCTAGCTCTGACGATTCCGGACTTGACGTGGTGTGCGCGTGTGTTATGGTGGTGAGGGTTCAGTAGAAGTGGTTAGCGAGCGTCTTACGTTCAGATTTTAAAGACAGGTCGGTGTGTTTTTTGCAATTAGGATTAGACTGCATTTTTCATACGGTGTAGGGCTGGTAATACGGCCTAAAGGTTGATTGGTGAGTGAAGAATTCCGTGGAAATTTCGCTTTGAAAACTGTATGAATAAGCATGCGGCTAGCGTTAGCTTTCTCATCTCACTCATTCAGTTAGTTAGCTAGTTTGAAAAGGTAACGTGCAAGTTAGCTAGCTGGTGGTCTTACTGGTGAAGGCTGTGAGTATCTGGACAGCTCTTACTGTATATTTACATTTTTGTTGTTTAATTACATTTAAAATATTCAGTAAAAATCCGGTAAAAAAGTTCAAATATCCAGGTGCTAAGTCCACATGTTTGAAGCCTTGCCCATCCCTCATGAGAAGGTCCATGTGCCTTATTTGTCATCTCCGGCTCTTTACAAGGATTATGGTGTGTTTCACCGCAGACTGAATGATCAGACATTCAGATATTTCCTCTTAGATGTGTCACTTCTGAGTGAGGCACCCCACAGCATTAACCCTAGTCTGGTCAGGTCAGGTACTGATGTTGGCTGATTAGATCTGGGCAATACACGACACTCTGTAACTCGCCCCATAAGAACTGGATGGCGCTCCATCACTCCAGAGAAGGCACTTTTACACACCTCATTCCTCTCAGTGCTTGGCATTGGGCATGGTGATGTTAGGCTCAGCTGCGGCTTCTCCAGAGGATCCCGTTTTACTGGCCGTGCTTTGAACGTCAGTGTCAGCAGTGGTGCACCTTGAACTGAACTTTCTAATAAAACTAGTGTCTGGATACGTCTAAGACAAATAATGTGCCTGGTGTGATATTGACCAGAATTAAAAGAGTAAACCGCTGTGTTTTAGGCTTCATTACTTACCTGGCACTTACTTACCTGGCAGGGGAGATACCATGATCAAGAAGGTGGTTCACCCAGGGTGAGGCTCAACCATTGCACTCTGGTTGTGCTGACCCCTGCGAATTCCCCAAATGTGGGAATCTCGACTGCATAATTTCTGGTAGTGGGGGACTGCGTGCTGGGCAGTGGCGGCTCAGCGGTTAGAGAGCGCCGGGATATCGATAACAGGGGGTTCGATTCCCAGGCACTGTTGGGTCCTTGAGCAAGGCCCTTTACTCTCTCTGCTCCCCGGGCGCTGGAGTTGGCTGCCCACCGCTCTGGGTGTGTGTGTGTGTGTACTCACTGCCCCTAACACGTGTGTGTGTGTGTGTGTGAGTGTGTGTGTTCACTACCAGATGGGTTAAATGCGGAGGACACATTTCGCTGTACAGTGACAAATACGTGCACCTTTATCCTTTTATCCTTTAAACTCTCTCTGAACTTATCAGTACTCAGTGCTCTGCTTTGCAGGTCTGATTCCTCGGCCTTTGATCCACGTTGACTTTTATTATTGTTGAGTAAAATGACCCAGTAATACATTCATTTATGTACAGATCTGACAAAACAGGCTTCCGTGCAAGTTGAAGACATATCATTAATCATTAATGAAACATCTTTGTGGACTCTGATGGAGTTTTCGATGTTTTTTCCAGACTGTTGGTAGCCCTGACGCACACCCGTTTGCCATTGTTCTGATTCAGAGGTAGTCATGGTGGTGAAAAAGAAAACTCCCAAAGTGGAGGCTGTGGCCTTGGACAGTGCCAAACTGGAGAGCCTGAGGGGTGAGTAACTGGTGTCAGCGGTTGGATTGCGGTCGGATATGTACACTGCTGTCTTACTGAACATGTGTGTGTTTCTCTTGCTCAGCTTCTCTGTCAGTAGATGGAGACAATGGCTCCAGGCAGCTTGCCCAGACGCTGAAGGACTGTTTGGCCTCCACTGATCCGGTTCAGCAGATCCAACTGGTCTCTAAGGTATGGAGGTTATGCCTGGTGCATGTGGGCCTATGAATAAAAGGCTGAGGGAAACCCCTGATCACATCAGCACAGTACTAGAAGGGCCGTTAGGTGTTTGTTCTATTGCTTCTGGTCTTCTTTATTGGTTTATAACTCTTGATTGACGAGTTATAAACCAAGAGTTGGTTCATAACTACTGATGTGAGATTGAGAGTTAACATCAGAAGCAGAACACCAGTCATGTAAAGATAGGTACAAAAGTAAAGGGAAGAACCTGAATAAAATGTTGAAGTAAGGTGCTGGACCGCCACAAGCTGCCAGAAGGCCTTTAGTGTTCCTTGGTGTAGATTCTGCAAGTCACTGGAACAGTTATGAAAGGATGGAACCCCAAGCTTCTAAAAGATATTCCCTTTGGTTCTTTTGGTGATATGATGATTGTGTTGGAGATTTCTGTCTGAACACATATGTCTAAAATGCCTTATCACTGTTAAACGGGGTTGCAATCTGGTGACTGTGAAGACCATAGCAAAGCACTATTCAGTGCACCCTTGTGCCCTGTGGATGTAGGCATCGGCACTTCATTCAGAATAGAAATGCAGTTGGATTAAAGATTTAAAACATTGATTTACAGTGACCCTAAACTAAGGGGATTGGGGATTGGGGGACCCAAAACCATTTAGGCATGTGCTGTTCTCTTGGTATACACCATATACTCTCAGATCCAAACTCAAGGTCAACCAGTCTGATCTGCACCTTTTATACATTCAATAGAGCGTGGTAGGCTGTTAATTCACTGTAATGCAGTATAGGGCTGTGGATTGGCAAGAACTTGTGATGTTATGCATTGCGGTACTGTAAGCAAGGTGACAGCAGTGACAACACTGCTATCTAGTGGTGGAGGTTTAAACACAACCAAACTGCTACCAAAATGCAGTGCTGTCTACCACTAATCTTTGCATGTGAACTGTTAAATAAAAATGGATTTTGAGAATTGATACAGTATTGAAAAACATCATATCGCAGTACTCCGATAAATCAGTATTTTCTTACACCTCTAATGCACTACCCCCGTTTGGCACCTGGACATGTTGTGCTAGTCAGGCTTTTTCTTTGACTTGTCACTTATCTGCATGTGTATAGTATGTAATTACTTTACACATGACAAAATGTGTGTGGCTCTGTATGCTGATTATGCAGACAGGCTCCATGCTGGAGAGTTTGAGAGAGGATGAGTCAGCTCCCGGTGCCTTACTTCTGGCCTGCCTGGACACACTGGCAGACATCTACCTCACTCTGCAGGCTAAGAACCCACTGAAGAGGGCCATTGCCAGGTAAGTTTCTTTTTCCTGAAGTTTCTTCATCTGCCATATGCCTGTCCATCTACATTGTAGAGCTCTGATCCCTGAAAAAACAATTATCTCTGTCCTTCATTTAGCGCTCTGAGTAATGTTCCAGACTGGCTGCAGGAGAGGGCCGTGTGCAGTTTGTCTAAGTGTCTGTCTGGCTCTCTTTCTTCTTTGGGCTCTGAGCATTATTCACATCTCACAGACTGCATCGCATCTTGTCTTGATGGATTCCCTATTGGTGAAAGATGTATTCATCACTTGGTAACAGAAGGTTAGTTTACCTATGAATGTATAATTTTCCCCTGATCATATGTGGCCTACAGTGTATACTCTGATCAGCCATAACATTAGTACCACTGACAAGTGAAGGGAAAAAAAACAAACAAAACAACAACACTGAGGGCATGATGGCTACACAACTGCACCTCCAAAAGATCAAGCAGGTTTTGTGTGTGTGTTTTTTTATTTATTTATTTTTTATTATTCTCTAATGCTCATTGATCTAATCAGTGGAGGCCCCATCTCGAAACGTCTAGGACCAAAAGGATCTGCTGCTGAAGTCTTGGTGCCAGATACCCCAGGATGCTATCAGAAGTCTTGTAGAGTCCATGCCTCGAATAGTCAGATCTGTTATGGTGGCACACAGGGACTTACTCAGTATTAGGCAGGTGGTAATAATGTTATGGCCAATTAGTGTGGTGTTTTTCAATGGTTGGTTTGAGTCTGCAGATCTGTCGATTAATGCCAGTGTATAACTCCTCTTTTTCCCTGTAGTCCTCCAGTTTTTCCAGAAGGCTATGAGTGAATATCTAGAGCTGAACAGGTAATTATGTGTCTTCAGTATTAATGTTTGCAACATCACTGTGGAACCATTCATCAATTCCTGCATTTGGCATCTGAAATTGGAAAAAGTGGGGGCAGTAATATATAACAGTGTCAGCATGTTGCATTTTCTTTTCTTTCTCTTGTCTGTAGAAGTCTAGCTGGTCGACATGTAGCCCAGGCCCAACTTATGCAGTCCTGTCTGGCTGTGGTCAAGACCTCTATGCTGGTGGTTCAAAGATGTCAGGAGATCATCAGCGCCACCCTGCTGGAAACGCCAGTGACCGCCGCTCTGCAGCAAGTGTTCAGTGGGCTTCTGCAGTGTTATACATGCATTCTGACTGATGGTAGGTCGAACAACCCAATGTAGTTAGTGTGTTAAGTTGAGCAGCCTAAAAGCACAACTAAAGATAGTTACTTTAATAAAATTACTTCTGAAGTTGAAGAAGTAAAACGGCAAAACAAAGTGACCTGCAGCACGAAATTCTACAAAATACTCTGTGGTTGGGGTGGCGCAATGGTGTTTGGTGTAGTGCCATGAATAACATCACTGCCTGCCAGTGAGTAACCTTATAAGTCGCTCTGGAGGCTGCATTATTCAAACAAACCACAGGCTAACAAACAGGCATGACCATTAGCTCATCCGTGAAGGCATGGGAATGTTGTATATTACACCTGCCAATAATTTTGCCCCATAAAAGGGGCAAGACTAGATGCTATTAACACTTCGATAATTTTACGTTTAGTAAAAACTAGCATCTCACTGGTTTTCCGTCATTTGATACTCCACGAAAAGTCACCTGAGCACACTGATAAAAATTAATGGAAATGAGAAACTTCAGTAAAAAATTCCTTTCTCACTATCCTATCTCTCGTTCACACTTGATCCAGAGGAGTTCATTCAGTCAGTGCAGAGCACAGCTGGGATGGCGGTCGTATTGCTCATAAGGTCTGTAATGGGAAATGGAGATGACACAGCGGACACAGTGAGTAGCATTTTCCCAGTATGCCTTTACATTTGAAGCCACTTTTGCCAGCCTGATGTGGTTTTCCATTTGCATGTGTTTTGTAGGTGGCAGGTCTGTTGAGGTTTTCAGAACAAGAGGGAAGCAGTGCCCCCCAGTGGCTAAGGGAGAGCTGTGCATGTCTGTATATGAACAGCAGGCCAGCAGCTGTGGCTCTTTATCTTAGCCATGGTGCCCTGGCCATGCTCAACTGGAAGGGAAGAGTGCTGGGACCACAGGCTGAGAAACTTCTGCTCCTTATACCTGACGTGATCCTGTCCCTGGATATAAGGTGAAGAGTTACACATGTGCTAAGAGACACACCGGACTGGAAACTGTAATAGCAGTACACTAATTACCATGCTCTACCTAATGGAACCATATGTTTAGTTTTAAGTAATTCGAGCCAAGACTAATTCAGCAATGTAACATTAAAAAATAGATGAAATCAACATGTCAAATTATATAAAAAATTTTCAGGCTTGGTGTCATTCCAGCTTTGCTTGGAAGGTGTCCTAGAATGGAAATCTAAATTCATCTTAAAATACTTGAATAGTGAGGGTTCAGTACATGGGAGTGACTTATTATGATCTTAGAAATGATCTCTTCATTCAAAAGAAAATCATGCAAAACCATAACAGAGTTTTAAAAACAAGACCCCAAAGTCATTTCCAAGACCCCAACCCACTAGCAAAAGCCTATTGAGTTCTATTCAAAGACTGCAACATGGTAAAAAACAATGTCCCTACCCGAGAGGAGGAAGCACAGCTTGGAAAAAGGCTGTTTCAAGGGCCTCTTTGAGTTTCTGTGGCTCTGGTTTTCCTTTTCCTTTTAAATTACCATTAAATTCCCATGTTCCCATTTTGCATCCCCTGGATTTCTAAAATATAAAACGAGTGTCTCCTGTCCATGTGTCTGTGTGTCAGGGTGAAGGAGTCCAGCACTGCTATGGTGGTCGCGCGGGTCCTAACTCTGTGGAGCAGCGCTGCTGTAGACTGTCTCCAGGCTGACTGCCCTCCTCCTCTCCTCCACCTGTCGCTCCGTGGTGACTCTCCTCTCCCTTCGCGCCTCCTCCACCACATCTACACACACTGGGAGCACCCGTTGGATGGCGTCCGTCACCAGGCTCGCACCCTCTTCCGGAACCTCCTGTTGCTCCACCAGCGCTGCAGTGACCACGACGCTGACCCGACTAGCGATCCTTATGTCACCCAGCTGACCCAGAGCTTGCTGGCCTTGGAGTGGCATGTGAAGGGAAAGTATGGCGCACTGGCTTGTCTGGCAGAGCTTTTGGGAGCTGAATACCTTCTTAAGCTTAGTGCCACTTTGCCATCCAGGCTTCTAGGTTTGATGGGTGATCAGACATTAGCGCCCTATGCTAGCGAGCTGCTGGAGAGGCTCTTTGTCAGTCACAAGACCCAGCTGTGTGGCCGGCTGGGGGATGGGCACGGCTGGATGGACGAATGGCACAGGACCTGGGTGACGCCGCTTCTGGAGGTGTTGTGTTCGGCCAGGCTGGATCAGACCACGTATATTCTGGACTACTTTCTGCCCAAATTGTTGCGCTGCAGCCCTTCTAGTTTAGGGCATATGGTACAAGCCCTGCAGGAGATGCCGTCTGCCTCAGAAAGTAAGACTGGATTGATCCAGATGCTATATCCAAACTATATCCTTTAGTTACAAGCATATTTTAGTCAGAGACACATTGTTGTGACTGTGGGTTTCTAGGTTCTGTGGGTAGCAGAGGAGCGCTGGGTGCTCTGATGACCTGTCTACGTGCTGCCAGGGCTCAGGGAGTTCTCAAGCCTGCAGATGAACAGCTGTGGGGGGGCCTGGTGCCACTCCCGCTGCTGCAGCAAGCTCTGGTGCACAAGCATGACCAGGTGAGGGAAAGCCAGGGCATGCAGTGCATCAGGGCTGAAACTAACAATAGATAGTGATTATTTAATTAATTATTTATTGTAATCTAGATAATTGGTTCATCCTAATCTACTAAAATGTTTATTATGTTTCCATTAGATGGCATAACGAAAGAAATAAATATCATCAGAGTAAATGATCTTACTGAAGTAGGAGAGCACAGGTTTGATTTCTGGCTTCTTTTTGGTTAGCCCAAACAGTTATTGGATGATCTTGTCCTTAGGTTAAATATTCAGGTATTAGTCCTACAGCAGATACTGTTGTGAATTATTTGATAGCCATTCAGTTTAGGTTGTGTTTTAGGGTTTTGTTGGAGTGAAGAACTTAAATGTGGGTCAACACAGGGTTTAGAGTAAAGAGTTCTGGAAATGATTACGGCAACACCTTGACATTAACACACAATATCACTGCTCATTATCTTCGTTTCTCTGAGCAAATTTAAGGCTTTTAAAGTAGCATTATGCAACAATTGCTAATTTTTGCTTCCTGCAGTTGGGGTGTGTAATTCACTTTAACACCACTGCCACAAATACAAATCACTCATGGACAATTCGATGTGCATGTGTTGACCTTCTGAGAAGCTACAGAACCTGCTTTTGAAGGGAAAGAAGGACTGTAGAAGGTGGTAGAGTAAGATTACAGGATTTTACACAAATATTACTCTTGTACAGGCTCCATTAAAGTTTTACATAGTGTAAAGCCTTTTGGACCCGGAGTGACAAAGACAGAGGCAAGACAGTGTACCATCAAAATAGTTCTGAAGATGTTATTTTAAGGTAAAAAAAAAAATCTATGTAATGTTGCTTTAATTCCACTGAGCCAAACCATATATTGATTAACCAGACCACAAATACTACGAATAATACTCAATACATTAAGCCCTAGGTTTTTAATTAAATTAAATAAAATAATATATTTATTTTATTTTATTTATTGATTGATTTTATTTATTAAATTGCAAGAGAAGTGACCGCATTGACATTGATGCTTAATGCATTGGCTTCTCTGAGCAAATAGTTATTTAATACTAGTTAAATAACTATTTAAAAACAAAATTTTCTCAAGTGCATAGCACCATGTCAACAACCGATTGACCCTGTCACCTAATCACTGTATCCTATAGTCTCTAATCAGCCCACTAACATTATCTGACTTGAACAGTTATTACAGTAGCTGTATCTCAGCAGCTATAACCTGTGCAAAATGTTGCATTAAACTGTGTCAACAGTGCATGCTTGCCTGTCTGTGTGAGGTCAGGTACGCATGGACGCTCTCGGTTTGGTGTGCGAGAGCCATCGGAGCACAGAGACCCTCTCCACACAGGAAATGGAGCTGGTCCGCCATTTCCTACCCAGCAACCTGAACAGCCAGTCACCTGGAGTCAGACAGCAGACGGTCAGCCTATTCAAAAAGGTCTGAAGCGCACATTCATCGCTTTTCTGCATTTTAAATTGCATTGGAAACTCCTGTTGACTGTTGCGTCCACTCTGATTGGTAACATGCCACTTTTGATGTGCTCTGATTGGCTCCTGCACTCTCTGTGTTTGTGATGGCAGTTGCTGTGTAGGATGAAGGAAAGCACTCAGTCACTGCGGAGGAGACTTGCCCAGGAGAGAGACCAACAGCACAAAGAGAGAGACCAGCTCGTCCTCAACACGTACCAGGTACAGGTTAGGGGAAAGGCCAGAGAACAGCAGTAGATGTGTAGCTGTTCTTCCCAGATTGTTCCTTTTTTTATGTCCGTTCCCTTTTCAAGTACTGATACTCTAAGCAATATGATAATAGTGTATAAAACACACCATCAAAAAAGTAAGTTGTCTGATACTCGCGAGTGGGCTATAGGTCCAAAAATATTTTCTGAAGAGACTGAGTACAGCACTGCCATCTAGTGGTTGGAGTTTAAACACGGCACACATGAGCCACTGTCTGCCACCAACCTTTACATGTCAAACTATTAATTACTATAATTCAATTCTGTGTTTTTAATTTTAATACGATACAGAATTGCGATACATAATGTTGCTATACTTTGATATATTGCTATTTCCTTACACCCATATTTTAGATGTTTGTTCAAACCCTGGATGATTCACCTTGTTGAATGATTGTTGCAGGCTATTACCTAGTAGATTAAAATTTGTCACGGCCTGTTTAAAACAATATTATGAAGGACTCTTTGGCAAATAAATGGATTGGAAAATGCTGACCTAAGTTGCATGGACAGCCAGGAAAGCTTTGGAGCATGGAGAGAGAGCACTAGATTAGAGGACCGCTGGGGGATGGAGTGATCGAGAGTTGGATGGAGGAGGAAGACAGACCTAGATAACAGAGAAAGGAGAGTTCTGTTTTTTTGTGGGAGTTTTCTGTGGGTCACATTCTTGGGTGGGGAATTCTGGGAAGTTTGGCTTTTTCTATGATTTAATTCGCTTCTAAATTTTCTGAGCAAGTGTGTGTAACTTTTAATCATCGCAGTTATTTGTTATAGTAGGATTACAAACTACATGCACTGCTTGTTGTAAGTTATTTATCAGAACATGTCTTGTGTGACAATTCAGCTTGAGAGGAGAATCAGCTGAGACCAAATTTGACAGACTGTTTTTGTGTGTATTCCCAGGAGTTTCTCTACTGGTTCTGCGATAGGCTCTTTCAGGTGCTGCAGCCTGGAGCCTCTTTCTCCAGTTGTCTGGTGACTCTGCACTTGCTGGGACTGGTAGCTGACCACTTTTCCTTCAGCATGGGTAACTACCAGCCCTCACCGCCAGCTTGACATGAAAACCTCTCTCCTGTCTCAGGTTTTTCATAAATTCCTGATGTCTGGTCCATGCTACAGGATTTTAAAAATCTAGGTCTGAAATAGCTGTATCTAGTCGCCCAGAAACCTGCAGTTTTACAGGCTTCATACTGCATAATGGATATAGCGTGTTTACCGTCTCCCAAATTACATTGTCACAAAAGCCGCAAATACACTGTGTTGCCAAAAGTATTCGGAGAAAATTGAATGAACAGGTTCCAATACTTATCCAATAGTGCCTTTTCAGTTGTAGTAATAATGTGATTTGGTACATGATGAACACGCTATATTCATTGGACAGTATAAAACCTGCACAATAGTGTTGTTCCTGTTGCAAAGTGCTTTGCATTTATTTATCTTTATTGCATTTATTTATTATTGATGATCTATTCACTTTGAAAAAAATGAGAAATGGCAAACATTTTCTTTGTGGAAAACAGTGTTGTCTGGCTGATGTGCTTTGCTGTCATTCTAAGACAAGAAACCCAAAAAACTGTCCTTTCAAAACAAGCTCTGTCCAATGCACACAGAGTATGTGTACTCAAAGCACAGGTTCATGAATTGTTATTAACAACATTATTCATAAAGTACTGATAGGATTTTGATCAGTATAAATGAGGTTCTCAGTTTAGTCCAGGACAACTTGAGTCTGGAAAAAGGGTGTTGCATATAATCAATCAAACAAACCCTTAATCTTCCAAGCTTTCATTGTTTAGCAGTACAAATTTATTGTGTTCAGTAGACAACAAAAATGAGCAAATCCTTAGTGTGTGTGTGTGTGTGTGTGTGTGTGTGTGTGTGTGTGTGTGTGTGTGTGTGTGTGTGTGTGTGTGAGGAGGGGGGGGGGGGTAAGCTGGAAAACATTTAAACTCCTGAAATTGTTGTTGCTGGAAGAGTTCCATACTAAATCCAGGGAGCAGACCAAGGTGAAAACTCACAGGATTAGAGATGGTTTTGTGCCAGACTACTTATCGCTCTTCGTCTCTGTCTCTCTACATACCCAGACCCTGAGGGTTTTGCTCTAGGAGGATGTGTGACTGTTCCGCATGCCCAGGCTGTTCTCTACTGCTTGGCCAGCAACTTTCTGGAGGTTAAACAGTTGGCCTGCACACTACTGCAGAAACTGCCTCCTACAACAGTGGGCCTACAGGTTGGTTGCAGTTTGATGAATGTGAAAAGTTTGGGATCTGGTTGCTTCAGATCTATGTACAGCATATTGCCAGGATGTATTATGAAGCCAGTGGGATATTTAAACAAGCTAATGGTAATGTGACTGAAAAGATGTGTTGACAGCATGAGTTTCTAACTAAAAACTACATTCTAGCTCTCGTTGTAAGACATAGTGCTTATGCTTGGCAAAACCTTGCCTGCAAATGTGTTTCCTCTTTAAATGTTCTCCTCGGCCAGGAGCCAGAGAGGCTACAGTTTGTGCTCCAGGCTGCCCTGGACCTCAGCACCAGCACCAAGCCTTTTGACAGTGTCACAGCCTCCCACCTGCTCAATCTGCTTCTGCATCAGGAAGGCCTCCAGCAGGCTCTGCTCCACTGTGCCCAGAAACCAAGCATCCCTTTCCAGATTCCAGCCCTGAGCCAGTCCAGTGCTTCTGAATCCTCTGTCCTGGAAAAGAACACACTGGCAGGTAAATCAAACATTGTGCTAGTGGGTCTCCATAAATAATGCTATAAATAAGAGCTGTAGTTTTAAGTGTAAGTGTTGCCTCTAGGGTTTTTTTTCTGTTTAATTGAATACAGTGCAGAACATTTTTTTCAAGGGTGTTTTTTTTCATTTTATCAGTGTTTTAAAATATCATGATGCATATAGTGAAAGTGTGTGATGTAATAGATTTTCCATATTGGAAAGCCCTAGTTTAAATGTTAGCAAAGATCTCAGTAAATATATCTGTGTTTTCTGTTTTTATTTACAAAACTGCTCATAGCAACATATGCTGTAAAGGAAACACCTACAATCGAATGAGTAGCGGTGCTAAAAGCAATGCGTTCAAAGGTTTGTAATGTAATCTATACAACAAATGGTGCTTTTAGATGTCTCATGAGGAATAACAACAATGAACGACAACATTAATAAATAATGCTCTGTAGATTTTTGTCAGTTTTCATTGCTACTTTTGAAATAAAAACATTAATATTTATTTTATTGTATCCTAAATACCTATATAATAAAATAACTTATATATATATATATATATATATATATATATATATATATATATATATATATATATATATATATATATATATATATAATTTTTTTTTTTACTGCAAAGACTTTCACACCTATGCTTTTTGTAGCTTTTGGGTAAAAGTGTTTTCAAATTCTGTTCTCTCCAGTTAGTCAACCTCCATTTATAATGAACTATTGAGGTTTTTCACTCCTTTCTGTAGCGATGGGCGACGCCTGAAGCAGAAAAGCCTCTAATTTTCTGCTTTCTTCCTTTGCCTGCGCCGTCGTACACTCGCCATCAACCCCCTAACATTCATTTTGTGCCAGTGTGCCAATATTGACGGTGGATCTTTAGATGAACTGGTGGCATTGCAGCGGGTTTCATATCATTGAGTATAAAAAAAAACTGTGACTTGATGTTTGACTTGATATCTTGATGGAATGCTTGTGTGTTTTTGTGTGAAATGTTCTGTATATATTATGTGTGTTTGTTCTTTATCAATCACTTAATCAATCACATTTCCAGTGATCCTGTTCTTGACCGCATGCCTGAAGGCTGAGGTTGCACAAGCTGAGACGTCTCTGCTGCAGGCTGCTGCCTCCTTTCCTCTATATGGCAGAGCCCACTGTATTACTGCAGCCCTTCAGCAGCTCAACACTGGGTATTGTAACACACTCACACTTGCAAATTCACAAAACATCCCAGAATTATTATTTTTTTTTTTCCTAAACAAAGTGTGTGTGTGTGTGTGTGTGTGTGTGTGTGTGTGTGTGTGTGTGTGTGTTTGCAGGTCTCTCCAACTGCAGGCTGAATGGAGGGATGTAGTTACAGACCTCATTGCGCTGTGCTACAGGTTGTCTGATGTGGTATCCCCTGTTGTCCAGAGCTCCTCTCCTGAGGGTCTTATTCCCATGGATACCGATTCTGGTAAGCACTTTTGATGGGCTCTTGATGTGAGAATGTCGATGTGGCTACTTCATTGCATGAGCTTGTCAGTAGCGAGGACCGGGTTTCGTGTTAAAATTGAAGCATAAATGGATGGTGCTGAAAGTCAGCCTGATTCCATTTGCGAAAAATGCTAAAACCTTGTGGGAGAAATGCCACCTTTCAGCAGGGCAGTGATCCAAAACAGCACAAGAGTGGCTCAAAAGCAAAAAGGTTAATGTTCTACAATGACCAGGTAAAATTCCTGGTCTCTGTCTATTAGAGGTCATGTGAAAATTGTGGTCCTTGAGCGTCATCCAACCAATCTGTACATTAGTTATGGATGTGGTTTGGTAAATAGTAGTGGATGACCTTTGGGGCAGTGCTGCACAGTGGATATCAGTTTCTGCTGTTGTGATGCACAACAGGACCAGGACCTGGCTCTTCTGGGGTCTGACTGGTTAATAGACTTGTTAGTGCGGGAGCAAGCACCTTAGGTAAGGTGCGGGTGTGCGGCCATCAGAAAGAACAACCTGGGCTGAGTCCTGAGCAAGGCTCAGCAGCTTGTGGGACCTGGTTGTTTCAAAATGATTGATGTGACAGATTGCAGCCTCATTGTCTGGCCGTCTCCCACAAGCATGGCAAGACATGTTTCAACACCAACCGCATTGCCCTGAGCATTCCTGGGCATTCTCTGTAGGCCACTTGCCTTGAATTCCTCCCCGTGGCAGAAGCATTTATAGTAACCACCTCCCTGTGCGAGGGTATCTAACCCATAGTCATCCTGGTCAGCCGAAAAGTGCAAGACTCTGAACTGGGATAGCCCTGTTTTGAAGGGTGAACTGGAGATGCTCCAGAGCATCGTTTAGATCCACGTAAACTAACCACTGTCCACCAGGAATGTTGCAAAGAAGAACAACGGTGGTGTGTAACATGTGGACTGCTTGGACTTTCAGGGACTTGTTCAACTGCCCAAGGTCTAAAATGGGACATCAACAAAATAAACAGAATAGAATCTCCTTTATTGCTCCTGGACAGGAGATTCCTGGCTCCAACTTGATTCTGAAGACTGGTAACCCCTAGCTAGAAGCTGAGGATAGGCCTTAGTGCTGATACTGTGACCTGTACCTTTTTGACAAGGTGCAACTGACCCACTGGTCTGTGGCGTGGCTTTTTTTTTAGCAGGCCAGATGTAGGGAGGTCCCCAAAGTGCAGTCTTGTTCGTAGGTCTGGTGTGCTGGTGGTCTTGGTCAGTGTGGGGTTGTGGCAGGTCCCAGTGGGGTTCCTTTCGTGAGTGTTTGGACAGGGGTTGCTCTAAAGGGACGGTTAGTAAAGGGACGGAAGTGGAAGAGGTTCAAAGCCTCCTTTGCTGCTGGACCAGACACATCCAGGCACCATGAGTCCAAATGTGGAGAGGACTGCGTCAACCAAATTTGTTGGCGGCTGTGCACTACTGTGGCCACCAACTGCCCCAAATCCTGAGCCATATAACTTGTGGCTTAAAGGGCAGCGTTCAGAAATGTCTATGATGTGCTTCCTTTTTTGGTGTTTGCCGAAGGGTTTCGCAAGACTGAAAAAGCCTTTCCACTTGTGTAGCAGTGTTCTGTGCTCTCACTGATTTGCATGGTGGGTCAGTACAGGCACGCTCGAAGTGCCTTGTCAGGAGCGATAACCATGGAGTAGGGCTGCAGCAAACGCTGATTTGAATAGCCGAATAATCTAGGAATAATCGATTATTTGGATTATGAATCGAATCTCAATTAGCAGGTAATGTGTGTAGCGATGATCTTGAGGTTGTTTTGTGCATTTGCTAACAATGAAGACAATTATGATAAATACTTTATTCAGAAATTCACTGTTTTAATGAACTTCCCTGCCAATATAGAAGATACATAACACTCTAATATCTTTTGCCTGTCAAAATTTAATCCAAAAAACCACAATATTGTCAACCCTCCTCCGCTCCTAATCAGCAAGCTGACTGGTTCTTTTTGTTGAAGGATGGGACTTTATCTGTAACCATGCTGAGTGTTACGAGAACTCTGGTCACTGGTTGAAATTTGAATTAAATCAATCTCCTCATTCATAACGTTTCTTGGTAGACGTGCTTGAAGTTTTCTCCTTTTAAACTGAGCCCATGTCCATATGAGCGCGCCCATATCCACCCACCCATGGAGAGTGTGACCACTTGTGCTCTCGTAGGCTCTGGCTGCCGATGACAAGCAGCATTTTCTTATTTTCGTTTATTTATTTTATTTGTGTGTTTTCCTTATACAGAAACATCTGCTGGCCTACAGAGGATCCTCCAGGAGATCCAACCTCGTGACACCAATGACTTCTTCGCCAATGCCCGAGAACTAGATGCAACCTCAGAGGAGCAGACACACTCCCATCAGGCCAATGGCACTGGTAAAAGCACCTGTCAGCTTCTGCAACCCTCCCACGTACTGTATTTGAACTCAATCCATATAAATACACTCACACACACACACACACACACACACTATATATCCTTCTACATATCCACATACTCTATATATCCACATTCTTCTATATATCCACATACTCCAAGGCCCAGTCAAAGCCAATGCCAAGATCAATAACAATTCTCCAACAGCTAACTTAAGGGTCATTTGCCTCCTACTTGCAGTACAGGTCTTGTCCGTTAGAGGTCAGTGTTTGATCACTCCGTAGGGCGGTGAGAGAATTGCTTTTACATTAATGTGTGTGTGTGTGTGTTCCATAGGGCCTGCAAGTGAAGCCTATCGAGTCACTGCTCAGATGGTGCTGGTCTGTTGCTGGAGGAGTATGAAAGAGGTGTCCATGCTCCTGGGAGAGCTGTGTCAGAGCATGCCCCTTCACACACACACCCACAAAGGCCTCATCAGTGAGGAGCAGGTCAGTGAAACATCACACACACACACACACCCAAAAGCACACATCAATCACTTCAATGGTGAGAAAGCAGTGATGTTAAATCCACTCCAAAGACTAGATCATCGTTATGTAATTATATGAGATACAGTATACTGGAGAATAGTACCTCATACCTCGACTGGAGGCATTTTCCAGTAACCTGATCTTTTGGAGGGTGTTGGAGTGAGATGGAGCTGCTTGGTAATGTCATATCCAGAGTTCAGGATAAGCAGAATGACAGTCTCTGGAGAAACAATAAAGCGTTTGTCAGCAAAAGTTCGGTTGCCACAAAGATTTGAGAACAGGCCTGCTAACCTGACCGTGAGACGGCACTTGCGTAACCTGCTGATTAAATATTTTTGGTCTTTTTTGCCATATTAGTCATTTTTCTTGTTTTATACACAAAAAAAATATATCGATCGTTATATTCTGGCCCTTAAACCAGCTTCCATCAAACATCTTAGAGTAAGAACTTTGTCTAAACACTGAAACACTGATCTGCTATGTCTGATCCACTCGTGCCAGGGCAGTACACACTAACACTCCACCACCATGTCAGTGTCACTGCAGTTCTGCAAATAATACCTGCTCCGTGGTGGTCAGTCCTGTGGTGTCCTGAGCATTGAAGAACGGGGTGAAAGAAGGCTAGCAAAGTATGCAGAGAAACAGATGGACTACAGTCCGTAACTATAGAACTACAAATCACTCCTATACGGGAAGGGGACCTGCGTTCATTTCAATCCAGGGGTGATCATAATATTCTCCTATGTCCGTGTACAGTCAGGTTCCATCAATTTAGTGTTACGTCAAAGGTGTAGGCTATTCCTAAATCAACAGAAGTCTTATCGGCCCAGATCACCTCCTGAAATCGTACATATGAAGTCATAAACAACATCAGAACTCTCACTCTGAGATGTCCGCTAAATACAGAGGTGAATCACGAGTACCAGCTGTCTGCTTATGGAGTGGTGTGTTTACCGTCTGTGGCGGTGTGAAGCCATGTGACCCCATGCTGCGCCCACCTTCAATTAGTATCCGCCCTTGTTAGTGCAGTGCTTTGATTTGAACCCACCATGCTGTTTAATGGCCTTGACTGCCTTCCCGCTCCCGCATTTTTTCCAAATGGTTGCCCTCGCCGCCAGAGGCCAGCCACTTCTTACACATGTTGCATTCATCAGCTCTTACACCTGCGACAGTGGCATACTCCCGCCAGTCATCCTCGTGGCACTGCTTTGGAGCAGGCTCCCCATCTACAGGTCATATACACTTAACATCTCCGTTCAGAGTTACTCTTAAGCACTTAATAACTCTGTATAACCCTGTTTTGTTCCCCCAAATTTCACCTTTAAAGGCTCTTGCACATTAGACCCAAAAAATCAGATTTTAGCAATGGGAAACATACCTTTACTCATGTGGTTAAACTGTTTTGCCAGACCAGCTACACACTCTCCTACCACTGCTACCTGTATAATGACCATGTTAAAACCTATATGGACTTTATCTAATTATCTACCATTATTAATATTACCACTATTAACTACCATTACTGTCCTTACTCTTACCATTAATGTTATGGTTATATGACATTATACTACACCATGATGATTATTATTATGAATATGTTGCACACCTGAGCAGTACAACAATTCAGGTGGTTTGGTGACTTTTATTAATAATTTGTAGTTAGTTCTGACCAGAGGAGGATGGGTCCCCCTTGTGGTGTCTTGGGGCTTCCCAAGGTTTCTACCTCCAGCTCTGAGGGAGTTTTTCCTTGCCACTGTTGCCTTTGGCTTGCTCACTGGGGCTCTTAGGGTTTTCATGTCTTCTTATGTTGTTGATTTCTTGTCTTTTTACAAATGACTGATTCTGTAAAACTTCTTTGTGACAATGACAGTTGTAAAAAGCAAGAGGAGAGAAGACCAATTTCTGTGTCCACTGGTCAGTTTCACACAAAACTGTAAAAAACGTGCACTCAAAACCGTCACGGACACACAAAACCACCATTTACACACATCGAGAGGCAAAGACTAGTATCTCGACCCGTCCAAATGTCTAAAATAAAATCAGGTACGGAATATCAGCTGCAGGTGATCCGATCACTGTTAGAGCCTTGATCCTCGCAGTGAGTGGGATCACCATAATAAGATCTAAAGAGCTCTCTGAGGCCTTCAGAAAGAAGCATGTAGATCAATAGGAGTCTGGGAAGGGATTTAAAAAGATCTCTGAACAATTGGAAATTAGACTTTCCAGTGTCTGCAAAATTATTTTACAATGCAGAACATGTAAAACAACTGCCAATATGGCCCGGTCAGCAAGTCCAGCCCAAGAGCAGATCCACAAGGTTTGTAAAGAAGTCTCCAACCATCCTAAAATGTCATCATGGGCCCAAACGGGTAGATCTTGCCACAGTTGATGTGAAAGTACAGCATCCACTGTCAGATAGAGACCAAACAAGCTTGATTTTCATAGGAGATAAGCAGCCTGGTCCCGGCTTTTGATTTTGATTCATGGCTGATGTTAAATTATGTGCAGTTGAAATTACACTTATAACTCTAAATAAGGAATTGCCGCTGCGTGGAAAATCAACTTTCCCCCAAAAATGATGCTCTGTAGCTCTCTTAATTCATATAATTCATACGTTTTATACATTTTACTTCTGCAGTCTGCTCCGCACAATTGCTATTTGATTTACAGAGCTGACTGAGACTTGTCAATTTGGTCCCTCATTCGTCATCTTTTCCTTTATTATTCTGACGGACAGCTTGAGTTTCCACTTCTTTCCTCCCTGATCCGCAGATTAGTCTTGTAGGACCACTTGGCGCGTAAAACAGGATGAAGCAAGCGATCGAGACTGTTACTCGATATTCGTCTGTATGGTTTACGATGGGAATCTGGAGCAGCAAACTGCCAGCCATGGTGTATCCTTCAATATTACATTGGTATTAGTTTTGTTGTAATAGGCCGCTTGGAGTTGGCGAATGACCTCATCGCTTCAGCAGATGGAAGGAGTGGAATTATGCGGTGATGTCACCGCTGTGGTTACCACAGTTTTTCTACACGTTACGTAAAGGGTGATCTAATGATGTCCGCAGAATCCAAAAGGCTCAAGTGTGTTTGTGTGTGTGTCGGGTGATGACGGCAGAAATCTACTCCACTCCGCCACTCTGCGCTCATACCACTGATGTCTTTTGCCAGGCCGCCCTTCTTTGGAAGGTCAGTAAAGTGCCTGTGTGTTTATGACAGTGGAGGTCCTCTTTGGGAGGTTGTGTGTGTGTGTGTTGCTGTCAGTCTCCCGCGCCCTGTTATGGTCCACCGTCGCTCCGGCAACACAGCAGATGTTTCCGTGCCGCCAGGACACCATGGCAACTGCAAACACAATCATATTAGTTAGTCACATTGTGACGGTGTGCAATTCCTCGTTTTTCCTCGGCCTCGCTGGAGACAGAAGGAGAGAACTGGCTTTCCGCTACACGGCTGTAGGACGCCGCTCCGCCATCTTTGTTTCATTAGGGGTGGCGTTACCATGGAGGAAGCTTATGAGAATCTGACAGTTTTGCCCTTTATGTCTTTGCCTTGGATGACTGGCCTAAGTCTGGCTTTGATGGGTCTGCTATCTTCTATCCTGCTTTGACAAGCTAAGGGTGGCTCACCACCATCGGCTAAACTAACTGCTCATGGGCGTTCGCGAACTATTAAGTGGCTTTGTGGCATGTTGCTCTGTTTTTGAGCAGTTGGCTTCGTTAATTTTGGCTGCTGCTGGTAGCTTTGCAGGCACGCAACTGATGTGCCTAAAGATGGATGCTTAGTTCCTGGAAGCACAGGGCCACAGAGCTTGGTTGTACCTCCAAACTGAAAGCTCTGGCTTTGACTCACTGACCTCAAGCAACCTCAGACCAAACCTCAACCTACAAATAATCTCTGTGAAGCCACTCCTATGCTGCCAACTGTATATGTTTGTCCCTGCCTTGTTTTGTTTCCCCCCCCATTGTTGAGGTGACTTAACAGTTTTGCCATTGTGTGAAGCTCTGGACACGTCCTTGCGCATGCCTGCGTTGCCTCGATATAGATTCATGCTCTCCTTGTACTTGCCCCCTCCAAGGGTTTGGAGATAGTAGACACCATGGCGCTCGCATTTCCCCCTGCTCTCAATCTCTTATTTAGCTAGTGTTGCATAATCCCCTTAGGCCTGAGTCAATGAAATCAAAACAAGGAGCAAACAACAGCATTAGCTGCTCAGGCGATAAGTCTCTTAGCGGCCAGTCGCGGAGGAAAAGCTGCTATTTAGGTCGCTGACCCCGACTGTGTAATTAGCCAGCTGCGGGGAAAAAGAAAAAAAAAATTGGGGAAATTTCTCTGTGCACGTGGAGCTGAGGAGGAGGGGAGGATGGGGAAGAGAAACAGCAGAACCGGCAAACAGGAAGTGTCAGACTAAATAAAGTCCCGTTGGAGCTGAAGCGCTTTAACGGTTGTTTGGAGCGCTACGTAAATAGCCTTTCCAGAGTCGACAGAGACCATAGGCTTTAACCACGGTCTGCCTGCCTGCCTGCCTGCCTCTGGGGAGGGGCTTCTCTCCAGGCTGGACTGTATGAGGTGGGCCTGGCAGGACCGGGCCTGGGGTGTGCAAAATCTGCATCAGGCTCTTCCCAGCTAAAAACATGGACAGATTGGGTTGTTGGAACCTGTCCTCCTTAAATCTGCCTGGGATGCGTTCCCTCTTATTTTCTCTCCCAGTAAAAGGTGTCTCTTCTGAGCTGCCACTTTGACAAAAGCCTGGCCTTTTTCCTGCATATAAATCAACTTCTGTACTCCTCGTTCCCTGGAGAATTCCCTGGAATAATTCATTACTCGTAGAACTTCACCTCTGAGTGCATTCTAATGAACCACTTGGAGATGCACGTCTTTGAACATACTGTATCTCTAAGCCAGTTCACTCTGGTGAGGTGGAATGACTCCTCTGAGACGCTTTTGGTTTGTGGCACCAGCTTTTGCAAAGTTATCTGTAATCAAAGGTGATGGGTTCGTACGCTGTCAGGTTGCATCCTTTCTTGGTTTTAATTGGTCTCATCTGTTGCCTTTCTCTCTTCCCAGGTCGAAGGTATTGGACAGTACTTTCGGGAGCAGCTTCTTCAGTCTCGGCACAGGGGGGCTTTCGAACTGGCCTACGTGGGCTTCGTGAGGCTGACGGACATGCTGTGCAGGTAAGGCTGATTGCTGCGTTATGCAAGTCTGCAAACGCAATATTTTAAGGTTGACTGATTTAGGGTTAACCGAGGATAGCTGCTGTAGCTGCTGTCTTTGCTGTATGGCTTCCATCCCATTACAGTCGATTCACCTGTTAATGGCCAGGTCAGAGCCATGCTGGACTGCTGGCCTGTGGTTCCTCACCCCTGCATTACAGCATTGATTAAACGACAGGCTTTAGTAAGAAGCAGTGCTGATCTCTGAAGCCTCTCTCTGTCTCAGCTAGCTCAATAAGGAATGCTTCAGCAGAACGCATGATGTTGTCTTTGGCAGCCTCACACATACCTGAAGCGTTCAGCTCTCCCCCCATGCACCCTCTCAGATACTAGCCTGGAAGGCAGGGCGAGCGACGAAGTAGCCGCTCTCCCAAAGATCAGGAAGTTCGGAAAGCATCCACATCTGGGCAGCTGAGCTGTAATGGCTGCTGGAATGTTGCTCTGTGCAAAGATGAAGGAAATGAGCTTTCTCGCTGCTGCTAATGGGACACGGATGGGACACAAAGGTCGCTAGCGTGTTGGCATTTACAGTAACTTTACAGCAACTACACTATATGGGCAAAAGTATTGGGACGCTTACTCCTTCAGTGTTTCCTCTAAGATCAAAGGGTATTACAAAAAGAGTTGATCTTGTTTCTGTTGGCGTAACTGTCTGTACTGTCCAAGGAAGGCATACTGCTAGGTGTTCTGGAGCATTGCTGTGAGGATTTGATAGCAAACAGAGCACTAATACGGTCAGGCTGTTGGATGATCACCACCCCACGTCAACCTCAACTCCCCAACTCATTCCCAGCATCCCAGAAGTATTGGATGGGGAGCACAGTTCCACTGCTTCACAGCTCAATGTCTTTATTCCCATCTAGCCCACTCTTCTGCTCAGGGAGGTGTTGCCTTTTTCAGAGACAGGCTCTCCGGTTCGAGACATAGCACCAGCCAATCACCCCTCCTCTATGCTTGGGCCATGCCGGTGACTTTCCCGCCCAGTTTGCTGTTCGCTCAGGAGGGAGGGGTGCAATGCCAGCCCTTCACAGCTCCTCGGAGGCAAGGCATGTGTGGCAAAGTGATTTATAGGTGCCCCCCTCCCCTACCTCCTTAGCACAATGTAAACTTATGAGCCAAATGTAATATCGCCACATTACCTGCACCCATCACTCTGTAAATCAGCTAAATTGAATAGTTTGTTTATTCTACATTGATACACCATGAAACTACCCCAAAAAAGGGGGTCCCTTGCTGCAAAAGTCAGAGGACCACTGCTTTAGGCAGCCAGAACAGGTCCTTTTTGACGTTACCTGGTAGGCTAATTCTGGTTCTCCTCCCAACGAAAAAGCACACAGCCAGTTGTGTTTCCCAGGAGGCCAGGTGCGGATGGCACATTTGAAAAATATAGTATAAATGTAAACTGGTTCTCACTCACAAATGAGTGTACACACATAAACGCACTTGCGCACACACACAGCCTTAAGTCAGGGAGCTGATCACGCAGTCAGGGTGTGTAAGCACTGAGTGAGTGGTACGTGTGCTTGACACGGTGTCTGGTATGCCGCATGGCCTGCGCGTTTGTGGCAGAGGGGGTTAGCTCGGCTGGCGACTGCGAGGTGTTGCTGGCTGTGTGCGCGGAGTGAGCATGTCCGTGTGTGAACACACACACACTGACTGGCGTGCCCCAAGTGCCTTATGAGGTGTTGATTGTGGGGTGTTTAACTGCTGCTTTTTGAAGGTTGCCTTTGTGTTCCGGGTGGTATGTTCCTGTGTGTGTGTGTGTGTGTGTGTGTGTGTGTGTGTGTGTGTGTGTGTGTCTATGCCAAGTATGTGCACACGCACGCTTTCTGGTTTGTGTGTACTGGGCGGATTGTTTGATGTAGACTGCTTGGTCCAGTGCTTCTTGTATAACCGCAGTACAGGAGGCCTGCATTCTTCACTACCCTCTCTGCCCGCACAGGAGCCTAACACACAAACACACACTTGTGCAACTGTGCTGTGTGTCTCTCTCATTGTGCTCAGTGGAATTTCCTGTATTATGGAGAACGTTTATTTATTTTTTCATTTACTTTAGTTAAGTACTTATTTACTGATCTATAGCTTCAAGACTTACCATTACCTTCCCGGTCCATTCAGTGTGTTAATTGCAGCCAAGGTGAGGATCTGAAATGACTGGAATTTTGACTTGTGAATCTGAGTAGAGGTTCTTTAAATAAATCTGTCTTAAAGAGACAGGACCCAAACTGTGAATGGATTAATTCATTGATTCATTCGTTAATTAATTACTTCATTGATTCAGTCATAGATTTTTAAGTTCTCTTTGATTTGTTCTTTCAATGATTGGTTAATTGATTCATTTGTTGATTTTCATTGTTCTTTGGTTGATTCATTGATTGTGTCGTTTATTTATTCATTGGTTCATTGTTCATTGATTGAATCAATTAACGAATAAACAAATCACTCATTGAAATGTAATTGTCACTGCTTGGTACAAGGCAACCTAATGTAGTATATTTAACATGTTCTATAAAAGCAGACGGATGAAGGTGCTCACTGCTAATGGTACATTCAAATGTTCATAGTTTTGTAATGTCACACAAACATGTTGTTTCTTGGGCAACAGAGATATGGAAACATGTTTAAAGGATATGGTTGAATTTAAAGATGTAGTTGTAGATTTTGTCAAATTATCTTATATTCACACCTGTTTCATTGATCTCGTCACTGAGGAAGTGCAGAGTGCAGTCACTCACTTGAGCTCATACTGCTCCTTTGCCTTCATGTCCCATGCTTATTAGGGCATAACCCCAGTCTAACTGCAACACCGCTATGTCTAAAAGTGGCTTAGTAGCCCAGCATGCAAGTTTAATCTCTTAGACTTAAGACAACAATAGCCTTGGTGTCTGTAGACCTCTGTGAGGGGCAGTCATGTGTGTGGGTGTCTATATGAATAGCTCTGAGGGTAATGTTCCTAAATGACCATTGTTATGAACCAAAACAACCAGCTGAGATTCGGCTTTCGTCTGAAATGAATGTAGAACATGTTGAATTCAGTGGACGGTCAGAAACGCTATGAGATTTGACTTTCTGTCTTCGAAAACATCACAAGTTTTTTTTTTATTAAATTAGGGAGTCCTAGCACTGTGCACAATCATGGACATAAGAGTACTAATTAATGGCAGTGTTTTTAGGCTGACCTTATTTATAATTGGTATTCGGGCATGTGAAAGGTTCCTGCTAGGACTAATGCAGCGGGAACCTGCTTCCAGGGTTAGGCTCCTGAGTTTTTATGTGTGTTAGTTGTCCCATTCATGGTTTGTATTCTCACCGGGGTGACAGGACAGTTTCTGAAGCCTTATCATTTCATCATCATTGCGGTCTCCGTATGCTATTAATTCTTAATGCACTCTACACACTGTATTCAACACCAAGTACAGTTCATTTCTTTCATGAGATGTAATTAATTATGCAGCCCAACCTTGTGTTTACTAGGCTGACATGCGCCACTTAGGCTAGATTGGTTCAACCAGTGCAGAACATGCGTGTTAAGTCTTGTGCCACACTGTCGCCCTGCTGTCAAACATATGGAGCATTACACTGTGCTGTGAGTTTTGTGGATTTTAACTTTAACTGTTACACTTGAAACAAACAATCATCCATCATTAACTTCTGCCCACTTCTGCGTGTTTGTGTGTGTGTGTGTGTGTGTATATATGTATGCGTGTGTGTGTGTTAGGAGCGGAAGTGCCACTCTACAGCAGCTGCCGACCCAGTGGTTAAAGGAGGTTCTAGAGGAGGTTAAATGCAGTGACCCCTCTTCTAAACTGTGTGCCACCCGCCGCAGTGCTGGAATCCCCTTCTATATTCAGGTCAGTTTAGCACCTCTAGCTCTGTGTGTGTGTGTGTGTGTGTGTGTGTGTGTGTGTGGAATGCTTATTTCCTGTTGATTAGCCACAGTCCAATATCCAGTACTGGTATTGGCATTTAACCTGTAGAAAACTTTTTACTTTTTTGTTTATTTATTATAATTTTTTTTTAAGAATTTAATAAAAGAAATGCTGTGGTTTGTGTACATCAAGTTGGCTATATCTGTATATTTCTGCAGGGTAGTAGAGTGGTCTCCAGACCTTATCCATGAGAGATACCTTCTTGTAGATTTTAATTCCAACCTAAATCTGAGGGCTTTTTCACCCCTGCACTTTTTACTCTGGCTGAATCAGACTGATGGCTGATTCACCCTTTGTGCAATTAGTTTTGCCGGGTGTGAATACAGTAATTGCACTTGGACCAAAACAACTGCGCCAAGAACCTTAAGAGGAGGTGGTCTCAGTCCGGTCCCAAGCGAATTCTGGCACGGTTTGTTTGTGGTGTGAATGTGATCTGACCTTGATCCGACCCAACTATCAGATATACTCCACAAGTTGGAGCCAAAACTGCTATGTTGCACAGATAATTACTACCGCTGTAAACAAATGCCTTCAATCTCTATCTTTGCTCCATGTTAAATTGCACAGAAATCTGCACTAGTCCAAAATGCAGGACTTTCTTCCTGTATTTACTTTCTTGCTGCTGTCTGACCAATAAGCTCCAAGAGAACATTCCCACATGTTTTAGTTTTTTCCTGTGTGAAAACGAACCAAACCGAGGGGCAAACTTTCCAAGCTTATAAACCCGTTAACCGATTCAGACCATAAGGGCTGGCTCCAACATCTGCAGGTGGCAAGTTCTCCAGGAGCAGAGCAGGGGACCACTGCTTAAGATGACAAGCTTAAGTCTAACAATAGGTAACAAGAGCTTGTTTATCCGCTTAAATGAATTTCCTCATTGCATCTTTAAGAGCCCATTTTATGGAAAACTAATGTTTTGAAAATAAAGGAGTTTGAAGTATTATATAAACACTGTTACATTTTCACTCTAGTTCATATTTGGATACTAAACTGATGTCACAAAAACAAAAAACATTTACATAGGCCTATTCAGCCTACCACAGTTTATCCCCGCCTACTAATGCACAGTTTATAAGCTTGGAGTGCTTTTTGAATGAATCACGATACCGGACAGCCCATCAGAACGGCGATCATTTACAATTTAAAGTGGTTGGAGAAGTGTGTAGTGGGTAACAACACTGCCTTCCCTGTGGCAGACTGGGATTCTATCCCCCAGCCGGGCTAACATACCATGTGCTTGAGCAAGACTCCCAAGTTCGAATCTCGAGCCATGCTGCTTTGCCATCAGCAAGACAGACAGTTGGCAGTGCTCTCTCCAGGTGGGTAGATAGAGGGCTCTTCCCTCATCTGTTTGAGGAGGAGGTGGCTGGCTTTGCATGTATCGGAGGAGACGTGTCAACTCCGTACCCTCCTAGTGTCAGGAGCATTGCTAGGGCTAGAGGGAGGTACGGATGGGTGTGTTAATTGGCAGCACCGAATTGTGAGTATAACATGATGCAAGCCGCCCTGAATAAGAGCTTCAGCAAAATGGTGTAAATGTTAATTCCCTGTAATGCTGTTTTATTTGGTTTCTGTCCTAATGTGTGTATTTTAGAAACGATTTCATGTCATTGGCAGGTTTGTATGAGAAAGATATTAAATGTCTGCCTAAGCCCACAATTCCCACATCAGCATGATTTTTATTCAGTTACTGCAAGAAAGGCAATGCAAACCATGCCATCTCTGATCTCCAGGGATCCTCCCCTGTACCTCTGTACTGGCAGCTCCAATACCCAAGAACCACTGCCCTACAGCTGCCTCGATCCGCAGCATTATGTAAAGGGCCGGATATCAGTCG
Source organism: Salminus brasiliensis (assembly GCF_030463535.1). Taxonomy (NCBI): domain Eukaryota; kingdom Metazoa; phylum Chordata; class Actinopteri; order Characiformes; family Bryconidae; genus Salminus; species Salminus brasiliensis. The sequence continues at coordinate 24,947,695 of NC_132881.1, read as the reverse complement.
TTGATTTAATTTAGCTTTTGTTATTGAATTGGTTCCCAGTGGAAGGCCCATTGAGAGATGGGAATGCTTGAGTGCTGAGGTCAAGAAAAACTAATAAGCTTTTTGGACGAGAGCTGGAAGGAGATTTAGAATTCAGGAGAGGGAAAGCAAGGGAGAAGACGAATAAACTCAACAACACCTTGGCAAGAGCGTGCATTCCTGCGGTACGTTCCGGAAAAGGCAGGCTGGCGTGGTGAGGTCACACCCTGCGGCTTGCCGTGCAGTGGGTCTCGGTGGAATGATCCTGAGCTCACACAATGCAATTCTGCTTACTCCACTCCCTGCGTCCCCTCCGAGAGACACACTGTGAATGACATTTAAGCTCTGTAATAGGACTTAACTGTGAGCAACGTTCTCCATGGGACCTATCAGTGTCTCATGGAATCTCCCCTCTGAACAGGAGAAAGGGGTGTGGTCCGCTGAGGGCGAACAGGGCTGAGGGAGTGGACACAGGAGAGAATGAGGACTCTTATGAGTTTCATTAATGCTGTCAGTATCTCCAACATTGACGTATACTAGCGTCTTTAGTTACTTAGCTACAGTTTCTATGAACTGGATCTAATCAAAGAAGGACTTTTTTTTTGTTAGTTTTTTGTGCTGTATTCTATAGCTGTATTATAGCTGTGAACTGTATTCTATGGCACCATTATGAAGCTCTGAGACTGTGCTGTAAACACTTCCTCTGGAACTGATTTTGCAGGCTTTGCTGTCCTCTGAGCCGAAGTCATCTAGCTGTAGCCTGCTGAAGATGACCATGAGGGAGCTGACTGCCCTGGCCATGCCAAGTCATGAGGGACCTACTGAGCACAGCACTGTTCCACAGGTTTTACACACACGCGCACACGCACAAACAAACACTATTTAGAAGTGTGTCTTTGGGTGTACATTATCCTAAACTAGCTACATGATTCTGATATTTCAGCTACATATGTGATGTATATTTGTGCAACAAATTTATGGATAAAAATCCATGCAGTTAGAAATACTCCCTGAAACCTCCAGCAACAAAGAAATTCCCTTATCACAGTTGATATTGTAAAGCTGTATCCACATCCTAACACTAGTAAAATACTACAGGAAATTATTTTAAAAAATGGGCCCAATTACATCACAGGCTTTTCACAGGGAAAATCAGGTAGGCATCTCACTGAACTAAGCCCACGACACCTCCGGGAGGCTCATCATTAATGTCTAGTGTTCCAAACCCACTTCCCTGACACTTTTCCACTATAGGCTTTATGGGAGTTCATTTTATAATGCAGTTGCAATCAAATTGATTCCAGATCCAGTGCATGAATTAGATTATTGGCACAATGTACAAACCTTTAGCCAATTGCAATAAACCAACCAGACAAGAACAATTTAATTAGCTCAACACAACTACATAACAAGTGCTTTCTCCAAATTCAGCACTAAATTCCACTTTTAATGAACTACCACAATCTCAAAATTATTTAACACCCTGAATAGATTCCATAATAAGAGCACACATTTGCAAGTTATTTGGTGGCCAAGTAAGGGCTTCATTAGTTGCATCAGGTGTGCTGGAGATAAAGCACATTAGATATATGGGCTGGCTAGGGGGTTTACTAACTGTGACGTTGGATCGCGTTTTAGAAATTTTGCCATGGAGTCATTAGAGTTGTCCCAAGCATTCAGAGAAGAGATAGTTGTTTAGAAAAAGTATACTGAAAAAGGGAGCAAAGGCTCTGAATGTTCCTAGAGATGCTGCTGGAGGCCTAGTTCACAAGTTCAAAGTTAAAGGAACACTGTCTACACTACCTGAACGTGGCAGAAAATTTTGGCTATTGTGACCACCTGCCTCCCAGATTCCTGAGGAGGCAGGTGGTCAAAAACCCTCAAGTGATTGCAAAGTGACCTGCAGCAAGACTTGGTGGCAGCAGGCACTGAGGTCTCCTGAAGGTCTCCATGCCCGTCCACCTGTACTGACCTGTGAGCGCAAGAAATGTCTGCTCCAGTCTCCTCAGATCCATAGAAATAAAGGCACAGCGGTTTTGAGATTTGGTTTAGTTTTCCCTAAGATCTTTTGAATGATCATGCATAATGCATACTGTGTTGGTGTGTCTTCAGGTCCACGCTCTGAACATCCTGAGGGCTCTGTATCGGGACACGCGTTTGGGGGAGAACATCATGCCTTTTGTGTCCGAGGGCATGAAGGCCGCAGTCCTCGGCTTTACCTCTCCTGTCTGGGCTGTGAGTTACTGCAGTTGTGATACTAATTCCTGGGTCATGCTATCACAGTTTTCCCCTCTACTTACAGTAATCCTCAGATACACCGTTACAGGGATCATTACAACTGTTTCAGCTACACAAACAGCAGCACACTAATCATTACAGTGCCATTCGAAGAAAGGATGAAGTCACTTTGGTCGGCCGGCATGCATACGCACACATGCGCGCACACGCTCACTCATATTTCATCACTCTGCCCCTCACGTACACTCGTCTTGTTGATTAGTAACTGCTTTGCAGACCCTGACAGGTTAATAATTAAAAGTACACGGGGGCAAGAGCTGTACGTGCAGACACACCCGCACAGACATTCACAGCTGTGCGGTGGTCCTGGCTAGCTGCGCTGCCTTGACCACTTTGATCACCTCTGCACGGGGACATGCCGCCCACAGGTCTCCATAGCAACAGCTCCAGGTCGCATTCCTCCCTCTCCTGTGCTCTCTCACGCTCCCTCTTGCACTCTCTCGCTCTCTCATATCTCCTGTATCCCATTCTTTCTTTTTAAATTTTTTTTCTTGGATCTACCAGAAAACAGCACAGTTTCAGTTTGTTTTTTTTGTTTTTGTTTAGTTTTTTTAATGAATGAATGAATTAAAAAAATAAGTACTGTTGAAAGTTTAAGCCTGATCTGTAGTTCGTGTTCTATTCATATGCAGTGCCAAATAGTTTCACCCCTCGACGTTCTGAAAAAGCCTCCCAGTAGTCTCTGTGGAATGTTTTGCAGGCATGGTAACACTGCGAGACGCTTCACACAGCCCTGCTTATATCTAGACCCAGATCTCTGAGACACTCAGAGAGGGATTGTGTGTACAATACTACAGCTGTTTATTGCTGGATTATTATGGTAGTGATGTCAGGCAGGGCAGGTCATGCCTATGATGCGGACTTGTTCTTATGACTGCATCGTGAGAGCTTTGTGGAAAAACGCTTGTTGCTAATTAAGCGAAAATGGAAATGGAAAAATGGCCTGTTTGTGTTTGTTCCGACTGGTCCTTGGGCCGCGGCTCTAAGATACTGAAACCGTCTGAGTCATGGGGTTATGACACGAAACACATACCAGCTGAAACTTTGAAGGAAATGCTTATCTAGGTCACCTCTAGTTCACCCCTTCAACTGAGCTTTCCCTTCTCTCTCTCTCTCTCTCTCTCTCTCTTTCTCTCTCTCTCTCTCTCTCTCACTTGCTGTCTTTCTCCCTGCTCACCCCCAGGTAAGGAATTCCTCCACGCTCCTGTTCAGTAGCCTGATCACTCGGATATTCGGAGTGAAGAGAGGAAAGGACGAGCATTCCAAAAAGAACAGGTATGAGATCATCCTCCTCAGCTTCCAAACTGACACCTGAACATCTCAGTCTTGGTGCCAGATCTTTTTTTTTATTTTTTTTTTTTTATACATCTTATTAAAATATTTTGGCTTTTATTTTTGTGTACCGGGGGTCCACCGTTAGGGGGCGCTGTAATCCTCCACTCACTTCACTTCCCTGGTCATTAATCTCGGCCTGTGCTCTAGCCCACAGTGTGTGGCTGTGGTCCAGCTCCTCAAACACTCTGGATGTTTCCTACAACACTCTGTTGCCTTTATCTTTGTACCGTTACTGTTTTTTCTCTTTTCTCACTCTCTCTCTCTCTCTCTCTCTCTCTCTCTCTCTCTCTCTCTCTCTCTCTCACACACACACACCACTAACTACATTCTTTAAGAGGAAATTTGAGCAAATTAAACAGTATTTTATAACTAATTACAGTAAACAATTGCAAAATGCAATTAATCATGATTTATATATCTTGATTTGACAGCTCAACCTTTAAATGGATTAATAAAGCATAGGTTAAATCATTGACCCCTTGTCTTTGTCTAGTGCTCTCTCTTCTTCCCCCCTGTTTCTGCAGTGGGGGCAAGGTTAAAGGGCTAATGTCATGGAAAATCAATTTTTTATATAACGGTGCTCTAGAATGGAGAACTGTATTTATCATGTTGTAGTTGAATGAGAGTTCGGTACATGGAACTGTCATGTGCCGTGAACCTCAAACACAGTCGTGTCCTTCAAAAGTAAATCCATCATGAGAAGAACAGGGTCAGGGTGTAAAACGGGGCAATTGCAAAACCCCAAAATTGCTGTGTAATAGTCTTCCCTCATTGTATTTAACCACCACATTACGTACACCCAGCCCACTTACCCTTTCGAGCCTGAATGCAATGGCTACTTCGGGAGAATGTGGAAGTGAGGCTAAAGAAAAGCTAGAAGCTAATGCTTACTTTCCTGGTGAAGCACTAATCAGAGAATGTCGACCAGATTAAGCACAGCTGTCATAATCCGCATAATGGCAGAGAAAGTGAGCGGGTACGGGCCAGGTGCTAGGCTAAAAGGTAACCCAATCAGACCCTACTACAATCTTTTCAACCTTCTGACTGCATACGTTCCCAAACTGGACCTTGAAGGCCAGAAGAGGACAGCAATGCTGTCCAGTAAGGCTCTAGAACTCACATATCACACATTTCTTGTTGCAGAGGTGCTCTGTGGGTAGGAGGGGCAGCTGTATATCTCTCTATCCCTGTATCTCTCTCCCACTCACTGCTCTATGCCAGCTTTCCAGATCTTCCCTGAACAAACGGAGCATGCTGTGATGTTACACTGGCACAGGGCATCCTGGGAGTGGACACAGAGGTCACGTTATTCGGGGTGTAAGGTCGCTGAAATGCAAAATGAAGACAATTAGTTGGCCATTAATGAAATCAATCGTCTGTCTTTTTGATTAGTTTTGCTTAAAAACAAAACAGAAGGCCAAGAGCTATTTAATAGATGATGGAGCCTCGCTGCTAAAACCGCTAAAGACCCAGAGGCACGGCTTCATGCTGGATCCAGGCAATGTGTAGCCAGGCTGGGTTAGGCCTGCTGTACCCTCACAGTGAGCTAGTTCACTGGCTGAGCTGGTTAGCTGGCTTTAGCCAGTCCAAGAACACAATGTGGTTCTCTTTAGTGTGATTTGCATGTGTTGCAGTCATCTTGATCCGCTTACACACCGGCCAGCTTTCTCTTGTTTGTGGTTTGTTTAGCTGTTTTTCTATTTCTCCTTCCTTCAGTCTCACTTATGGTATTGTGCTGGATTACTGTGTGTGTGTGTGTGTGTGTGTGTGTGTGTTGAATTAGAGCAGTTTTTATTCGCTATGTTGTCTTTGTGTGTTGAAATGACTTTTTTTCCTCTTCGTGCTATTGAGTGTTTTTAGTGTGTGTGTGTGTTATGATTGCTTGCTGATGTTCTGGCTGAAGTAAATGTAGTCTGACAGGCTGTCCACTCTAATGTCTGGCAGGACTTGGTGTTTTAAGCCTCTCTCTCGCGCTCTCTCTCGTGTTCTCTCTGTTTATGGTCTCTTCACCTCCTTTTCTGTCTCGCTCTTTCATGCTCTCTCTCTCTCGTGCGGTCTCACATTTTTGCCCGTTCTCTCTGTCTCTCGCGCACACACTCCCCCCCCCCCCCCCCCCCCCCCCTCTCTCTCTCTCTCTCTCTCTCTCTCTCTCTCTCTCTCTCATTCTCTCGCTAGGTCGGCTATATTATTATTATTATTATTATTATTAATACTCTATATATCACTGCTATGGACAACATCACTAAGTCACTTTATACAACAGAAATAGACATAAACATACATATTCATATTTAGCTCCACTCTCTCTCAGACTATACCTGTCTCATAAATCATATCAGAGATTTCTACAGATCCCTCCTGTCTTAGTATATTCTGCATTTTGTGTGTATTTTGTATTTATTTAATATAATTATTATATAACTTTATTTTAATATGTTTAGTATGTATATAGTTTTGATATATAGTATCAACCTGAGCCTCACCACAAGCATTTCAATGCATAAATCTCCTGACATGTTGTGCAAATGACAAATAAACCTGAAACTTGAAACTATATGTTGGTTGATTCTCAGCCCTGTAAGATCATGGAAAGGTTAATGTGACATTCTGCCCCTATCGACTGTTGAACACGTGGAACATTTAGAACAGTAAGAAGAGCTTTTTGGAGCTTTGGAGAGCATGTATATCTCAGTAAATGTAATTTACACTAGAAGAGGGTGCAACTGTTAATTGTTTTCACTGGCTTTCTCTCACACACTGGCTCTTGTTTTCCTTAGGCTCTCTCTGTCTTGTTCTTGCTCACTATGGTTTACTATCTTTGGCTTTCTTTCATTCACTACCTTATGCTGTCTCTCACTCCTCCTCGCTTTCTCTTGTTTACTCTTACTTGCTTTGTTTTTTTCATTCTGTCTCGCTCTTTCACGCGTCTTTCTCTATGGCTTGCTTAATATATCTCGCTTTCTCTTGCTTACTTGCCACTCGCTGTCTCGTGCTCGCTGTCTCGTTCTCTCATTGTTTCTCTCTCTGTGTGTGCATTCCTCCAATGCCAGATATCTTTGGATATGAAATTCATCATAGATCACAGTGACTTGTCAGTTACACACACTTATTCATACATGCGCACACAAACACACTACAGTGAAGCAGTAACGTCATTGCTGGGAGGCCTGTTCAATGACATAAACTCTCATTGATATTTTCCTGTTTGCATGCTTGTGTGTGTGTGTGTGTGTGTGTGTGTGTGTGTGTGTGTGTGTGTGTGTGTGTGTGTGTGTGTGTGTGCGGTTCTAACACACTTGTTCATGCACACATGCAGTTTGCAGTATGTTAATGTTTGTTATTAGGCCAGCAGTGCGGGTTCCTCTCCTGTAGTCTGTGTTTGACTTTTGGTTTTGAGTTTTGATTACTCAGGAATTGGGCGTTCATGATTAAAGACTTTCGCCACAGTGTCTTTGGATGTATTTTAAACGTCTTGAGTTCGGTGGTCGAGCAAAAACACGAGTCAGCAAGCTCTGATCAAACGGCTTCCTCGGGCACGCCGTCGGGAATTCGTTGCCGAACATTTAAAAATGAGTTCCTTCGTCATGTTGGACAGGAGATTAAACCACTGTCTGATGAAATGTTCTCATGTTTGATCTGAGCTGGAGAGCGGCTCTCAGAAGCCAGTTTTCCATGCATGCAGTTTTATGTGAATTTTGACACATCAGATTAAAAAAGGCTTGATTGACAAGGCAGATATTCAGTGCAACCACTGAATTTGTTGTGGGGAAAAAAAAAACCCAGCTTCTTGGTTTCTCTTTTACTGAGCTGCTGGAGACGCAGCCTTATTTACGTTATTCAAGAATTTCAGTGGTTCTCTTTTGTTAAATTTGACAATTTAAAGGTGCCATAAATGCATTTTTAGTATTTTAGGGGTGCAACAACTAATGCAACTAATGCAATCAACAACCAAATTAGTGATGGCCTGTTTTTCCATTTACTAGGAACAGTTTGGGACACACGTGACCTGCAAATAAATCCCCAAAGTTTCGCCAAAGCAGCGTGGAATACAGTTTTACTACCATTATTAATCTGTAAAGAAACACAGACTGAGCTGCTGTCGATCACATAAACGCAGCGAGTGGACGAAACCGTTACGGCACAGCCATAAACCTGCAGCGACATCTCTCTGGTGTGTGAGTGGAGAGCAGAGTTCTATTAGTTGGAGGCGTTGGAGTCTTATATGGACACAGCTGAGTGTTAGAAAAGAGAAATCTACAAGCGAGTCAACCCAGAGAGAGTGTAAATGAGGAGACCGATCACTGATTGAAATATAAAGGGCAGTTCTAACACTCAACATGGAATCTGTTTAGGGAGAAGTCCCATCTTGCTGTCCTGACCTGTGAATGCTAGCTGAAAGTGCTGCTATACTGTGCTGTTAGCTAGCTGAAGAGGTGGGAAAGTCAGTAAGCTGGTGTTTGCATTTAGCTTGGCATACCCGATGTATGAGCTGATGTTGATAATTGAGCTGATGTGCTGCTCTACAGTATTACTAAAGCACAATCGTGGCAAACCTCTGCCTCAGAAAACTGACTACGAGTATCAGCAACTCCACATTATGCTGAAGTGGATGTTGCCTTTTATCACCTTGCGGCTTTAGGGCTCCGCTACAGCTTTTGCTAGTACGCTGGGTGTATGTGCATTTTGCGGGCGTAATAAAATAAGGCAAGGTTCACGGTATATCACTTCTAGGTACTGAACTGTCATTATTCAACTACACCAAGATTACTGCATTTCTCCATTCTAGGGCCCCTTTAATGGAATGTTGCACATGAGAGATTTCTTGTTTTCCGGCCAGCTGTAATATGTTTAAGTGAGTGAATCTTGTTTCCTGAAATTATGATTTTTGATGTCCTCGGGTTTAACAAGTTTACAGGTTACAAACTGCATGTTTCTGAAGCAAATGAGTACAGAAACTACAAGGCTTTACCTGTCCACATATTGCATATCGCCACCATCCAATGAAAAACATGTATCTCCAAAACAGCAACTTTACAAAAGGAGGAAACAACCTTTTTAATATTCAATGGATGTCAATGTAGAAAGTTAATTCATTTCTATTGGTTTATTCATTCAGAATGATTTACACAGGGCACAGGGCAGCAATAGGGCTCAAAGAATGGAGAAAACTAAAAAAGGATGAAAATGGAGATGCATGTTTTCCATTGGACATCAGCAAAATCAATCAAGGCTTCGCCAAAGGGATTTTACCGCCTTTGATTATTCACATAATCTGTGTAATGGGGTCCTTTTTTCCCCTCCAGATCTTTTTATTTTGGATTTTCCAGTACAAAACAAAGGTTATTTGTCAAGAAATGTAAGGCATCATCAGCATCCAGTAATTACATACTCATCTAGTATTAAGTTTCAGCATAATGTGTCCTCCGCTGCTTTCTACTTGGAGTATAAACAGACATTGCATTACGTACACTATATGGACAAAAGTATTGGGACAGCCGCTAATTCATTATTCTTTCCGAAAGCAAGGGTGTTAAAAGAGTTAATCCTGCTTTTGTTGGAGTAACTGTCTCAACTGTCCAAGGAAGAAGGTTTTCTACTCGATGTTTGAGCATTGCTGTGAGGACAGTCATTGATGACTGTGCACGTTTGTACAGAATTTACAACGCAGGCTCAAAAAGCAAACTGCTATGACTGCCGGCTGTTGTGCTCGTGTGCTCAGGGACAGTGTGTTCTGTCTGGATGTACAGTGCTAATGTACAGTCTATTAGATAAACAAATTCGCCTGATAAGCAGATGTTGTGTGTGTACACGTGTGGCATGTGTTGTTTGGCATAAGAAGCGGTCTGTGTCTTCTGTCATACACGCAAAATGACTCGTAATGTCTTTAGCCAGTCTGGTGTGTGAGCTTAGATGAGACAAATGTTTCTTGGTATGCAGAAATATACATATGTACATGCGCATTCATGGAGTCTTGAGCTCATGTTGTGGAGAGGGCGGTTACATCTTGTGTATGCTGGGTCAAGTATGTGTATATAGCACAAGTGTAAACAGTACAGGCAATAAACGCAGTGGTCTCAGTGATGGTACTGTTGTATGGAAGTGTTTAAGCTCTGATGAAATATCTGGATTTCTGTATGACTTGCTCCTAAAAATATGGCATTCTAAAGCAAATGGATAAGGACAGTTTTATTTACCAGTCACAAACAGCAACTCCATATTGTTATTGACATGATTTAAACATCTGAGGCTGTTCCTGGAAGGGCCCATATCTGGTAAACTGAATTCTTCTTTTTTTATTTTAAGACGTTTGATGTAAGATGTAAATATGATTAAAGCAAATATCCCATGCGCATCCCAGTCCATACACGATGAAAACTACTCATGAAAACCAGTATGTGGGTTGTTTTTTTAATGCCAAACAGTATGCTCCTAAAGTAAATAAATAAATTGCAGTCATAATTCATTATTTGTGAACAAGCAAAACAAATGTGAGCTGAATAAAAAGCTCATTCAGAAAAGTACTTGTTAGAACTCCCTTTTTTATGTTTCTACCACCTCTGCATGATTTCCACTCTTTTCTTCCTGGCTGCTTTACTCTAGGTTGTTTAGGTTAGTTGTATGACCACGGTTAACATGGTTGTTTCAGATTCTTGACTGGACTGAGATCTGGAAATTTGACCTTTTTGTTGTTTAACCATGCCTGTATTGCTGTTCTAGTGCTTGGAGTCATTGTCCTGCTGTAATGTATGATTTCCCCCAAGCTTACCACCTGTTAAGCATGGTGGTGCTAGCATCGTGCTCTTGGACTGTTTTGCTGCCTGTGGAACTGGTGCATTGCACAGGGTGAATGGATTAAAGAAGGAGGGACTACCTCAGAATTCTTCGGCATAAAGGTCTGGTCCGTGTCAGGACATGTGATTGAAATTGAAGTCAGCTCTACCAATTCTGCAAAGAATTTATATATGTATATATATATACACCCACCACCATGTCAGTGTCACAGCATTGCTAGGATTGTTCCTGTGGGGTCCTGATCATTGGAAAAACAGAGTGAAAGGAGGCTGGAAGTTGGACTAGTGTAGTACCAGTACAAATATAACTAACATTGTGTGTAGAAACTGGGAGGTAGCATTAATATTATGCGAAGGTATCTGTATTATTGAAAAGTGGAAGCGTTTAGGACCCACAGCAACTCCAGCGGGGTCACAGAGCGCAGAAGCGCATAAAGTATACAAGTAGGCACCGCTGTGCAAGGTGGTAGACAAGCCGAAAGCATTTATTAAAAAGGATGTCCACAAACATATGGACATAGATAGTAGAGGTTGTTGTTGTAGCGTTTCAGAAATCCAGATTCTTCTTTTCTTTTTTTTTTTTTCTTTCTTTCTTAATAATAATTGGATTTTTGTTATTGCAACTTTTGGAAACTTTTCCCAGATTTATCACAAATGGCTGAATCTTTGCATGATGTTAGGTCACCAAGAAGACACATTTGTATAACCTCATGTGTGTGTGTGTGTGTGTGTGTGTGTGTGTGTGTGTGTGTGTGTGTGTGTGTGTGTGTGTGTGTTTTGCACGTTTTGCACGTTTGGTGGGGGTGGAAGACAGGGTTAACCCACCTTGTTACCATGACCACGTCCTGGCCTGCTCAAACCAGGCCTTAGCCATATAGTGTCACCACAGGATGTGGACCGTGCGAGCGTGTGTGTCTGTGTTTATATGCATTTATATGCGTAAGAGGCTTTTTTTTCAAGAAGAATTTGTCTCAGCTGAAGGCCGAACATGCCTCGTCTCAAATTTAAGTTATGGAGTTTGGCTGGAGCTAAAACTGGCCTCCTGTTTTTGGGTTGGTCCAAATCCTGATGGGGGTGGGGGGGGGAGGGAAAAGCCCCAACCCAAAATACTTTATTGGAAAAGTTGAAGTTGGCCTGGGTCCTCAAAACAGGCTGGCCGGGTTAAAAGCAGGAAGCATATGCATGTCGCACACGGTCGCGCTGTCACGCGCTGCCTAGCCACACTTCCAGTTGACTTTCCCAGAGTGTGTTTCAGCTGTAGCGCTTTAAAGCTGTGCCTTGTTTTCCTGCAGCGCCCCATCACAACCCTCAGCGCTGTAATGAGAGCTTTATAGAGCTGTAAAGAGCTCTGCCTTTTAGGAAGTGGTTTACAAACCAGACCTTTAAAAGGTTACTTACACACACACACACACACACACACACACACAAATGCAGACATATACGTACATATGCCCTAACTTGGGCGTGCTGTCCCCCTCTGGTTTCCTCTTCCTTTCCAAGCGGCCCTAGGTGTGCCACCCTACTGTTTTCTACAGACCTCAGGTGAACTCTGATCCTTGGACAATTTTCCTTTTCTTTTCATTTCTTGTGATGCAGTAGTGTTCAATTCAGAAAAAAAACACTAATTTCACTCTCTCTATTGCTGTGTATTTCTTTTAGGATGACCGGTCGAGAGTTCTTCACTCGTTTTCCAGCCCTCTATCCTTTCCTCCTCAGCCAGCTCCAAGAAGCAGCAAGTTCAGTGGACAGGTGAGAAGTTACCTAGATATCTTGGTTTTGTACATTTTCCAAAATGTCAACCTGAAATTCTATGTTTCTTTTTTCTGTTGCACAAAAAATTAAGTGAACCCTTAATTATTAACTGGATATCAGCATTGAACACTAATAAAATGTGGTCTGATTATTATTTAAGTCACAATTGTATACAAACAGTCTTCACTAAACTGATATGGTTGTGCTCTTCATATATTTCTTTGAGCACATTCAGTAAACATCCAGAGTGCAGGCTAGAAAAAGTAAGTGATCCCTGATTTTCTGTAGCTACCAATTTACATATTTACACAATGTTGGGTCAGTCCTCCCTGCAGATACGTGAGTTCATCAATATTTCTAGGATGCCTTGCATGCACAGTTTTCTTCAAGTCATACCACTGCATCTGAATAGGGTTAAGGTCAGGGCTCTTACTTGGCCTTTGTAAAACACCAAATCTTCTTCAGCCTTCTTTAGTTGATTAACCTACGTGCTTTGGGTCATTGTCTTGTTTTATCACAGAATGTCTTTTCAGCCTGAAGTCATGGACTGTTGCCCTTACATTCACCTGTAAAAAAAAATCATTGTACCCTCAATGATCACAAGTCGTCCAGGTTCTGAGGCAGCAAATCAGCCCCAAACCATGATGCTCCCTCCACCATGCTTCACAGTTTTGGTGTTGATGTGCAGCGATTTTTCCATGAACACCATTCTTCTATGTTTTTCTAAATTCTGGCTTCATGCATCTCAATAGCACATGTTTTGATTTACCAGTTAATGAGCTTTGTGCGCCTTTGTTTAACAGGCAAAGCACTTGTGATACCCACGCTTCCAGTCTCATCATCTTTGTTGAAATGCCTTTTGCCAGTAAGCTCCTGGAGAAGTCATTAACACAAAGGATCACTTACTTTTTCTAGCCTGCACTGTGGATGTTTACCAATGTGCTCAATAAAGGACATGAAGGACGTGTTATTGGTTTATGTAGATTGTGCTGGTCTATAATTGTGACTTAAATAGTAGTCAGACCACAAGTTTAGTAATCATTTGAAAAATCCAGGTTCCTCCAAAGGGATCACTTACTTTTTCTTGAAGCTGTAGTTCACATCCTTGGTCATATTACATGCAATCCATTGGCTTACGCCATTCAAAAGGATAAAGGAAAAAGTTCTATACATTCTGTTGGTTTCCAAGACGGAACGAGTTTAGAGGGCTCATCAGGTCAGAAATAGGATCCAGGAGGAAAACAACAAGCCTTCCTCTTCTCACACTCCTTGGTTTCCTCTGGGACTTTTTTTTTAATAAAGCTCATTTAAGTGCCTTATCGAGCCTCTTTAGGCCTATTAACCGTGGCGGGCCACGCTGATGGACAGCTTCCTACTTCAGATGGCTGCGATAAGGAGACTGCGTGTGGGAGGGAGGCCGTGCCGGATCCAGACCGTGCTCTGGACTTTACCTCACCATCTCTGAGAAGCTGCTGCTGCTGTCTTATCTCATCCCTCCCCTCATTTCATTGCTCCACACATACCTAAACGCCTTCCAAACAGCACTGACATTGTGAAACAGGCCCTTGAGTCAATATTATCTTAATATGTATCAGATTCTTCGAACACGTTTGAAGTCTGGCTCTCTTAGCCTCTCTCCGAATGCAGCGTGACAGTTTCCCATGGTCCAGACTGAGGCAGAGGCCGAGATCTCCCCCACTGAGCGACCAACACTATATAACACTCATGTTCAGTAATGCCAGCAGGTCATTTAGCTTATGAAAAAGGGTTTAGGTAGAACGTTTAGGTAGAACGAGAGGGCTTAAAAAGTCATCAGGGTCCCCACGCCTCCAACTTTGACCGAGATGGAGAGGGAGTGGAATTGTGGGTGAAATAAATTCAGACCTGTAGGTTTTGATTGTTCCTTGGATGTTCAGCCTTTTCTGCCTCTTGGAAGTTTGTGCGAAGGCTTATTTGGCCGAGCTGCTCCGAGCGCACGTATCTCCAGCTTGTAAACTGTTCCTGATGTGATTATGATTTCATAAGCATCGCGTCTGCTAATGAAATGTTGCTCATGAGAGATTGGTTTGGGTTGGAGCGCTTGCGTGATGTTTTGTAGCATTTCGAGAAGCTTTTCCATGGGAAATGAACGCTGGGAATACGCTTGGCGGCGCATCAAGAGGGAGATGAAGAGTCCACAGGGTGCAGTTTAGTAAGGGCTGCTTTAACAGTGTGTGTTCTGTTTGCTTCACCACACTTCACTCGTTCTGAGTAGTTTCCCCTTATCCCTTAACCTCCGTTATTCACATCTGAACTCTTTCTTTTCTTTATTTCTTTTTTTCAGTGCCTTTTTATTGGCATGGATGTAAGAGACACCATTGCCCCAACAGTTAATGATCAACATGTATTTTGTAAATTCTTTCTCTCTTTTGGTCTTTCTATTTCTCTATGTCCGTCTTCCCTCTGTCTCTCTTTTTTGTCTCTCTTCCTGCCCTTTTTCAGTCCAATATTTTTTGCAAATTTGCTTTTTTTCCCTCCCCAATTTTAGCCAGCCAATTTCCCAACCCACTCGTTAAAGTACTCTCCCCTTGTCACATCTCATAATCCCAACACTGGAAGGGTGAGCACTGATGCAGGCCTCCTGCATAGTTTTTTAACTACTACCGATGTAACATCCACTTTTTTAGAGCACACCTACCTAGTTGGTCTACCTTCACTGCACAGGTTGCATTGGTTATCCTCTAGTCCTTCGTCAGTGATCACAGGATGATGCCCACAGGAAGCTGTTGGCTGGACATTTCTGATTGGTGGTCTGTTCTCCGTCCAGCAGTGACGCTGAGGTGGTTTAAAAACTCCAGCAGCACTGCTGTGTCCGATCCACTCCTACCAGCACAACACACACTGCTAACACACCACCACCATGTCAGTGTCACTGCAGTGCTAAATATGACACAACACCCAAATAACACCTGCTCTGTGGTGGTCCAGTGGGGTTCCCCCCCCCCCGTGTCTCTTTTTCTGTCCCTCTCTCTGTCTCTCTCGGCCTCTGTCTCTCAATGCATTACTGAGATCACATTAGTAGCTCCTCTGCTGTGGGCCTGGCCATCCTTTGACTTTTGACGGATGTGCTAATGACCCAGCATTCTGCTAATCTCCCCAGCAGACAGTGTGGTAGCCATAGAGACACTGTGGAAAACCTGTGGCTCATAGAATGTAAAGTAGATTTTTGGCCCCTGCCTGAGAGAGGCAGCTTGAATAGTGTAGGTGTGTGTGTGTGTGTGTGTGTGTGTGTGTGTGTGTGTGTGTGTGTGTGTGTGTGTGTGTGTGTGTGTGTGTGTGGTGAGGAAGACAGAAGGAGGACATGGATAAATTGACTGAATGCATGTGCATGCTGAGGGGGTATGAACTGAAGTGTGTGTGTGTTTGAATGAATGATGTGATTATTCCAGCATGACATCGCCAGTACTTTCAAATGTTTGATCTGGCGCACGTCTCCTCTTTCCACTGAACCTCAAGGGGAGCAAAACAGAGAGCGAGGGAGAGAGAGAGCGAGCGAGCCAGAGATGGAAGTCAGAGAAGCACCTTCTCCTGCTTCTGACTTCATTTGGCTGCTTCACCTTCAGGCCAGGCCTGCTCCGAGTTGGAATATGAAAATAGATCTGTAGGCAGTTTCTGTAAACACTGACACGGCCTGCCCTGATTCAGCACTCAACCTGCTCACTGTTACTCTTTACAACCCTGTTATGTGTAATATTGATTCTAACATTGTCATGTCTATCACAGTCTGAATTGTTAGATTGTGACAGACATGAGTCATCTAAGTCAAGTGAGCGTTGGCATATTCAGAGTCATTAGGTGGGTGTCTGCTTTCCTTAGTGTTTTGCAGATATGCCTACGGTGTCTGTAAAAGGTTCAACAGTGATGTCAGGCATTGCAGGATCATTGCCTCAATGCAATCCTCTTACTTGGCGGCCCAGGTCTGACTGCATTTTTCAGCAGCTCTCACCCAGGTGGCCATGCCCCTTTCTCTCACCCCCCTGCAGACAACATTGATGTGGAAATGGCTACAAAGCCTCTACTTAACTCAGTAGGGGTAACCGGCCACAATTTGGTCTTCAATCTTCTATCACATTGCTGCACGCCGGCTGCAAGCTCAGCATACCGATGTTTCTGGTTCTCATAGGCCTTTTTCACAGTGTTCTCCCACAACACTGTAAGATCAGTGAGATGCAGAGGGGTGGAGTCTGCACAAGGTGTAGTGTGAGGTTTTTTTTCCAACTTTTACCACCATTATCTTCCAGTCTGCTGCTGCTGTTGTGAGGGGTCTGGCCTGGCCCTCACCTTTCCAGTTGAACGTTATTTCCAGACGCTGAATTTAAAATATAGGAGGAGCAGCCATTTGCTGACTTTGCAACACTGCTGTAAGACACTAATATCTGGTCATGGCACCAGGTTCCAGGTACTTGGTTTGGGTAAGACTTCTTCCAGAGTAGGGAAGAGGGTCTCTCTGAGTCTTTCTGGTCTGGTCTTGAGGGAAAGCAGGACATCATATACAGCCTTGATAGGAAAGCTCAGTCAGGATGCTTCAGTTTCCCAAAGCTTTTTCCACCTTCCCATTTCACCTTTTACACATCATTCAGCCTTTTACTGTCATTGGCCCACTTTCACCACGTCGGTCGTGGCTTACTAGTATATATTGGCCAAAGCCACCCTTGCCTTGTTGCACTTGATAGACAGTGTCTCAGTGTCCGTCTTAACTGCTGTCTTTGCCTGCCTGGCTGTTTCGTTGGAGTCCACATCCACCTAGAAAAAGAAGTCATGAGTCCTGATGCTGATATTGCAGTTTCATACTGGGTTAATGGCCACTTTTCTGGTAGCAAAATGCTGTCCGTGTCGTGAGCTGGTTTACCTGCTCTGTGTCTTTGAGATTCGTTATACTGCTGCTTTAGGTTCTGTTCTGGAGAAGGTGCAACTGGCCATGAATCCTATTTCCAGGCATTGCCAAGCCTGGGAGTATTCTGTTGTTGACTAGCATAGCTGCAGATTTTGGAAGTAGAGCTTAATGAGGTTTGTGAGGGCTGGATCCCTGACATTACTGAAAGCACACCACAGGAGGAGCATTAGCAAAGTACAGGCACTCTATGCAAGGATCTGTTTGTTCCTTTTTGGCAACTTGAATATAGTGCCAAATGGTATTTGGATGTTTTAGACTGTTAGAGAAGCCTGCGATCCCTGCTGTCTTAATATATTGATCAGGTGGTTTCTATCCAGATAATCTAAAAGAGCTCTTTTCCACTAGGATCAAGATGTCTCCTGTTCTATGCCAGAACGCTGGTATTTCCTGTTTACACCAGATCACCTTCATGAGCCTCCGAAGGAATGTTTTCTCCAGAGGACGTTTTTGTAGACCCTATTGGGAACCCCATTGGGCACTGGTGCTGATGAGGCCCTCCACTTCATAGCTCTAAATTACTTTTCCCATTCTTTCTAGCTTGTTAATGGTGGTCCAAGCGCCTCAAAGATGTTACGGCAATCACAGTTGACCATACCCCCTTGTTTTTTTTTTCTTCGGTTTTTGGTCAATTAAAAAGCATGCATGCTTGTGCCTGACCCTTTTCCACAATCACAGGGTTAACAGTGTCCTGCAGTCTTTGATTTTCTTCCCCTTGACTGACTTTTAGGAATGTCAATGCAAGGACCTCATTGTGTCATCTCCATGCACCCTTTCTTGCACTGTATACACTATATAGACAGAAGTATTTGGACACCTGCTCATTCTTAGTTTTTTTTAGAAATCAAGGGGACTTTTTAAAAAAACAGTTTTGACTTTTGTTGGGAGTGTCTCTACTGTTTTAGGGAAGGCTTTCTGCTAGATTTTGGAGCATTAAGTATTTGTTTAGGGCTGCCCCCTGAAAGTCAATGGGTTGCATAATTAGTCAGAAACACGTCAGTCAACCGATATTCTTCAAGTCAAGCAGTCAAGGCGGTGTACATGCTTACAAAAATGCACAAGGATTACATTTTACCAGAAAAAAAAGGGGAATCTGTCTGGCGCTAAAAAATAGAATCTCTGTGACGTGCTGGTGGTGGTGGTTGCATTTTTCTTTTGTTAAATTACATTTATGTGACATTTTATTTTATTAATTTATTTCTAGGATAACTTAACATTTGACATTCATGGTCTTTAACATGTTGTAATGCATCTTTCTTGGTTTTGTTCTCTCTTAGTGACTCTGGTCAGGTGAAGCTGCACCCCAGTTTGTTCCTGCTTTTGCTTGTTTTGGGCCGCCTCTACCCATCACCAATGGACGGATCCTCCTCTCCTCTGGGCCTGGCCCCATTCATGCCCTTTATTATCAGGTTAGAGCACATTTTAATACACTTGTAGGATATGAAGAACATATCGGATATAGGTGTTTGTCCTAATGTTGGAGGTCAGCCCAGGATTGACCCTGCTACAAACTGAGGGTCAGAGATATAACAATGTTATAGCACTCACAAAAAAAAGCTTTTTAATGCAAAACAGTATGCTTTGCAATATTTTATATATATATATGTTTGTATGTATGTATGTATGTATATATATATATATATATACACACAAAAAGCCTTATATATAAAACTAACAGAAAAAAAAGCTTAGAAATAAAAAAAAAAATACATTTAAATAAATTAATGGGTAAAATGGCATTGGTGTGCTGGACTGCATTTTTCTGGATGGTTTAACCATTCACAACACACTGGTTGTATACAGGATTTATAAGGATGTATACAGTTGGTTCAGTGCTGTAGATACGCTTCCAATACTCATGATATACAAAGAACAAGGAGTTGTAATTCATCTCTATAATAACATGCCTCCCAGCTGTGCTCCAAAGTTGGAACTTTTTTTATGAACAGTTAAGAAAACTAATGCACGCCCACACACACACACTCTAATAGGCCTGCTGAATTCCAAAAGACAACTGGTGCTCATCTCTTGGGGAGAGAGATAAGGCTTGTGCTTGGCTACAGTGTCTACCTATACCGAATGTCTGTCGCAAAAAACAAGGACTCTTTCGCTCTCAGCCGACTCACTTTACATAAATGTTTGTTGAGGTATACCTCATCCTGCTTCTTGTTGTACTTCCTCTAGTCCCGTACCGAGGACTGTCACAGTACGTTCCGGCGGTGGAAGCCAGCCGTTACTTAGCTTGTGTTTGCACATTTTTTACATTGTCCTGCCAGAAAATATGCAAAATATTATTGGAACATGTTCTACAAGCACCTGTGATGACCTCTGAAAAACAACTTTAGGCTTGTGCTTGCGCACACACACACTGCAGGCATATCTTTTGGAACAGTCTGTCCCTCCTGGTGGAGAGAAGTAGATATGTTTAGGTTTTCTAGGTAGGGGTTGGGAAAATGCTGCTGCTGCTACTGGCAGTAAAATATGGGGGCTGAGATGATGTTTTTCAGTTTACATTTACATTTACATTTACATTTTCGGCATTTAGCAGACGCTCTTATCCAGAGCGACTTACAAAGTGCTTTGCTATTTACCCAAGAAAAGCCTCAGCTAGTTCGAATAGACCAATATTTCAAAAGATACCTCTAAGCTTAGACATTGCTAAACACAATACAACTAGGCGAACATATATTTATATATATTTGTCCAAGTACTCTCTGAAGAGGTGGGTCTTACAATTCTAACTGTGCATGAGTGAGAATAGCCAATAGGATCAGGCAAATGACACTTTGTTGGCTGGTAATCACTCTTACAGTTGTATCTCCCACTGACATAAAAATAAAAAAAGACAATATTAAGGTGAAAGTTTTTTGGAACTGTACAATTGAAAGGAGACTCTAGTACCCTGTTGGGCCACCTTTAGCCTGGGTACAAGATGAGATATGGTTGGGCATGGAGGCATATAGGTTCTGCTTGGCATCCTATATGCTGCAGCTGGGCCTGTAGGTTCTGCACACTCGTAGGCTGTCAAAGCTGGCGTCCCAGCTGGCCCCATTGATGCTTGATGGCAATAAATCTGGTGATTGGGCAGGCTGAGAAAGTGTTGCGATCAAGGGGAGACATACCTGGGAATCCCTTTTTCTCTTTTTGTGGGCGAGCATTGTCCTGCAGAAAAATGCACTTGGAAATCCTGCCTTAAGCTGCAATGCTGAGCTGTTAAGGACCCTATCACTACTAGGCGCTACTGACCGTCATATGTGATGGCTCCCCAGATCATCACATCAGCAGTGTGTTGCTCCACAGCAAAGGTTAGATTGAAGTGCTCGCCACAAGGCCACCATACTCAAACCCGACTGTTGTTGAACGCCATACAAAACTACTTGCGGCTTTGTCGCAAAAGATGATGCGGTTGTAGTCCGTAGCAGTCCAGGTTCCTCGTGTATGAAGATAACAGTGGCTTGCTGTCATCTGGGGGCATTTGTTTTTGTTTAGTTTTTTTTGTGTATTTTAATTACATTCCACAGGCCTATAAGTGTCCACTGCTTCTAGTTCATTTATGATTCTTTTAAAGCAACGCTATGAAAAAATGTCTGTAATTTATTGTAATTTTTTACCCTTAAAGAGCATGTTTTTCTGACGAGCTGAAAGATACAGAACCGCGTGAAAGAAGTGTGTGCATAATATTATTATTAATGTGCATATTACTAGGGTTACACAGCATTATTTAATTCTCACATGTATTATCCTGCTCTCTTCTCCAAGGTTACATACCACTGTAGCAACAACAGCAATGCTATTCTCCTTATTACAAGTCAGTTAAGTGTCACAATGATTTTTGAAGCTGTTATTTTAAGGTGACAATAACAGGTAAAAAATACATACTGTTGATGTAATAGCTTACAGTGCTTTACAGATGATGCTGCATTTACTTGACATGTAAGAATGTGATTTATCAGGGTAAAACATTTACAGTGTCATAAATAGTTCCGAAATTATTTTGGGGAAAAAATCGTTTAGTGATTTACACTGCACTCTAAATAAGCTTGCTTGCTCACTCAGGAAAAAAACACAGTGCATCCAACAAGAAGGAAAGCCTGGTACATCTTTTATACAGCAATAGAAAAAAAATATGATGGCACACCCCATCTCCCCTTTTTGGAGTTTTAAACCAAAGTCCCTTCTGATGACAGAATGACGCCTGCAAGAGTCTGTTAAATACATTTAAAGGCAAGGCATCAAATAATATTTCCAGCTTTGGACTATGTGTTAATATTCATTCTAATGCTCCCACTAATAATACTTTTCTGTGATGTAGCTTTTAAGGGCATTAAACAATTCCCCCTCACCACAGCTGTGGACAATTCTAGATGTTTCTCTGAAACCATGTATTTCACATCAAACCGCTCTGAATGCCTTTGTTTACTTAAAATTGTTTTTTTTTTTAGTTTGTTTACTTATTGCACTTATGAATGAACAAACAAAATAAATGTAGCCGCAGTGCTGATTGCCCACAATTGCTCAGTTCTGAAACTAGTCCGACTCAATCACAAAAGCAAGCGTAAAGGAATGCTAATATTGTGTGTTTGGGGTGTGAAAGCTGGTTCGCATTTCATCAGCCGAGGTTGCACTGGCCCCGATGACAAATCTCTGTTGTTTGTGATTGCGACTTGCTGTTTATTCTCCACAGTACAAAGAGAAACACTCATGAGAGCTGCTAGACAGGAATCATTTCTGTGTGTTTTTGTATTCGGTATGTTGGAGGATGGACTGTACACCAACGTTTTAGTGGTTTTGTGTGTTTTTGCTCATGCTAATCTTCAGATGCGTAGTAACTTTGGTGTGCTACAAACATACACATACATGTCTACACGGGCAAACAGGGGATTAGCGGTCCAGTCAGCAGTCTTCTTATGTTGTGGGTAAGCCCAGGTCAACAGAGGACTGAGTGTTTACTTAAGCATTGAGGAAGTGTGTGCACAGGCTGCAGTTATACTGTTTGCATGTTTTCAGAGTATGTATCTTTTCAGTGCCATGTATCTGTTCAGTGCAAGACTGTCCCTTTTGAGCTTTTCAGAGGTAGGCTATCTTTGAGTCGTTGTCCTGCTGCATAACCCAATTGCACTTGAGCTGAGATCACTGACTAGTGAATTCCGTGGACAGTCAATGGCAAATCTGTTAACTAGGTCGCCAAGAAGGCTCTGAAGCAGCAAAGCATCTCCACACAAAACCCCTGTCTTTCCACTTCTACTCCTCAGTCCACGGAACACTTCCGAAAGGGTCACCAAGATATTTTTAGGCAAATGTCCAACAAGGTTTTATTTGGTTTAGCAGTGGTTTTCTTTGTCACCCTTGTCTGGGTGCTTCTGTGACTTCTGAGACTGTTCCAAGTTTTCTTAATGTGGATATAATGAACTCGTTCACTGGAGTCCCAGATCCTTAGACATGACTACGAGCATATTTTAATGTTTTGGTTATCCAGTTCTGATTGGTTTACCCACAGTGGTCAAAGCAAAATCTGCTGTCCTCAAAGCACTGCCCAGCCGGCAGCAGTAAGGATGTTTTCAGAAGGTAAATAAAATAAGATAAAGGTAATTATATAGGATCATAATATCTGAAACGCTCTGTTTTACCAGCGGGAGAACCGGACGCCTTTCTATGGTTTTAAACCAGCACTGAAATGCGCTTTCAGAACCGGGAGGAAGCTAACGCTAATGCTAATACATACATGCTATAGAAACCCACATCTACTATACATCTACTATAAACCTGTTATTTCACATCAATAGACCATCAACAACAGATATCATTCCAGAGTGACTTCACACACACACAGGCACAAAAAGTGATTAGTCTGACTGGATAATCATGTATTAAAAATACTATAAAACTACTGAACTACTGCTATACTAAATAAATCAGCTTTTTTCAAATTGCTTTAAAGGTTCACCAGGTTTATATTGACCAGTGCTATTAGGGCAATTGAGCCTGGATGCATTTAGTTCGACTGATCCCAGTTATATTAACTGAATTTGGTTAATTGGTTGATTGAGTAGCTACAGGCCTGGCGTTATTCCACACAGGGTCAGTAGATGTTGAATAATGTATTTCCTTCAATAAATTAAAAGATCATTAAAAGCTAGTTTGTTTAGTCAGGTTGCCTTTGTCTTATATCAGATTTAGTTTGTGTGTGACAAAGTGGCAAAACAGGAAAAAGTCATGAGGGGGCAAACACTTTTCATGTATGTGCCTTTGTGTGGTTGCTTAGTGAAAGCCGGTGTATGTGTGTGGGTGCCGGGAACAGAGTGGGCATGCGAGAAAGAGAGAGAGAGGATCAGGCCAAGGCCTCGGGCTGGAATGCAGATAGCATGGAGCAGAGAGGAGCACAGGAGTCCATGCTAATTGAGACCAGCAGCACACAATGGGGAGGGGGGGGGCACAAAGGCACAAAGCCTATAACCAGCCTTATGGTAGTGTAAAAGCATATGTGGCAGACATGTATAAAAAATTCAATATAGTTTATATATTATTAACACAATATTTGCCTTTTTACGATGAGATCACAGAAGACATACTGATATTTTGTGGATGTTTTGACTAGGGTTAGGGTTATTGATGTAATCCAACCAAAAGTAAATACGACCGGCATGTCCTTAACTGTGCCACTGTAGGCTCATTGCGTTCTCAGTGTGGAGAAACCGAGTCACGGTGCTAATGCTCTACATTCAGTTGGCAAAAAAACAGCTCATCATATGACTTGAGTCTTGCAACGAGACTGAAGTGTTGAAGTGCCCTACTATGTAGACTGACCTGAGAGCACCAGACACTGATCATGGGTGTCTGCCCGCATAACCACTAATGACTGATATGGGTCACTTTACAGACACGCAAAGTCAAAAAGATCTGATCCAAGCAAAATATCAGAACTTGGCACTTAAGCTTGTAATGTGAACTTGGCCACAATGTCACGCTAATTAGCGACACTACCAGTAGATCCTTTTAGGTTGCATTAGCGTTGTGTGGTTGAACTGGGCCTTTAAGGGTTAAGGGCTGTGGGGTGGAAGGCCTGGCTGGCTGGTTCTTGTCAGTGGAGGTATGCGAGCACATCCACCCAAATGAAGCCCACATGTAGGAGATGTTAAATATAGCCAGGCCCTGGCTGCTTTCACCCACCTCCTCCCCTCGGCAGGCGTGTGTACGTGTCTGGGAGATCAGACCACGTTCTCTATAAGCCCCGGCCTCAGATCAGCTTCTAGCTCTGCGCTGGGGGTGTTTGCCCTGTAGCCTTTTATCACAGGGGAAGGAAGATTAGATCTGAAAGATTGACTATGATGTGATCTGGTACAAGATCCGAAATTGATATGCAACAATTTATTGTCATAAAGACACTGTAGTGTACTTAGCGTGGTCTTTAGCTAGAAATGGCACAACACTACTTCACTTTTCTTTAGCTTAGGTCTATCTACAAATGTCCTCTAAAATTTAGGTAAGGGGACTGAGCGGGTCCGTCCAAAAGCCTTAGTTTGTGTCTCTTTAGATAATAAAAGGTGAATTTTGAGGTTTCTGTTGGATCATTATCCTGTTGTAGAAGTCAACCACTTATTCAGCTTCAGCCTTGTAACAGATGGTTTGGCATTTGCATTCAGGATTTGCTGGTATTTTGTGGAAACCATTGCCCCCATTCACCCAAAGCAACTGTGCTGCAGCACAACCCTAAGGCATGATAGATCCACCCCCATGCTTCACAGTTGGCAAGGTGTTCTCTTTTTTTTTTGACTTCATCAGTCCACAGCACTTGTTTCCAAAACTCTTCTGGCTTGTCTAGATGTTCTGTAGACGTTCTGTAGCGGTTTTGTTCTAATGACGCTTCCATGAAGATGATGTTTGTGTAAAGCTGCACGTTGGACCTTGACTCAGCTAAACATTCATGCAGGTTCTTGGCAGTTATATGGTGGTTTTGATTTGCTTACCAGCAGACAAGCAGTTCTTGCAGAGATTTCTTTGTCCAGATCTCATTTTGACCTCCACAGTTCCCCAGAACTGGCATTTCCTAATAACATTCCGCACTGAAGAAACCACAAGCTGAAAACGCTTGAGGGCATTGATTACTTTTGTTTTTAGGTCTTTAGACAGTGTCTTAGAGGAGCCCACAGTTGCAGAGTGTTAGGTTTGAAGGTTTGAACAGAGATTTTGATCAAGCTTGGACATTTGATTGAGCTGAATGTTCCTAATTACAGTTGGTGGCATGCCTCAGGCCGGATTTTCTAATCAAGTCTGAGATCTTCACCAAAAGAACAACAAAGCCAAGCTTTAGCCTGATCTGGCCTGGTATCTATAACCAACTCGGTTAATTACACCATACGCACAAAAGTATCCTGACATGACTTGTAATGGGCGAGATTTTAGCTACCCCATTACTGACAGCCATTTTGTTGCCCATGCACAGCTTGTTTAATCACCATATAAAAGCATTGCCAATATAACAAGAGGCTCTGGAGCAGCCACGTCCTAAATCACCATGCCCAATGCCATTCAGGACTTACATAGGGTTGTACGTCCTATGTAAGTCTTGCAGCACTGGGCTGTGGAACAGTGGAACTGACTTTGGAACTGAGTTTGAGTGGCATTTTTGATCTGTAACTAATCATCCATTATCGAGTACTTGACCTCACTTATGCTCTCAAGGCCTTTGCGAGAAAACAAAAAAAATAAAGTTGAGGTTATTGCAGCAAAGGCAAACAAAATGCCCTACTATCATATTTTATTTTAAAAGCCATTTATGAGGAGCAGGTGTCTACAAACTTTTGGGCATGTAGTGTACATGGATCAGGAAACAAATGCGCCTGATGCGATTTCTGAAACGGAACAGGTCCAGTAATCTTCCTGGGCTCTAGCTAAATCAGTCAGGGACCTTTCGAGTTCCGCTTAGTTTTAGGCAAAACAGGGTTGGGGGATTGTTTAGTGGGCTACAGAGTTATAAGAGAGGGGGGGGGCTGGACCAGTGGGTCAAATAAGAGCCAGATGGCTGTTCGCGCCGCAATGGCCGCTCGAGACGGAGCGCTAGCCCCCTGGAGATGGCTCGCCTAGGCTGGCTGTGTTTCTAAAATTACACCCTTCCAAACTGTCATTTCCTCTCCAAAGAGTTTTAATGAGACAAATTAGTGCTGATAGGTAGCATATGAGGCCAAAAGAGAGCTAGAAGCAGAGACTGTGGATCATTAGTTTGTGTGTGTGTCTGTGTATGTGCGTATGTTTTGTTTGGGCTCTCTGCATCCCTGTGCACATTACCTCTCATGGTGTGTAGGCCTGTGAACAAGCCTGAGAGCAACTGTGAATGAGTCTGTGTTTGTGTATCTGTATGCATTTCCAGCCGTCTGTGTCTGTACATGTGTGCGTGTGTATATGTTTATCACATGACGTAAGTTGTGATGTGTGTGTGTGTGATTGTTGCTATGCTGTGACTGTGTGGTGTATGCATGTATAAAGGCCCTTTTCCACCATGGGTCATAGCACCAGTGCACATAACAGGGTGGTTCTTGAGCGTACTTGGCTTGTGCTTTTATTAGAAGTAAGTAATAGAAGAGTTCACATGACCAAGGTGATAATAGGGAGTTTGTCTATCCTCGCAGTAACAGACTCTACTCGTCTGCAAAGGCCTTCAACTAGATTTTGGAACATTGCTGGGAGCATTTGATGGCATCAGGGCCAAAAAGCATTAGTGAGTGAAGTCAGATACTGATAATGGACGATTAGTTATAGATCAAAAATGCCACTCAAACTTAGCCCAGAGGTGTTGGCTGGAGCTCCAGCACTCTAGAGAAGTCTCCTCCTCTGCTCCACAGCCCAGTTCCGCAGGTCTTTATACCACTCCGTCTACTGGATGACATGGAGATGGTGACTTTTATCTACAGCACTTGTGTGCAGCCAGTGCAGCTCATCAGTTGAATCTATTCCAGGTTTGCTGCATGTGGAATTAATATAGATCACATTACCCAGAAATTTTCCAAAAGTGCTGAAACGGTCATCCCCATGGTAGACGTAAGAATTTTACATTTTGCCCTTTAGACTGTGCTCCCTTGTCTTATATTGCCTAAAGATCTGTTTCAGCTCAAGCTTCATCGCTATTGGGCTCTTCCTGTGGTGCAGGTACTGATCACCTGTGGAGCTTTTACCTCAGTTATTTAGACCTTTCAGGGATGCCACACATCATTACAACGTTGGGAATCCTGCTGGTGGTATGATGTGGTTATGTTTAACTGCTGAACACTTGATGTGTTTAGGTATTGTGGTGTGATTGTGTACTAGAGCTCGGAATTAGAGCCCCTCTTTTGGCTTTCTGTTAAGCTGGTACACATATTGGCTATTAATAAAATTGAAAATTACAGTATTTTCCAAATTCATGATGATGATATCCCATGTTTGTAGTAATACAGTTAATGATCCGTTGCTTCCTAATCCCTGTTTTTCTGTGCTCTAAAATGTTTTACGAGACTGGTGTGTTTTGATTAGAAGCACAATTTCCAGAAAATATATAAAATATAAATATAATTATTTCAATCAATATAACTCTGAAGCACCCAGGTAATGGCATGCATTGCAGTTATAGCCGTCTGAATGCCTGGATGTCATGGATGGATCACAAGAACCGCACAAAAATCTTGTGAAACAAGAAATGTTGTGAAACTTCACTCAATCAGCTCTCTAATGGACTTTTACCAGTCAGCCACATTCACTGCTGAAGTCCTCAAAGTTCCTAGGCCATCAATAAAGTGCCATATCTGCAGCTGGAGTATGAACTGAAAAGAGAAGCTATGGCACAGGAATAAAAACTAGCATAAGTTCCTCCAGTGGAAAAGTCTGTTTCTGCATTGGAAAAAGGGGGTTATGATGTCTGTCTGTCTGTGTGTGTGTGTGTGTGTGTGTGTACAACTAGTGGAATTCACTCTGACAGAAAATTCTTTCATTCATTCATTGCTTTAACTGTTTAATCAAGTTGGGTTAATGACTGGATCTCACGGCTGCCTTCCTTTCATCATTTGTAGTATGACAGTAGCTTGAGTCCACGATCAGGACTCCTTTGTCCTTTGAGGCCACTGTATTTGTCCAAAACACTGTTGGAGCTGGATTGGTTTTCCCAGAGGAATTTCTGTTATGTAGTTTTGAAGGAATTTGTACAAGTGACTCATACAGGACGAAGTGAACTACCTAATTTCCTCAGATTTCCAAAAAATGAAAAGTCCGGATGTACACGTTGCTGTTCCGTGACAGATGGTACACGCAAGAGCAATAACATTCTGCATAGCTGTGTCTATTAGTAGGTTTTATCATTGCGTTACCGTGAGGCCAGTTCAAACAAAACTGCTGTTATTCAGGGAGCTCCAAGTTCAGGGAATTACAGAAGATACATCACTCCACAGTTAGCACTGCCAGACTTAACCTACAAAACCTAGACCTACAGGTTGACCCTGGATTAAAATCTTGTAGTAATCACCTCAGTTATAGTGACTGCACAGGTAAAGCTAATCCAGCTCAAGTAGCGCTTATGTTTCTGCTTTCCTCTTGGTGTGTGTCCACCCAACACTTCATCCCTGTACCCCTGTATGTGTTTTTCTTTAAACATGCTTCCAATCTTCTGCCCCTATTGATCAATGGAGGCTCCCTTTTTATTTCTGTTGGAACCTTGTTTTGATTTGGTGGTTGTAAAGCCCTCCACGTGATCAAGCATCTCAAACCCCCGAAACCCATCTCAAAACCCATCCGTGCTCCCTGTCTGTTCCCCCTCCTGCACTCCTGCTCTCCATGTGATGAAGGTAGGTGAGGCAGAAGCAAGGGTTATCAGTGTTTCCCTGTGGGTGAGGGTGGCGGTATGGGGGCAGCAGGCATAGGGGGGTCCCCACCACCGAAACACAGAGGCTCCTTTGATTGAGTGGGTTTACACTGGAAAACCCCTGCTCTCTGGATGTCCTTACCAGGACATCTTAAGTTCAGTGTAGAAGTACCTCCGCCCTCCTCCCATACAAGTAGTTCCAAGACACTTTCCCACTTACGTTAAAGAATTGAAGGGAAGTTTACCAAAAAAGCAAGTTTGTACTGTCCTTTATCATAAATGTCGTCAGCCCAGACCTGCTTGGTGGTCGAAGGCCTTTATTTAGTTTTGCCCTGAAGCTGAGAGGCTTACTCTTATGGAAAGTAATGAAAGCTTGAATCCCACCAATTAGTAGTTAAAAGTTACATGTTATATGTAGTTTCTGACCCCCTGACAATGTTTTTTTTTTTTTTTTTTATTAATATCTATATGTGTAATGAAATCTATATATATCTATATGATCAGTAATGGAATTTGGCTTATCCAGAGCTAGTTAGTTTCACAGGTAGGTAAATGTAGCGTTAGGAGTCTTGCCCAGAACTAATAAACTTTCCTTATTTCTTAACTGGACTAGCCCTGTAGTCCCAGTGTGAAATGAAATTCAGACACCAAACATGTTTTGGCTCATTGATTTAATATATGGTTATAATAATATTGTGCAAATTCTATTTTTTTCGTGTACTAATATTGGTAATAGTAATAGTTAAATAAAAAATAACCTGTAAAGTTTCTGAGACGTATTAAATAGTGCCTCAAACTGAGCTTAACTGAACATATACAGACAGTATTTTTTGGTATATTCCAATGTTGTTATGATTAGCAACTCTCACACCGGCCATGATGGGTTTACTCTCCGCTCAGTCTGCTGTAATTCATTTCACCTTAATGAAATAGTAGGCCATACTGAATCATGTTCAAATGATATTTATTTTAATATGCTATTTTAAGAAATGTTATGTGTTTTCTTCTCTTCGTGTGTGTGTGTTGTTGACTGACTGCATAACCTTTAATTAATCAGATTATTGCATTGAATATGTTGTTTTGCTGTTTTCTGTCGTAGCTGTGCTCGTTCCGCTGTGTATCGCACTCGAGAGATGGCTGCTCGGGCTTTGGTTCCGTTCGTTTTGGTCACCCATGTTCCATCCACCATCCAGACCCTACTGGGAAGCCTGCCTGTAGCACCTGGCCCTGGAACCCAGCAAAACCACATCCATGGAACCCTGCTGCAGGTCTGTTGTATTAACCTACTGCTAGCACCCATCTGTTCAACCACTTATCAGCACCATAGCAATCATATAGCAACACCATAACAACAGTCTGGTATATCATAGCAACCACATAGCAAGAACAGTTTTACCCTTGTGGGCAAGAAAAAAATATGTAGCAACTTCTTGGAAGTTTCTTTAGGGCATGTTTATTATCACGCCAGATAACACTACACAGGACCCTGGGGTTCGACTCCCTATCCAGGTAGTAATAGCTTCTTAAGGAATACTTTAAATACTAATAAATAGATAATAAATCTAACAAATAGATACCAGATATCTCTCTCCTCAATGTCAACCGAAAGTGCTAGAACAGATGGTCATATCTGAGTTTTAAATTGACCAGTGTCTCAGATCGAGTATGGGTACACTCTCATGCCCATGCAGAACTTGAGTTAGTGGACTGTGTGTTGGTTGATGCAGTTTTATGAATACCGTCGTAGCTGTGGTGGGCTTTAGCGTGGGCTGGTGGGGATTCTTTCCTGTCATGGCTGCCATGTGTGTTTTAAAAGCCGTTGCAGATGTGCAGAGAATGGGATGAGGAGATGGGATGAGGAAAGTGTGGTGAGAAAGGAAGCTCACAGGAATGGATGTGTGTGTGTGTGTGTGTCTTTTAGAGGTATTGAAAGGCTGAGGCCTACAGTCTTATCCTTTCATCTCCTGCATCTCGCCCTCTCTATCTCTCGCTCCACCAGACTTTTTCCGTCCACCCATATTTCTTGGCACCTCCATTCTGCACGGAATGAAGCGCTGAAATAAAAGAGCGGGAGGAAAGAGCTCAGTCATTTCCTGTGTTTTCGTCTTCAGTTTCGTTCTGTCAGATATGGCAGACTGGCGACTTTTGGCCTTTGAATATGAAAATATTTTGTGTGCGAGCAGATTTGGAAGCGATAGTGTAAAGCACTGAGATGGGAAAAAGATATTGTGGTGTGTGTACGTTTCCTGTGATCAGATAAGAGTGGAGTGTGTTGATTTGCTGGCGATACTGGCTGTGGCATTGTCATAGGAAAAGCACAGTCATGCGGGTGTCTGATGTAAATAGCAGGGATGTCTTTGGTGAAGTGTATGATGTATGGAGCAGTCCTGACTGCCAGAGAACCTGCAGTGTCGGGACCAACAAAATGATCCTGTCTTCGTAGAGACGTTGTGTGTCAGTTAAAACTGAACGTGACCAAAAGCATTTAGTTACTAATTTTGAGGTGAAGGGTAGGCGGAAAAAAACTTGGAAAACCGAATGCACTTGATTTATGACTTCCCCCAGATGGTGTCAATTAACCAAGACATATCTGGTATCTGATTTGTACTTTATTAGTCTGGAAAGGGAGATGCTAGGCTAATGTTACTAACAAACATCTTGGTAAATACATGTCCCGCTCAACTTGCTAAAAAAGGATCCAAATCTTCATTAGTCGCTGACCAATCGACTCGGTGTGGTTTATAATAACTTGTGATTTACTTTAAAAACTACAAAAACAACAATACACTTTTCCACAAAGCTAGATGGTGGATCCACCGTTTTAAGCAAACCTTTTTTTCATTTTAGCTAAACCAACCCTAAAAAAATCTGTTCTTTTTAAGATCTCGTTTGTGTAGCTGTTCTGTAGGGTTTTTTAAGTGAATAAATTAATTATATGTTAGCATATGCATAACGAGGTAAGATTGGTGACAGTCCAAGTGCATTGTCTGCTGGCCAGTAGTGTTAGCCTAGCATTTCCCCAGACACGTCTTGGCTGATCGAGTGCATCTGAAGAAAGTGATTAGTCATATTTATTTGATTGATCTGAAAACTGTTCCTTTAAGCTTTACAAATGTTTTTGATTTTTTTTTCCATTTATACTTGGATATTCTCTGGAATAATGGATGGTGCTCCATCCAGTACTTTTGGGATGAGTTGGGGATGACCTCACTAACGCTCTAGTCACTAAATGCAATCAAATCCTTACAGCAATGCTTCCAAAATCTAGTAGAAAGGAGTATTAATCCCTATACCTTTGTCCATGTAGTGTATGAAGATTACAGCCTTTGTCATTTCTAATTAGAATATTAACTGTCACCATAAGCATATCTTGCTGTTATTAATGACTCCAAAAAAGAATGAAATACAAATAATAATAATAATAATACCTTTTATTAAACACATTTCATACTCCGTAATATTAGACCAATGTATTTGTAATTCTGCCTGTATTGCAGAATATTCACAATATTGAAAATCCCAAGTATTAAACAGTGGAAAAGTAGGTTTGGGCCTACTTTTTGTTCTTTCTACTGTAGTGTTTGTCTGTACAGGTTAGTTATAATAAAACAGATTGTATTATATTCTAGCGTATTATATTAGTAATCATAATTAGTCCATATTCTGACATTGCGTTGAAACGTGTGTGTGTGTGTGTGTGTGTGTGTGTGTCCTTCTTTTGAACACTACAAAAGCATAAGCACACAGAGATTACAGAGAGGGCTTCTTGACTGGTATAGCTGTAAGGGCTATAACAGATGTTGGATTTGTGGACTGTGTTGCTCATGCAAATGTTGCGCAGTTGTTGGTGTGTGTGTATGTGTGAGAGAAAGAGTGGGCGGGAGCATGGATAACAAGTTGCAGATGTCGTTGTCTCAGTTCTGAATTAATGACTTCTTTGTTTGGCGATTCCATCAGATATGTCCAAACGGACGTAAAAATAGCTGCAGCGTACGCACATGTTCACGAAATGTCCGCGGGAACCCTCCACACGCATCCCAGCCTCTCTCAGTGCGTCCCGCCGCTTTGGTTTTATGCGTGGATCAAGCAGCACTTTGAACGTGGAGTTCAAAAGTACATTTCTGATTGCTGAAGCTCTTCTACTGAGGAGCGCCTGTACTTTTCTGAGCTTTAGCGAAAGCTTTGTTTACACAACGCTAGGGTTCCTTTTAGAACCAGGGCTAACAAGGGGACCAGACCGAGCAGCACTAACAGAACCTGACACCCCAGCCTCCTGTCTCCGTGTAGCAGCAACACGCCAAAAACCCACAATGTGTGTTTTCCTCCTTCGGTTCCTTCTTTTAGATATGATAGACTGCCGGCTTTTTGTCTTTGAATATGAAAATAGTTGTGTGTGTGAGCAGATTTGGAAGCGATAATGAGTTTACAGTTGTTGTCGGATGTTTACATACACTTATCTTGGACATCGAGGTCATAGTAATATTGGGTTTTTACTTGTGAAAATGACAGCTCCCAGAAATAAGTATTAAACGTACATCTTTAATATGTAATAATTTGGTGCACAAGTTTTATTTATTTATTTTTTTGACCTACAACCACCGATTCCATAATGTCTTTTGACTCCTCAAGGCCTTTAAAGTTCCTGTTAGTGATCATGATTAGCTACGGCTGGAAGTTACTCTAGTTTAATGTGACTTATCAAAACACAGTACAATGAGAAAGTCCAAAGAGCTCAGTGGTCTGTTGGAGCCATCATTTCTACAGAGTTCATACATGCCCTGGAAAACCTGGAAAGTCATTGAAAATAACCATGCTAAAATCCAGTACTAAATAGTCCTTGAAAAAAGTACTTAAAAGTCATGGAAAATATTGTAATGAGCTCCTGTTGTTATTGTATCTAATATAAATATAAAACACAGGCTAGCCTGGACAGTCTTTCAGCTACTAGCATGGACTAAACATTACCAAAAACAAATTATGGGAACATTTTTGGTCCTGGAATTTATTTTTTTTTATTTTTTGGGGAAAAAAATCATGGAAAGTCCTTGAATTTGAAATTGGTTAAAGCGTATGAACCCGGTTTCTCCAAGATCATCAGTTGAAGCATGTGTATGTAACTCCAGGTTACTGAAAGGTGTAACCACTTTGCCAAAGTCTGGAACAAATCTGGATGGTAAAGAACAACCAAAGAACCACCTAGGCACAGGCCTGCCATGAACCGGAAGCTGCTGGAACACCAGTGTCCCCTGTCTACGGTCAAGCGAGTTTAACACCACAGTGGCCTGATGGGCTGCCATTCAGGAAGGAAGCTCCTGCTTCAAAGTCGACACTTTCAAGCTTGACTAAAGTTTACAGCCGACCACATGGACAAAGGCAAAGGCTTCTGGAGGAAAGTTTTATGGTCAGATGAGACAGATGTTTGGAGGGTTACAGCACCGTACCAACTGTTAAGCATTGTAGTGGTAGCAACATGCTCTGAGGCTGTTTGGGGATGGAATAGTGAAGATGGAGGGCTACCCGAGAATTAAACCTGATGTCAAACCATCAGCTAAATGGTTGAAACCTGGATAGGATTGATTGATGACCCCCAAAACACATTACAGGTGGTTGTGGAATGGGTAAAGCAGGCTAATGTTTAGCTTTTGGAATGACCTTACCAATGTTCTGACCTCTAGTATGTGGACTCTGCTTAAACCAGCAAAATTGATTCAACTCTACCAATTCTGCTAACACGACAAGACCGTCAAATATCCCACCAGATCTCTGCCAGAAGCTCATTTATGGCTACCAAAAATGCCATTAAAAATAAATTAGATTACATATTTCACCCCCCCCCCCCCCACACACACACACACACACACACAAATAAGAAGGAAGTATGGTAAAAGGAATGGTTTGGTTGAAAATTAAATGAATATTTAAGTGATTGATCACTTACCCCAGATGGAGTCAACCAAACAAGACATGTCTGGTATCTGACTGCTGCTTCTTTGGTTTACAACGAGAGATGCTAGGCTAACATTGCTAACAAACACTGCATTCAGACTGTCCCCAATCTCATTCCTGCTAATACATTCCCCCAGACACCTCTAAACTTTCTTAAAATGCTTCCAGATCCTCGGTTCTTTGGCGCAGACAGATGACTGATGGTGTTTACACAGTTTGACTTACAGTACCATAAAAACTAAAATAAATGAAAGGGTTTCACAGCAGTTTTAAGTAACAGTTCCAGTTTTAGCTTAAATGTTTAAATAAGGTCTATCCGCATTGTCTCACATCCTTGATTATTAAACTACTTGTGCTGAGGAGAGCCCACGCTCGTCTGAGCCTCAGCGCAAGCTTTGTTTACTCAGCGCTAGGGTTCGTTTTAGAACCGGGCTAACGAGGGGACCAGGCCAAGCAGCACTAACTGAAACAGACGCTCCGGCCTCCACTTTCTCCAAGCAGCAGCAGCAGCATGCCAAATACCCACAATGCAGCACTGCCCTTATTTTCTTGTCGTCTACGTGTTTCCACAACATAAATCAGATGAGCAGAGACATGACTTTCCAGGGATGCAAACGCACACGCACACACACACACACACACACACACACACACTGAAGTTGTGCTGGAAGCTGCTAGTGCACTGCAAAGCGTTATGTTGACAGATACGTTTTTAAACATGGTGTAGTGGAGTTTCTAAAGCCGCATCCCTGTTCTGATTGGTGGATTGTATCCTCTGATTGGCTGGCAAGCAATGAATAAACAAAACGAAATACATGTAGACGGGGTTCCGAGTGGTCCAGTGGACTAAGGGGCTCATGCTAGTACCCGAGGATCGCTGGTTAAAATCAGTTGACCTGTTGACTTGCTCTGTCCTGGTGGGTAGATATCTTTCTCCTTCTACCCACATCACTTCAGTGAGATGCTGGCCAGACGCCTGCTAGCTGATGCGTCAGAGCTGGGTACCCGAGCGCGTTGGTTGTCCAATGACGTTGCATCGGCGGTTCGTGAACAGGCAGTGGCTGCCTGCACATGTGTCCCAAGTCAGTCCTTACCCTCCCAGTTTTAGGAGCATTTCATGTGATGGGGGAGAATAATGACGAGTGGGTTGGGTAATTGGCCAAAATTGTAGAGATAAATAGGGTAAAAAAAAAAATACGTGTAGGAGTACGTGGGGATTGAGCGCTGTTCTGGGATGTTTTTAGTTAAATACGACACACGGTACACATGGGACATGCTGTCGGAAAACTTCCTTTCTCCTGTTTAAGAAATCCGGAATGTGAAGAGTGTTAAAATCTTAACATTTGAAAAACCTTTAAAAAATCTTTAAAATGGCATCTTTACAGGAGAAAGGAAAAAACCTTCACTTTCACTTGCAAGTTAGTGTACAAAATTTTATTCCATGTCATTTTGGAGCATTACTATTGGTCCATTCATCATCAGATCATTTTATCAGATTTGTGATGCAATATAAAAATCGAGTTTCTGAGTGACCGTGACAAAGTTCTTAAAGTTTAAGAACCCCCCCCCCCCCCCCCCCGTACATCTGAGAATACATTGTATATATTGTACTACATTTATGCATGCATACACAGCGCTCATGCTTTATATTTATGCCTCTGCAGCAGAGAACAGACCGTGGAACAAGAATATGTCAGTGGCCGAGAGAAAGAAGCCTCAGTTCCTTCTCCGAACGTTCACCGAGTGTTGCTCCGCAATAAGCAGTTGAAGTTCATCGAGTTAGCTTTCCTCGAAAAACTAGTTCTCCCAGTATGCCAAAGGGCAGCCTGTAGACACGCAGTGCAGTAGGCCCTCAGTTTTGCATGTTTATATGCGCAAGTGTGTGTTTCTGTACACCCTGCTGAATTATGGGCCGCGATGTGGTATTTATTTTTACTCCTTGCCGCCGCTTCTTTGCCCACCACTGGTTTGCGGCTGGTCACAATTCGTGTATTTGGTCACTATAAATACCCCGTTGCTTCCCCCGCGAGAGGCCTGCAAGGGTAGGGAGCTCCGGGACTCCGGCTCTGGCCTGGGAGAGCACAGTGGACGCTGGGTGTGGGCAGGAATAGGGAGCTGTCCGAGGCTCGGCGTGGAGCTTGACGGTTGGACTTGTTTTTGCCCTCAGCCTCCCCTGCCTGCTGCATAATGAATGGCTTCCACAATGTGGCTGCAGCCCAGAAAAGATTTTTTTCTTAATTTTTTTCCCCTTTCAACCTGCTGCACACTCTTACTAACTGGGTTGCCACTTCACCAGTTAAATGAGAAATTGTAAG
The DNA here is from genome assembly GCF_030463535.1 of Salminus brasiliensis. NCBI lineage: Eukaryota > Metazoa > Chordata > Actinopteri > Characiformes > Bryconidae > Salminus > Salminus brasiliensis. Next base: position 24,910,489 of record NC_132881.1, on the reverse strand, counting down.
CATGTGTGTGTGTGTGTGTGTGTAATCAGAGCTGACTGGGCAGAATCAATGTTGAGGGCGGTGATAATTTAAGTGGAACATACCTTGGAACTGCCCGAGTCAAATTATGCCATTTGATTGGTACTATAAGCCAGAAGTAGAGTACAGCCGGAGATACCAGTGACCCGCATGATTATGTAGACCTTTTGCAAAAGCATGAAGCTGGCAAATCAGATGGCTCCTTTAAACGTATAACTTAACCCGTAGGTCCCGATATTGACCACCAGTTCCACCCGGGAGGGTGAACTCCACATGCTTGACAGACTATCCCGTACTGTCACATTGGCTAGCAGACTTCTGTGTTTGCAAGCGTTGTTCTAAGTGATGTGGATAAAGAAAGGGCCATCTCACTGGCACAGAGAGGTCTCCTATGCTTTCTCTCAGCCATGGATGGCTGTGGCATCACCAGGAATCAAAGGGCCAACAGAGCAGTTATGTATGAGAGCTAAGCAATATGTATGATCTTTTGCCTGTTCATATCAAGTACATCCACCCATCCAGACTTTGATATGAATCAGAACGAATGGGGGTGTATTTACCTGATCCCCAGGAGAGCAAAGCCATCTTTTTAGAACTGTTTAGTGTTTATTGTGACGTACATCATATTCCAGAATCCTAGGGGTTCACTCTGTTTATTCCAAGTGCTTTGACCATTCAACCTGGGCATCATCATTATCAAAAATTAAACATGACAAAACATTGTTCTGGTCTTGGAGGACACAACCCGATCAGATAGTTACCTACTCCATGGTCTGCCCTAGACCAGTTACCTAACCTACATTTCCAGCATCCACTACAGTCCTGACCTTCAAACAACATCTCAGCATCATCCTGATGTACCAACACTTGGATATATGATGGGGCTAATTCAGCATTACTATTGCTACCGTTCAGCACATCAGTGATTTTGATCAGTACTCACCTGCATAACAACAGACTTGTGTGGTGTGGGGTGACCTCATACAACCTTGGAGGTTCCTTCCAATGTTTCTTCGTCCAGCTTTGAGGGACACACTGTCTGCTTTGGCTTGCACACTTGGTTACATGCCCTATGTCTGTAAAGCTGCTTTGTGACATTATACAAATAAATGTGACTTGAGTTTTGTGGGATTCATTTCTCGTGCTTGGGCGAGCATAGTAGTCTGTTATTAAAGGTATGAACTCTTATTATTAACTTATTATTTTTATTTTTTTCTCTCTCTCCCTCTCTCTCGGTCTCTCAGGTGCTTTTCCTGCTGCGTTCCTACCTCACAGACACTCACCGGCCCCAGACACCAGCAGAAGACCAAGACAGTGACATCATAAGTAACCTCCGGCCAAAATTGTGGCTGGCCACAAGGTAAACACACACGCACACACTCGCCAGGCTGCGTTGTAAAGGAATATTTCAAATCCTTTAGTGCTGTAAATGAATGTAGACAACATCCATAATTCCTGAATTCCTCAGCTTGATCAAAATCTTCCAATGCTGTCTGTTGAAATCTCTCTGCCCACCTCAGGGCTGGTCTCATGAAGTGGTTGAGGAGAAGTTGAGGAGAGAGATTTTTTGTCAGATGAAATTGGTCACTTCGCTATTTCTTTAAGCCTGTTTCTAGTTATAGCATGGAAGTAAAAGCTGGCTAACAAACGGATATACCTCGTCGAAAGGCACAGAGCAACTAGAGCATCTAGCCACAACACACACATGTCCCTAGCAGACAGGGGCAAAAATGTGAAGTCACTTAGCTGGCCCAGATAACATCCATATAAACATGGGAAAGTTTGCTAAAAACCTTCCCCACATTGTGGCACCACGTCATCCAGCCTGGACTGTTGACACATGGCATGTTTGATCCAGCAGGAATCAGGATTCGTCAGCCCAGGCTACGCTTTTCCAGTCTTCAGCTGTCCAGCTTTGGTGATCCTGTGCCCACTGCAGCCTCAGCTTTCTGTTCTTAGCTGATAAAAGCAGAACCCGACATGGTCTTCTGTTGTTGTAACCCATCTGCCTCAAGGTTGGATGTGTTGTGAATTCTGAGAGGCTTTTCAGCTCATCACAATTCTACAGGATGGTTATTTGAGCTACTGTAGCCTTTCCGTCAGCTCAAACCCGTCTGGATGTTCTCCATTGACCTCTCTTGTTAACAAGGTGTCCCTATGCGCAGAACTGCCACTCACTGGTTGTGTTTTCTTTATTGCGATATTCTGTTTAAACTCTAGAGACAGTTATGCTGAAATTCCCAGTTGATCAGCAGTTGTGGAAATACTCAAACCACCAACAATTATTCCATAATCAGAATCACCAAGATCACTTTATTCCCTCATTCTAATGGCTAATGTGAACGTTGTAGCTGCTATTGAATAATTAGATCCTTCAGAGTCTTCAGAACACTCTAATTGCAGGTACTGAACCTGTTGCTGTTTTTCTGTGTAGAAAAGGCCTTCATCCCCCCCATGCTGCAGCTCCCATTTCAAAGGCTGACCTGCTGTGTGCTCCCTGCCCTTAGAGCAGATCTGCTCAGATCTTACAGAGCACTGGGTGGAGTGACACCGTGACCTACTGCTCTCTCACTCCCACCTACTACTGCTGATAACACAGAGAAACTGGGAGATGAAGAGATATGAACAGTGGACGAAGCAGCTAATTAGATGTACTGTTTTATATGGCAGTATCTGCCTTTGCTGTACTTGGATCATTGAAGGTTCCAGTGTATACCTCATCCTGGAGGTCATGCTTTTTTGTTGTTGTTGTTAGGTTCGGAGCATCCTGAGCAATGTCATAGGAGTGTTTGCAGTCATGTGACTTAGGTGGGATTGGAATAATGTGGGTAGATCTTTAAGTAACATGAAAAGTAACATGATGATACTTTATTTATTAATTTATTTAGTGTCCCACCCACAATATGTAGTAGTAGAATGGGAGTTATCCTTTGTCTCCTTTCTTGCATTCCTGTTCTTCTATCACCCTTTGATCTCACTCCGTCTTCTCAGCGTTTGTCATTAGAAAGAGTTAGATTAGAACTAAGAGAGATCTTGAAGGAGAGAAGATGGCATCCGGCCCGAGTGCAGGTTCTTGATTAAGATGACAAGGGGAATTCCTGATCGGCGGGCCGTGCTGCGGCTCCTGCGTTTGATTACTCGACCCTCCCGACCTGGCCAGGTGTCCACTAATCCCGCCACTCATCTGTAACGTGGCCCTCTGCAGTCATTAGAGCAGGATATCTTAGCCTAATCGCTACCGCAAGCAGTGGGTGGCCCGCAGTATGCAGTACTTCCTCGACCTCTGCGTGGTTCCCTCGAAGCTTCACCAGACTTTACCGCACTGGTCATTTTGTTTTGATTTCAGTGTGTGTTAAGTTTGACCATATGTATGTGGCTGCTGGTGTCTATTACTGCTCTTTTCCTCCAGAGCTTCAGCAAGCTGACTTTTGATCATAATGGAAGTGAACAGAGCCAAGATTAACTCAGCACTTTGGCCCACTTGCACTTTCTCCATGTTAAGAAACTGAGAGCTGGGCCCGTACTTCCAGGACTATTCTGACATGCATGCACTGATTAGTCTTAGTGGATTTGAAATTAAATTAGTGGTTTATTTTGTGTTTTTTTTTAAACATGCTAAAGGAACAGTTTGGCCAGAAATCAAGTTTACTCATTTTTCGTCTTGTACTGAATGTAAGCAGGCAGCCGAGCCGTGGTATGTGTTAGATGTGTGCTTCTTTAGTTTTTCCTCGGAGCTGTGAGGCTAATAGAGTACACAAAGGAAACTTATGAGCACCAGTTCGCAAACAACATGCCTGGAACATCAGACATCTAGTTTATCCAGTCAGTCCTTCATTAAAGTAAGAAGAATAACTGTTCGTGCACATCCATACAGTGACGCACCTCCTTCGATACGAGCGAGCCGTTGCCTCTTTTTCCGAGCTGCAGCTGATGCAAAGTCACCGGGCAACCAGCGTGTTCGGTGAAAAACGCTGTGTACCTGGCTCGGATGCAGACCCCAGTGTTTTTTCTGAAATCAAGGGTGTTCATGGTTCATATTTAACTCCTCAAGAGATTCTTATTTTATTGCCAATACTTCTCTTTAGAGACTAGACAAGCTGTGTTTGTCAGCAATGGGCATAACTTAAAGTAGCTGAATGCATTCATTAGAAGGGGTGTCCACAAACATTTGGACATATAGTATAGTTTTTTTTTAACCAGGGATTTTTCTGTACGTTTGTCAAGAATCACGTGTGTCAGGAATCGCATGGGCCAAACTATTTGATATTACTCAACAACTTGATATGGCTTAAGGCAAGTGTTTCATGACTCTGGCAGCAAGATGCAAACATGTTCCTTTAGCTTCGTCGGTTTCTTTTGGGTCCATAAGCTCCCACTACTTGCTAAACTAAAGAAAAGCCAGTACTGGGCTCTTTACACGTCTCGACTAATCAGCCTTGGGGAGATTTAGGGTAAGACTATATTAGCAGGTTTTACGTGTTTTGTTTATATATAATATATATTTTTTTTATTATTGATTTATTCATTAATAATTTATTAAAATTCTAATCAATTTAAATCAAAATGAGCATTTTTAAATTTTACTTTGGAAAATCAAATTATAATTCAAAAGGTTTAAGTTAAATCAGAATTTGTAATAAATATTTGTAATTTCTATACATAGTTCATTATGTGATTTAAAATTAACTGTTTGATCACAATGTGCAATTCTCTCTGGCCTTCTGTCAGTTTTTTTTATATGAGCATTAAAAATCCTGGGTACAATAATAATAATATAAAAAACAAATAAATAAATATCCCAAATAAAAGTTTGTACCCCTGGATAAGTTGGTTTATTGAAAAAGAGTCACATTTTTTTAGTTTTAAAAAAATGTAGTTTAAAAAAAAAACAAAAAAAAACAAAACTTTTTCAATAAACCAACTTATCCAGGGGGAACAAACTTTTATTTGGGATATTTACTTTTTTATTTATTCATTTTATTTATTTATTTTTATTATTATTATTATTATTATTATTATTATTGTACCCAGGGATTTTTAATGCTCATATTTAAAAAAACAAGAGCTCACTGCGCTCCATATGAAGCTCTGCAGGCCGGCAGGTAGAACTAAGTGAAACCACACGTTTTGTGTGTGTGTGTGAACGAGACGCAGAGAAAGAGAGACAGGGTGGGTGGGTCAGTTACAGGGGCTCGGGGAGGTCATACGTGTGTTAGAAAGAGCGAGAGAGAGAGAGAGAGTGTGTGTGTGTTAGAGGGAGTATGTTATTAATATCTGAGTGATGAAACGCTGACGTCAGCCTTGAACACTGCAGCCCTTGTTCTCACACATGTCTACGGGCACTCTGAGCTGCAGTCACACACACACACACACAACGATGTGCACCGCCATACACACGGCCGGCGCTTCTGTGCACACAAACACACCCACATTTGCACACACACACACTACATTTGCAGCCGCTCTGAAGGCAGGGCAGAAGTTGGAGAATTCTCGTTGTCCAGTCGGGCGGCACATGTGATGGTGTAACGTTCAGCTTCTGAAGGCTGACCCTCCCCTTAGTGATAAGTCGCTTCTCTAGTTGTAACTGTATAGAAGCTAATGAATAATGCTGTAAATAAGCAGATTGCTAAAATTGGTTCGTCAAGCAATGGTTCTGGGCTTTATACTCCTCTAGCCCACACCTGGCGTTAGGCATGGTGCCAATAGGTTCATGTTTATCTGCTCCAGAGAGTCCTATTCTATTTATAATACTTCTCTACAGGGACTAGACAAGCTGTGCGTATGTGCATTTGCACATCTGTGTCAACAATGGCTGCAACTTAAAGTAGCTGAATGCAGTCATCAGAAGGGGTGTCCACAAATATTTGGACATATAATGTGTATAGAGACCAAAACCCAACGTCTGCTAAACTTCATAACTTCGCTTACGTCCGCACAGCGCTTACATAAACTTTGTTGGTTTTGAGTCATAGTTACCCAGCGTCGATCTGTGTATCCAAGATTGGAATAAAATAAATGAAATTGGGCAGATCATCTCCTCTTGGTAGGAAATGAGATGTGCTTGATATATTTCGCCTTAAGTGATCCTATTGGGACTATTGTGCATGCAATTATTTTATACATCAGATCTACCGTTGTGGTTTTAAATGAAGGATTTGAGAATTATTTCAATGGGAATGACACAATAGTGATTGGCTGCCAAATAGACAACAGTGCTATAATATAGTCCCAAATATAGTCCTAAATCTTTAGATTTTAGCTGTAGAAAGATTTTTTGTGATGTGATGGTCAAAGGGAGACATGTTTACATGTTACTTGTTTGTTTTGCTGTTGTTGTTTTATTATTTCTTTTTTTTTAATTTAATGGTAGTCCATAATGTGTTATGCATCTTAATATTTATGTCTCTTTCTCATTTTCTCTTTCAGACGGAACCCATGTCTGGTGACTCGAGGGGCAATGCTGGACCTGTTGGCTGATGTGTGCGCGTCTCTCCCTTCTCCTGTGGAAGGTATGGCAGTGCACATACAGGACAGTCCATCACACACAGATCAGCCGACCCGTCAGTATCAGTCCTTCAGCTGTGTTTTTGTTGTTGAGGCCGTGCAGCATGCAAGTACACAGCCTGATTTACAATAGACCTCAGTGTCTGTTTTCCTGGAAGGGCTGTTTGAGAAAGAGAGAGTCTGAGAGGCTAGGGGGATCACTGATGATTGAAGAATAATGGAGCATCGCACAGTTGCCCCTCTTGCTCGCTCAAAGACAGCGGGGCTCTTTGTGTCCGTCTGTGTGTTTCTGTTTTTGCCCGCAAAGCTAAATATCAGAAGTGACCTTTTTAATGCCGCAGTGCTGTAGATCCCTTTTTTATTTTTATAGAGAGTATACAGTATATTGTCACTGCCAGGCTTGTACGCTGTATGGACGAAAAATATTGTGTACTCTTGATCATTGAATTGAGGTGTCATTCAATCCCATTGCCACAGGTGTGTAAAATAAGGCACCTAGCCATGCAGGCTGCCTTTTTCACACACATTAGTGATAGAATGTGTCGTTCATAAGAGCTCACTGAAAAAAAAAGCGTGGTACTGTAACAAGTTGCCACCCCTGCAACAAGGCAGTCCATGAAATTTCTTCCCACCTAGATGTTCCACCATTAACTGAGAGCGGTATTGTTGAAAAGTAGAAGCATTTAGGACCCACAGCACAAAGACTGTGCAAAGTTACAGAGCAAGGTCGCCAAATGCTGACGCACGTAGTGGATAGAAGTCGTCTACGCTCTGCTGAATCCATAACTGCATGAGTTCCAGACCTGCTGTTACAGCTGCAGTTGAGCTCCATATGCAACAGTTATGCTTATGGATTTAGAATGGGATGCCATAAAACCTCCTGTAGGTGTAATGTGTAGGTGTCCCAAAACTTTTGTCCTTCCTTTTTTTCACTGTTATGTACACTAACTTTAAAAAAAAAAAATTCTCATTTCTCAAATTTTCATGAGAAGGTGATATTTTACAGATACAAGGTTTTTGACATGACAGCCAAAATATATTAATGTCTATATTGTAATAAGGTTTTTCTATCTAACTCTAAAACCTATCCCTAATCTTAAACTAAGTAGCCATAAAAGGAATACAGCTTTAAACAGTAACACATTGGAGCTTTTTGTGGAGGAAAAAAAAAAATGTATGTGTATGTATGTATGTATGTATGTGTGTATATATATATATATATATATATATATATATATATATATATATATATATATATATATATATATATATATATGTGTGTGTGTGTGTGTATATATATATATATATATATATATATATATATATATATATATATATATATATATATATATGGTTGAGTGGTGTCGGAAACTAGGATATTTACCACTTTGCACTCTGTTTGCACAAGTGGAGAAACTGTGGATTCTAGATGTGGCGTATATCTTAACCTTGGACCTTTTCAGTACGTTTTTAAATTCAGTTTTTAATCATTTTTATTACTCCCCAACACTTAGCCGACTAATCTTAATCCACTTAGTTTGATACTTCAGTGTTTGTAGATGACTCAGTGTCATTGTTTTGTGTTATCCCCTGGATCTCCATGTTTAGTAAGCGGATCTAGCAACAAGTATCCGAACAGAATGGAGGATACTCTCTATATAAAGCCATGTTGTTGCTTACCACTGTTTGTCTTGGGTTTCGAGCACATTTTTGTCTAGAAAATGTACAAAAACAAACACGCAGGTCCTGCTCTTGTTGTTTATCTGTGGGTTTATTCATCTCTCTGTGTTCCAGCCAGCATTTGTATTTATCTGTACTGTTTTGCTCATGCTGTTCTCCAGCAGAACGTCATCAGAGACGTCACTTGCCTGTGCTTTAGCAAAAAACGAGAAAGGTAGGTTTACAAAATGAGATTTTTGAGGGCCGATACAGTAGGAACTGCAAAAAAGAAGATGAATCTGATAAATCAGCTTTTCCCTTTTTCCTGGCACAGTGTCCATAGGAAGAACCTTATCGGGCAGTTCCTGCATGTGTTTGGTAACAGCAGCAGCAACAGCCCACTTCACTCCCTGTCACACATGCACCGGCTGTTCTACCTCCGCATTCATACCCTGTGGTTGATTTTACAATGTCTATAACCAAATTTGAAACAACAGAAAGCAGATCCAGTGCTAAGATTAGATCAGACATCCAGGGGAAGAAAGAAAAAAGTTGTTTGTAATCTGGTTTAGCTTTCTGTTTTGGGCTTGAGGTTTATTGGGGTGTTTGTTGTTAAGGAAGGGAAACATAAACTCTTACATCTTGCATTAAAACTTGTTTAGACACTCAGTTATTGGAAGATTCCAGGGATTTATTTACATGGAGCAAATACCTCCCTCAGGTCGTGGGGAAACAAACAGAGCTTTTGTTGGAGACACACTGGTTTAGGTATAAATGATACAAAATAAATATTAAGAATTTTGAAAAATACATTGTAACTCTTCTGAATGGCAGCGTTTATCATGTGGTGGTCATAAGCCTGTCATGATAGTTGTCATAATTCTACATAAACCTTTTTTAGTAGGCATCTGTTATGTCAAACTTAGAAGATACCTTGTCAACTGTCACTTGTTGGAATAAGCCTTTATTAATGTTTCTATAGATGTATGTCAATTGTTATGAAAGGCTTATAAAGGTGTTCAGGCGCCCTTCAATAAAGTCTCAGTTCCCATGCATCTTTGTAAATCTAAAAACCTGGAAAATTAAGCTGGAAGCCTGGAATTATTTTTCCAGACATGGAAACTGCTAGAAACATTAGTAAGATGTTGGAGCTGCTGAGCCAGATATTGCATATTTTAGCTACTGATGCCCTAAATATATGTCCTGAGGCTTTTAAAACTGCACTGTGATGTGGGCAGATACATACTCCAGCACCACGTCTTGCAGTATTTAATGTAATGATGAATACGTAGGTTACTACTCATTATACACATTTACTACGTGTCCAAATGTTTGTGGACATCCATTCTAATGAATGAATGCATTCAGCTACTTTAGGTTGCACCCATTGCTGGCACCGATGTGTTTAGTCCCTGTCGAGAAGTACTGAAGTAGAATAGAACTCTCTGGAGCAGATAAATGTGAACCTGTTGGAACCATGCCTAATGCCAGGTGTGGGCTAGAGGGGTATGAAGCCCCCAGCATTGTGCTGTGTATTTTAAAAATATATAAATACTCTTGATTTCAGAAGAAACAATGAATGAGCCGGTGTCCCAATGCTTTTGTCCATATAGTGTTTTAGTCATTGACGAGTCGATGCTGCTTAACACACATGCCTTACACATATTGGCAAACTTTTATTTGCTAATGTTTTTTTTACTTGGTTAGCTAGTATCAGTTATTGATTTCTAGCGAATATCAGTTCTTGATTATGAAGGTTTTTTTATGCTGTAACCATGGAAACAGAGACTGACAGAAGAGTGGCATTTTGATGTCTGATAAATTGAGTAATTTAATTGTGTTCCTCCTGATCACAGAGATATTGAGAATGTCCCACCATTAAAATAATACCTGATCCGTGGTGGTCCTGTGGGGTCCTTATCATTGAAGCACAGTGGACAGTGAGTATAGAAATAAGGAGGTAGTATTAATTTTATGGCTAGTCAGTGTACCTTGCCGTTTTGCAGTAATGGCTAATAACTGATGCACAGTGCCGCCTTCAACACTTGTGCAAAGCTGCTTAGCACGGTTTGGCTTTTTACTCTGTGAGAAAGTGCAGTGTTCCTTCCGCACATGTGCTGCACACACTCCGCAGCCGCCTGTGTTTTGGTTTTCACAGTTTGGGTAGTGCTGGCAGAGCGTGATGTAAAATCCATGTGTGTGTTTCACTGCAGTGACTATAGACACACCACCGCTTCCCTAAAACGTAAACTTCAGCTGAAGAGCAGTGCAGTCCTGCTCGTAGCGTACACACTCCTAGACAGCATGTGTGTTCTGAGCACTCTTAGTTTGGCGTGTGTCGATACGTGTACAAATTATGAACACACACACACACTCCTCGCGTTTTGTTATTCATGGAATGACTGCAGGTTGGAAGGTAAATAAGTTAAGGGGCTAAGACTAAATCTGTAGGGCTTCATTTTTCTTCTGTTCCCACAGCTAAAAGTGTGTGTGTGTGTGTGTGTGTGTGTGTGTGTGTGTGTGTGTGTGTGTGTGTGTGTGTGTGTGGTGAGAATGATCTGGGTGTTATTCCAATGCCTTTTTTTCATTTCCCACTGTTATGCTTTCTTAATCACTGTGTGTGTGTGCATTCTGTTCTGTAGCTTTTTTGGCACTCTTTTGGCCGTTGAGTATTGGTGGTCGGGGAGACGGTTAGACCACAGTTTTCACTATGACTCAGTATGAGTGTGTGTGTATGCATGTGTGTACATATTCATGTGTGTGTATAGTTCGTTATGAACCTTCAGAGACATTGTGCTGCAAGCTGATGAAACTCACTGCTGACCTGCAAATATGCAAAGACACACACACACACACACACAAATATAAACAGTTGTATGGCACATCTTGTCACCCTGAGGAACGCCTTTCATTTCCCCCACAAAAGGGTAACTGTGTGTGTGTGTGTGTGTGTGTGTGTGTGTGTGTGTGTGTGTGTGTGTGTGTGTGTGTGTGTGTGTGTGTGTATGTGTGTGCGCGCGGGTAGTTGATGTCTTGTGAGCTAGTCTGAAGAACAAAGCCTGGTTCCAGTTTGGTTCTTCTGGAAGCCCCCAGCCAGAGGGATGTGTTCAGTTCCATCAACAGCTCACCTGATTTACTCTTATTAAGCACAGATTTACCCAACCAGGTGCTGTAAGTTAGCTATAAATAATACTGCACTTCCATGAAGAGAACTTTGAAGATGTTTAATAATCTCAGTGATTATTGTATGTATGTATACACTATACATACAGAAGTATAAAGGCACTCCTTTTAATGAGTGAATTCAGCTACTTTACGTGGCACCCATTACTGACGCAGGCATTTAGTTGCACACCCTGTTTAATCTTCATAGAAAGGTATTGCCAATATAACGTTGACAATGCTCTGGAGCAGCCACACATGGGTCCTGGGCGTCACCATGCCCAGTGCCATCCGGTGAATAGAGGGGAATGAAGCCCTGCAGCACTGGACTGTGGTGCAGTGGAACTAACTGGAGCTCCAGCCAACACCTCTGGGCTAAGTTTGCCCCACATTTGAGTGGCACTTTTGATTCATTTATGAATAATCCTCTATTATATCTGACCTTACTAATGCTCTCCTGGCCAAATGCCATCGGATCCTCACAGAAAATGTTTCTAAATCTAGTATGAGGCCTTTGCTGAAGTGTAGAGGCTGCAGTAAAGGGAAAACAGACTCCCTATTATTACCCTTGATTTCAAAAGCCACTCTGGAGGAGCTGGTGTCCAAAAACTTTTGGGCATATACGTATATGTATATAAATGCCACAGTCAGTATCTGACTCTCTCTCTCTCTCTCTCTCTCTCTCTCTCTCTCTTTCTGTCTACCGGTCTGTCTATCTTTCTGTCTGTCTGCCTACATCACACAGAACGTTATGCTATATCAGTGTTCATGATATTCAGTTTCGGACTCTCTGTACTTCTTTGCGACGTTGATTATGTTTGTATTGGAACACGTGGGCGGTGTTTGGTGAAACGGTTGTTTTGCTTGTATTCTTGATTGTCTGCTTGGGAGCACGTGTGACATGGCGTTTGCTTTGGTAATGAGTCATCATGTGGAAAGCAATGAAAGTGTGTAAAAGTGTTTTGAGGATGTTGTTCACTGGTGTGTGGTTGTGCTCCGCGGAGCCAAGTGTCATCTCTGATTGTATTCGGGGTATCTTGTATCTAGCCATGCATGTTGTCTGTGTACACACACTTCTGTGTATTGCGCTCTTTCTGTAGCGGCATGCGACCGTTGTAAAGGACCTGGATGTGGTAAGGCTGTCTGTTGATGCTAGTCCCTGTGATGGGTATCCCTTGCTGATCCTTTCACAAGACAAGGCCATTATATCACTTGTTGTGTTTATGTCTGTTTTTTGCACATGCATGTTGAGCATGAGTAACAGGTTTAGAGTAGTGGTAAAGACAAAACTGGGGAATAAAGACTTTACACTCCGTGTATCTGCATCTGATTGAAAGGCTGGGATATACTGTGGCAGACTGTACGGCATTAGTTATGCTGGAAGTCACATTATATAATAAAAGGTTTCGGTCAATATATCTATAAATGCATTAGAATGACCACTGTTCTGTTGAGCCTGTTTTTTATGCCTAGCAAAAGACAGAAGGAGAATCTGGTGAACTTCAGGTCAGCTTGCTAAAAATATATGCAGTGTCCTTTGCCAGTTCAAGGCAGGTAACTGCACATTGGCAAAAGTTCAAGTAGCCCTTATAGATAAAACTTAATTTTTAACATTATGATCAGGATTAGTGCATTATTTTTGTTAAAATTAGCCTCTTTGGTAGCAATGAGCAATGGTACAGTATGTGTAGGGGGGGGGGGGGAAGGGGTGCAGAATTTCATGCAGAGACTACCTTTCCAACTGTTAAGCATTGGTGCACTTTAGGCTTGTGTTGCAGCCAGTGACACTAAAAATATTTCAGTTGTAGAATAGGTTCAGTTAAATTCCAGCATATTTTGGTAGGAAATATCACACTGTCTTTGGGGGGGGACTGACTGACTATAAAAAAAGGCTTCCTTAAAGTTTGTCATGGTTTCCTGCGTAGACGCCATTGAAAATCTGTGGATTGGCCTTAAAAAGAGCATTGTAGCAAGAAGGCCCCAGGTATCAACCAGAACGAGAAGGCTTATACAAAGAAGTACAAGCCTCTCAGCTGCTACAAAAGTGTTTGCAAGCTATGAAGCTTGCCAAAGAGGGTGTTAGTAAGCACTGACCATGCTGGGATCACAGACCTATGCTTCAGGCTTTGCACTTTTGTTTTTGTTACATATCTTTAACGTTATGCCTTTTGGAAATCAGGACATCTTGTTCTGGCTCAGCTATTTACAGTAACAGATAAATTGTCCAGAGGTGTTCAGATTTTAACACCAAAGTCTGGTCCAGGATCGGTTTAATCATCTGTGTGTTCTTTTCAGATTCTCAGGTGAAGGAACTACGTGAAGAGACCCTGGCCATCCTGCTGGACTCTGAGCTTGTGGCTCCTCGAAACCCGGAGGAGGTGTGTCTCTCTGGCCCTGGGGCCATACAGTATCTACAGAGCCTGGCTTCTTTGGCCACCAGCATTGCCATGGATTCTGCTGGTGTGTGGGGGACCCAGGAGGTGGACGGGGTGCAGAAGGACCTCCTGAGGCGCCTGCTGCAGTGCACGCATTATGAGGTGCGGCAGCTGGCCCTGGACAGGCTGCTGGAGAGACTCGAGAATATGCAAGGCAACAGCCTTCAGCCTCTGCCCTTTGACCTGAGTGTGACTGCTTTGACCCACCTGGCAATGCATGAGCCTCACTCTGCATGCCTGGCCAAGGTAAGAGGACAAAGTTAGTAGCACTTTGCTGTAGGGCATTTTTATTTTTATTTATTTATTTTTTTAAGGCTACCTGCTGTGTGGATTTGATTGCATTCAGCAACAAGAGCGTTAGTGAAGTCATGATGTTAGATGATCACCACCCCACATCCCTACCTCCCAAACTCATCATAAAAAGTCCTGGATGGAGCACTGGATGGGGGGAGGAGGGTTCATATTCCTCTAGCCCATGTCTGGCATTAGGCATGGTGCCAATAGGTTCATGTTTCTGTTCCAGAGAGTCCTAATCTATTGGCAATACTTCTCTATATGGGCTAGAAAAGCTTTGTGTGCAAGTCTGCACAACTGTGTCAGCAAGGAATGCAACTTAAAGTAGCTGAATGCATTCGTTATAGAAGGGGTGTCCTCAAACATTTGGACAGTGTAGTAACGAGATCAGGAAACAATGATAAAAGTCAGTTATAAAATCAGTAATGTTAGACCCTACATTAGTCATTTCCCTGTGGATTCTCTTGTGTATTAGAATGAACAAAGTATTGGAAAGCCGGTCATTAAACAAAGGATGAGTAGGATTGAGCCAAGCTTGTAAAAGTTGTTCTTTAGCAGCTGTGAGTGGCAGGGGAAAATTAAGTGGTGAGGAAGTGAAAGTGCAATAAAGAGTCCGCGAGAAACAAGGAGGGTGTGAAGCCTTCATATCGAAACCCAGGCGTCAGGCAAAACTGAGGCTACACTAGATCAGAGCCTAGAGATAGCAGAGCAGTCCCAAAACATCCCAAAACATACAGTGCTGTTTCCATTTTATAGCTCCCCTGTCCCTGGTAGTGTCCATTACTATGTAATTTTACTTCTCTTCATACAGGACATTTTCATTTGGTGTCATTCTCCAGGGTTTCTTGAACATGGCTGAAAGGTTTCAGTCAGAGTTAGAAGTTATGTAAACGCTGTGCTTCCCTGAACTTTAATAAAAGACCAAGCAGAATTCAATATAAATAAATATTGTGGCTAAATAAAAATATAAATGTAATTTCCAAAGTCAGTACTAAAAAACTATTATATGATTATTGATTTACTTGATAATAATTTAAGATATAACCATATATTGTCCTTTAAGTTCTTTAAGAGCCTCAGTGGTTTTCCTCAATGAGGTGCCTGTGACTCAAAAGAAGCACTTTTGGTAGTTACTATGCACTGAATACTACAAAAACCCCACAAAACAAAATCATGGCCATCAAAATTTGGCCTTTTTTGAAGTGTCTCAGGAACTGACCTTCAAGAACTGACCGTTCTCTTGCTGCCTGATATATTCACTCCTTGACAAATGCACTGACCAGCCATAAGTACCACTGACAGGTGAAGTGACTTCATCTACAGTGACATTTAAGTCATCATAGTCATTTACAGTGTCTTTTTTTTTTTTTTTGGAATCAGCCACACTTGTTGTTACAGTCACCATTATGTCACTGAACTGAGCTACACATTCAGTTATCTCAACTTGCCGTGTCATTTCACCCCAGAAAGTGTTCTTACACAACCTAATATCGGCCAAAGTCATCATTTCATCATTGTTTTCATGTCAGCTTGACATCAGAGTGGACTAATGAAGCCTGTATGACATCTTTATGGGAATGAGCCTTTAGAAATATAAATTTTCATGTAGGTTTGTCAGGCATCATAAGAGGTTAAAAACAGCAAGATATTAGCAAGATATTCATTTTGGGCAGGATTACTATTATTGACCAAGAGGCCCTTACTTTTCTGTTGCTTTTGTTTGGCTGCTGCTCCAGGCTTGTCCTAGGACTGATGTTAGTGATAGTACTGGCATTGTCCGCATCAGTAGTGTGTTCTGTGCTAGTGATACTTCATACTTGGTGTGCTTAGGTGCTAAACAAATTCACAGCATAGCTGTAGCCGGAAATACCTTTCATGCTTTGGCAACTTTTAATTTGCCCGCCAAAGCTATGACCATTTGTCTCTATGTACTTTTTTCATTTTCAAGTGCATAGTGTTTCTGTGGAAAGGGTATATGTCACTAAAAAGATACATACACCTTTTCCATGAGTTATCACAGTTCACTGGGGTCTTAATGAAATGCATTGGTCAAAATATCTCAAAGATCAAGCACCAACCAGTGCCTGTTCCTTTAAATGTTCACAAGTCACCCCTACTGTGCTCACCCCCACCCCCCCAATCTCTACTCCCCGCCATTTCTCATTACCCCCCACTATTACTCATTACTTCGCTCCTAAGCTCAATATATACTTTACTTTAGAGCTGGGCAATATGACGATATTTTATCGTATCATGATCAATTTTGCTAAGTTTTTAAAGCAAATCGAGGAGGTTGTTAGTGCTTAATAAACACTAATTAGCTGCATTTTATTACAAACCTAATGTAATTAGACTATGTTTAATTAGACTGTAGTTAGTCTAATTAAACATAGTGTGATTAGACTGGTTTAATTAGTTAGTAAGTGCATCACTGTATTCAGTACGGGATAGTATCTTAAGTAGTTTTTAAGAATCTGTTGCTACTGATTACATATATCGTGATAAATATTGTATATCGTAAAAAATGTCTTTAAATATCATGATGGGGTATTTGTACCATATCGCCCAGCCCTACTTACAAGTTTATTCTCAGTTGTTCCCTTTTGCAGTAACTTGCGAACGTTTACTTCACCTTGAGTTCACCGTATCTCTCTCAGATTAGCTGCTCAAATCAGACCCTACACTTATGATGTAGACCAGATGTTAACTACTCAGATAGCAGACACAGTATAATTCTGTTGAGACTGCTTGTGACGTAGGAAGCCGAGCCAAAGCTCTGCGTCATGTTAAATGCTGTTTTCCCACTGTGGCAGCCTACAAAACTGCCAGGATTGTCAGATTTCACCTTTTGTGGATTTTTATAGGGAACGTGGGGGTAACAGGAAGCGAAAACATTACGTTAGATATAAATAGTGTTATTACAGTTCATATAGGTGTATTAACTTATAAAAGAATGGAAATTGGGTTCTTATATTGGCACACCTAGTCAGAGGCCCTTCGAAATTGTGTATCATACTCATAATCTGTCACCTACTACCACCATTTCTGTTTGATCCATTCATCATGAAGTGTTCACAGTACACAGGATAGCCTGTGTTTTCTAAATGGTGTCCAAAAAAAGGGTTTTACAAGGTTTCAGTATGACAACTGGTATAAAGACTATATACCACCATGATGACATGATCTACTCGTGCAATCTGGATAGGCTAACAGGCCAACTCTGAAATGCTCTCGCATGCAGGAGGGCCACAAGCTACCATGGCTCTGATCAAAGTAGCTTTGGCAACCGTGTGCTCAATGGATCCAGCTGTCTAAATGATACCTGCAAGGATAACATGGCCGTCCTTCTGATTAGCTGAATAAACAGAGCCTCTGTAATAACAAACTCAAGCACAAGACCAGCTCGCAGTCACTTCTCGGCATGGGGACCTCCATATGTTTGGTTTTATTTCCATGCATGGACTCCGCACAGATATACACATGCATGCAGCACGCGCACAAGAACAAGATCGCACGCATACACACATACACACACATACACACAAATACTTGGCCAAAGTAAAGGGGAAAAGGCAGACGGTTTAGCAAAGAGGGTCGTGTTTCAGTTCCTCATAAACACTCAACCGACCATCAATTACGGCCCTGTTCTGCCATTCCTGTCATTAAGCGCTGTTAAGAGCGGGAGGCATCAGCTGTGTGTGTGTGTGTGTGTGTGTGTGTGTGTGTGTGTGTGTGTGTGTGTGTGTGTGTGTGTGTGTTTGTTTGTTTGTGTTTGTGCGCTCGCAAGCTGCATATACATGCCGTGCCTCTGCCCATGCATGTGTGTGCCTGTGCACTGTTCTGTGTGTGTGTGTGTATGTTATCAGCCAGTCGTTAATGCTTAAACGGCTGCTGCAAAGCTGCTCCTGTCGGCCTGCTCCAGGGACTCTCTCAGCCCTGGTTTCCATAGCGAACCCTCTGCCTTATTAAAGCATTCTGGGAAGAAACGGAGAAGAGGAAAGTTGCGATCCTTGGCAGGCCCAGCAAACCACTCTTATGCACATGCACTTACGCATAAGGTTTAACAGTCAGGAACCTCTGCTGTAGTGATGTAGAGGCTTAATGCTTTCACCTCTTTTTCCTGGAAATACTCATGAGTCATTCATGTACCAGTCTGGGTTCACACTGTACTTTCAGAGTTCTTAAATGATCTGAACACCAGCAAAAGGGTGTGTGTCCATGTGCTGTGTGTCTTAGCCTTAGTTTTTGTACACTTTCAGGATGTAATCGCACAAAAGCTACACTTTATTTTGTGCATAAAAAACAAATTGGAGTAACTGTCTCGGCTTTCAGTAGAAAGCCTCTCCAAGCCTCTCCACTGATTTTGAAGCAGCACTGTGAGGATTTGATTGCATTCAGGGATAAGAGCGTTAGATGAGCCGCAACTCATCTCAAAAGTACTGAATGGAGCTCCATCATTCCAAAGAACACAGTTTCACTGCTTTACAGCTCAATTCTGGGGGGCTTTACACCCCTCTAGCCCACGTCTGGCATTCGGCATGGTGTCAATAGGTTCATGTTTATCTGCTCCAGAGAGTCCTATTCTATTGACAGTGCTTCTCCACAGGCACTTGAAAAGCTGTGTGTGTGTGTTTGTGCATTTGCACATCTATGTCAGCAATGAGTGCAACTTAAAGTAGCTGAATGCATTCATTAGAAGGGGTGTCCACAAACATTGGACATATGGTGTATGTATAAAAAATGTAGAACTGAGACACTAAGTATTAACTAGTTCCATTACTTGGGAAAGATGATTCATAATAAATATGACAGATGCTTATAACTTTAGTTCAAGGCTTCTTATGTCAATACAGTGTTTTTTTTTTTCATAAAACATCTTATGTCATCTTAAAAACGTACATAATGTAGGTTTTAGCTGGGTACCCCAGTTTATGTGTAAATACATAATTCACCCCTACCCCCAACCCCTGCGTCCTGTTGTGTACTGCAGTCTATCTTTAATTATTGGAATATTAATATGTATTATGTGTATGACCACATGCACATGGTCTGACAAGGTATGAAAACAAACTTGTACTTGTGTGTGTGTGTCTGTGTATGTTGGTATGTGTATGGGTGAACAGCGGCTGTCGAACAGCATGGTAATATTAGTTTGAAACCTAGTCGTCAGCAAAGAGTTATTAAAAAGGGGTCTGCTCCAGTGGGCTGGAAAAGATTTTATGTACAGTTCTAATAACAGTCTCGCGCAATCTCCAATGTTAGCGACAGCCAGATATGATGGACCCGGCCTTTCAGCAGGTCAGGTAAGAAGGAAAAAATAGCCCTTTTTCCTCTAGTTCAATTGTTCCTCAGAGACGCCTTTCAGTGTTGGAGAGAAAGCAGTGCAGCCAGACCCCAACCAGATGTGTCTCACTTGTGGAGGGATGAGAGATAGTGAGAGAGAGCGAGAGAGGAGGAAAGACACTGCCAGACTCCTGATAGAAATACACAGATTGATGGATCTCGGAGAAGAGTCAGAAGAACATGTAGGAACAGATATCTTGGAGCCATAAAGAGCTTGCAGAACTGTCCTCTTTATCTCTGTCTCTCTGTCTCTCTCTCTCAGGTTCTGCAGGTTCTCTCAGTCCTCCCCCTGTGCTCTCTCTTGCCATGGCAGGATGGGAATGTGTCTCTGAACAGTGAAGAGGCTCTAAAGTATCTCCTCTCTGTGGCTGAGAAATCTACTCACAGGTGAGCTCTAGAACAGTGACATTAACCTCCTCACATCTTTCCTACACTTACTGTATGTGCCAGCTCCAGTGTGGCTCTCTGTTCCCTGTCAGTGTACTCTGACTCAGAGTCGCTGTTCTACACCAGACAAATCAATGCAGATGTATTTCAGTTAATCCTCTACAGTCATTTTTTTTAATAGTCTAAATGACCTGCTTTCCATGCTTTTTTCATGGCAGCTCATGGACCCAGTACAATTCAGCACATTTTTGAATTCTAATGAATGAAGTTCTAAGGGTTTCAGTCGTAGCATATCCATTAGCATATTGGCACAGGTGGGATGCCGTCACAGGCCAATATCTACAGCATTCCACGACTTCAAGTGTAACATTGCATCTCTTTGCCCTTGGCTAGTACTGGTGTCTAGTTTAACACCTTCCTCCCCTTTGCTTGGTTAGAGGCGAGCAGAGGAGACTGATATTCATAAGGCCATAAGGCAACTGATGGGTAAGGTGAAAAGCATTAATTCTCTTCATCTACAGTGGCATCTGTCACGTGGTGGATATATTAGGCAGCAAGTGAACAGTCAGTTCTTGAAGGTGGTGTGTTGAAAGCAGGGAAAATGGACACGCGTCAGGATCTGAGACACTTTGACAAGAGCCAGATTGTGTTGGCTACACGACTGGGTCAGGGCATCTGCAAAACATCAGGCAGGCCTTGTGGGGGGTTTTCTGGTGTGCAGTGGATAGTACCTACCAGAAGTGGTCTGCCATCTTCAGTCATCAGTGGCCTCCTCTTCATTAAATCATTCACATAGATAGCATAGTGTATAACACCACCACTACTAAAACCTGCGCCGAAGGCCGATGCCAGGGTTCGACTTCACATCTGTAAACAACAGGGAACAACACTAATATGAGTACGTGGGCAACACTCCCAATGTTACATTCAGTATCTTTTATGAATAAAGATAACTTCTTAACTCACTGTAAACAGCAAGATGTGATATTCTATGTTTAAAATGTCCTAAATGTTTGCTAAATAATGTTAAATAATTTCTTGTCACACAACCTTGTATTTCCATTTTTTTTTATATTTAGTTTATTTAGACATATATATATATATATATATATATATATATATATATATATATATATATATATATATATATATATTCTTTAAAAATGTCGTAGTCAGTAAACCTGCATATAACTTAGCCACAGTAGGGATATTTATAGTAGTTATCTCCACTCAGGAATTCTGAATCTGCGCATCCCTAGATGAAGTGCAGTGATTGTGCTGGCTGTACCACCACATGAATTTCCTCCTCCTCCTCAAATGGCACGTCCACATTCCTTATTTAAGTAAACAGGAAGGAAGAGATCCCTGCAAACATATCAAAAATAGCTGCATGACCTCAGTGGTTGATGAATTTTGATTTTTGCGGTAGGCCTGGTTATAGCTTAGGGTGGGCCCAATAGAGGAGGCATTATGTCCCAGAGACATCAGTGTAATTAGTATGACCATCATAGCCAAGCAGCCTACTTTACTGTAGTTTCCATGCCTGCGGAGGTGAGACTTAACGCACAGCACTTTCAATCGTCTACCTCACATTTGACTTCCTAATTACTATAACAGCTGATGGCACGCCACGCCGAGTACAGGCTAATTAACCAGTCCTAGTCCTACCTTTTACAGCATGGTTGGTGCAGGGAGAACGTCTGAAGACTGATGATTTTTCATTTGTTTGTCAATTGAGTGCTTTTTAAGCGTTGTTCTTCACCTCATTGTAGATTTGCTTTCATCAAGAGCTGACGTATTAACGCAAAATACAAAACATGGAAGGCATTTTCCTCTTCAAAGACGTTTTTTCCGACATCAGGCAAATTTCCTATGCTTTTTATTCCAACATGAGAGCTAAATATACAATGAAAATTTCACTGGGTGAAAAAAAAAAACATGCTATGGCCACAGTTCTCCATTTGGTCGAGTTCCTAACCTAGCACACATCACAGTCAATTGAAATATCCTTTTCTTTGCATACAAAAAAAAAAAAAAGTAAATAAAAAAAAACTATTTTCCATGACTAGGTGACATACCAAGTTAAACTCATGTGCACACATCATAAATATTTAACCTAAAGAAAATAATCCACATGCAAAAACAATATTAAAAAGAAAGTGTTTGCGATCACTTTCGTTTGCGTTATGGTTAAGAAACGGTACAGTCAACGTTTTTAGTTTCATCCTATATTCTTGTATAATTAGAGCATGTATTACATATCTCCCTCTCAGCAGATCTTTTCTGACTGAAGCTATTCGTCAGCATCAACTATTTGCCAATGCGACTACCTAGCACCTTTCCATAGCGCTAACTGTTCGCAGCTGCCTTTCATTTGTGGCAAGCAAGCGTTCACGGTTTTAGGTGAGGCGGCCCATTAAACGCTCACCACGCCCAGAAAAGATGTGAAAAGATTTCCAACGGCACCAAAAAAAAAACAAAAAAACAAAAAAAGCCCAGCAGCCTGCACCGGTTCTGTCTTTAAGAAAACCCAATCTTGATGAATAGCAGTGGTCGGGGCCGCGGGTGTGACCGCAGCGGTGGCAGAAGGTCGCTGACAGTGTGCAGAGAGGGAGGGCTGGTTCACTCCAGAGCCCAATGGTTTCAGATGTGGGCTCCGACCATGAAAGAGACCACACATACCTGTGGTGAGCAGTGCCCCGGTACACGCCAATCACCCATTCAGGGCCGAGGTAGCGCATGAAGGATATTGATTTTCACCTGTTAGGGGCTTGACACCAGCTCTGTGTGTGTGCGCCCACCCGTGTTTGTGTGTCGTGTGTTTATGTGGTCATTTATACACAGCTGCACATCATTGTTTGTGGTGGTTGCCTGTGTGTGTGTGTTCACGCAGAAGGACATACAGATTTGAGGCTGTGTGCACATTTGCGGGTGAATGTAGTTTCCTTGGGTGTGTGTACTGATTTGTATGTGTGTCCCAGGATTGTGCACCTGGTGACAGGTGTGTGAGTGTGTGTGTGTGTGTGTGTACGTGTACATGTCTGAAGGGGCCTCTAGTCTAAATGACACACACCTTCCCATTTCAGGCCCGAATGAATACATACCCTGTGGTATAGGATTACAAAGGCCTTCCATCTAAAACCAGACTGTCCTTCCGGCTGGCCGATGGCCAGTCGGCTTGGATCAGAGTTGAGAAATCCTTTGCGATGTCTTGTTGTTCTCTGTGACATGATGGCTGGTGTTTTTTTTTCTGCAATGCAGCAGTTGCCCTGTGATTAAGCAACGGCATAATACGTGCTGTGTGTGTGTGCACTTGTGTGAGAGAGATTGTGTAATGTTGTGGCACAGTTGTCCTTCGACTCATGTTTCTGTTGGAGCCGTTGTGTAATTGCACATTTGCCGGGTGTATTTCGGCTCCAGCGCTCTGTAGTTCAGCACGTGGGGGATCACCTGTTATATGCCGGGCCCGTAGCGAGGCATGGCGGAGTCACAAAGCCCTTGTTTGTGACTGCACCGAAAGGACTCGCTGCTTTCCATGAGCTTAACCACCGCATGTCTGTGCCACTATGGGGCTTGATTGTGTTTGTTTGCTTGCTGCAACCGAGTGGACTTTGCATAGCATAGGTGCTGCACAGTAAAACCCTTGTTTTAGAGACATGGAATTATCCGCTGTACAGTGCTATGCATGCACCAACGCTCAAATGACTGGTCTTTTGATGAATTCTAATAATGCAGTTCTAAGGGTTTCAGTCGTAGCATATCCATTAGCATATTGGCACAGGTGTGATGCCGTCACAGGCCAATATCTACAACATACCACGGCTTCAAGTGTAACTTTGAAGCCCTTGGCTAGTACTGGTGTCTAGTTTAACACCTTCCTCCCCTTTGCTTGGTTAGAGGCGAGCAGAGGAGACTGATATTCATAAGGCCATAAGGCAACTGATGTGTAGATGAAAAGCATTGATTCTCTTCATCTACAGTGGCATCTTTCACGTGGTGGATATATTAGGCAGCAAGTGAACAGTCAGTTCTTGAAGGTGGTGTGTTGAAAGCAGGGAAAATGGACACGCGTCAGGATCTGAGACATTTTGACAAGAGCCAGATTGTGTTGGCTACACGACTGGGTCAGGGCATCTGCAAAACATCAGGCAGGCCTTGTGGGGGGTTTTCTGGTGTGCAGTGGATAGTACCTACCAGAAGTGGTCTATTAAACAGAGGTTCAGTGCGGCCCTGTGGACTAAGGTGCTGCCACTATGATCTGAGGATCTGCTGGCTCGACAGAGCACTATTGGCCTTGCTCTCTCGGGGGTGTGTTTAATAGCACTTCCTCACGACATAACTCCTAGTGTGATGTTGGTCAGCACTGGCGACCTAGCGATGCTGCATTAGCAGCAGTTTGAATGGGGGGGTTCATATGAACGGGGATTGGATAACTGGGTAGAAAAATGGGAAGGGCAACCGGTAAAACTGATGACAAGGTCATGGGCACCTAGGACTCAATGATGTGATCCACTATTAAAAATACTGTGTATTTTCATACAGTAACATTCACACAAAAGGTATGCGTTGTCATGGTGTTCATTAAAAACCTTCTAAAAATAGAAAACAAAAAATACACACACACACACCATATATGTAGGGAACTTGTATGTAAAAACAAACCAGTCTGTGTTTGTGTGTGTGTTTCAGCTTGGAGCTGCACTGTGCTGCCCTCTCCTTAGCCTCTCGACTGATTGTGCACCTGGGAGAAGTAAAGAGGCCGCAGGTAAGGAAGATGAGCAGGTTAAAAAAACGAGAGAGAGAGACATTGTATGGAAAGGCTCTAGGCAGATATGGTGTAGTCAGAGGAAGTCTAGTCTGCTATAACGGATTATGTGTACTTAACCTTGTGCAAGGCTTAACATTCCTAGTTTGTTGAGCTACACCGGGGGCATGGTTTCTGCACTCGTGTGCTAATGTATTTGAATGGCATGAGTGAAAATAGGAGTGTGGGAGGAGTCTCTGGAAAGATGAAGTCAGCTTGATTTCATAAGCGTTTTATTAAGAGCTGCTTGCGTTGTTTGTAGGTCATTGAGATGTTTGTGAAGGGCCATTAGACGATTAGCTGCTAAGTGTGAAGTGGGGGGTGGTGGGGGAGCGTGGCCGTGACTGTACTTCATCGACTTCACTATGTCATTTGAGTTCCACTGTGAACCGTAATACAACCCCTTTTAAATGTGCAGAATTCAGCTTTTTTGGGGGGTTGGGGAGAGGTGAATCAATCATGCTAGAGTTCTCATGTCCTGGTGTGCTGGTATGCTTGTGTGTTTGTGCACAGGACGAGTTGGGTGGGACTGCAGTGGCGCATGTGGCTCTCTGGGGGGCAATGGTGGCACAGTGCTGTAGTGAGGAACGGCCCGTGGAGGTCAAACTGACTGCTGCAGAGGTGCTGGTCAAGGCCACGCCCACTCTGCTGACCGCTTCGACCCTGCCTCTTGGTGAGTGTTTGATCTCTGATTATATGCTTCTTTCTCTATGCGTTGGTATGAATATATACATGTATAGAAATATGTACACTGTATGGACAAAGGTTTTGGGACACCTGCTCATTCATTGTTTCTTCTGAAATCAAAAAAGAGTTTACCCTGCTTTTGTTGGAGTAACTGTCTCTACTGTCCGGATGGATTTCTACTAGATTTTGGAGCATTGTTGTGAGAATTTGATTGCATTCATCCACAAGAGCATTAGTGAGGTCAGGATGTTGAATGATTACTACCTCACTTCATCCACAACTTATTGGATGATCACGTCATTCCAGAGAACACAGTTCCACTGCTCAACGGCTCAATGCTGGGGGGCTTAATACCCCTCTTGCCCACTCCTGCCATTAGACTCTGTGCCAATAGGTTGATTTAAGTTTATCTGCCCCAGATAGTCCTATTCTATTTGCATTACTTCTCTACAGAGACTAGACACGCTGTGTGTGTGCACTTGCACATCTGTGTTAGCAATGGGTACAACCTAAAGTAGCTGAATCCATAATTAGAAGGGGTGTCCACAAACATTTGGACATGTAGTGTGTGTGAGTACATACACACAGTATATAAAGATGACGTGTGCTTCCCTGTGTGTGTGTGTGTGTGTGTGTGTGAGAAGGTATCTCCCACACCTTGTCGCTGTGGCAGAGTCTCTTCACCTTACTGCAAGATGAAGATCAAGATGTGCGAGAAAGAGCAGCTGACTTCATCTGTTATGTGCCAAAACACCTTTTTACCACAGGTATATATATATACACACTCTCTCTCTCTCACACACACACACCCCTACACAAAAAAAAATGGAGCAAACAAACACAAATTCCATAACCGGGACCTGGACCTTCTGAATTGTTTACTGGTAGTTGAAGTCACGCTGGAGAAGGTGCTGAGATGAAGTCACCACAATCAATGGAAAGGTGGACATTATGTGAGGGTGTGTTTTACAGTAAACTATTGCATCCAGTGAACATAGGCTGACAGATACCGTATTAAACCTAAGGCTACGGTTCTCAGGGTGAGGGTGGGGGGTTAGGTGGGGGTGGGGCAGTGTGAGTTTCTGTTTACGATCTCACTTGACTGAGCAAAAGAACTGAGGTGTGGAAGAAAGGAGGGGGACCAGCAGCTCTGGCCTTTGAAATGGAGGTGTGAGACTCGTTGATGCAGAGAGCAGGAACAACTTGGCCTCCTAAATCAGTCACATCAAAAACACGTCACTGCTAGCACGTCTGTCTGTGGCCTGATAAGCAGCTTCACACACACAAGAAACAGCTCAGGGAGTGTGAAGGAGATTGGGGAAGGGGGGGTGGAGTTGTTAGAGCAAAGGCCAAACAGAGAAGAGCAGTGCCTTGAAGTGCCCTCAGATACACTATTACACTATGCTTGCCCCTCAAACGCTGCCTCGCCTATCTGGACTATTTAAAACATAGCCCTTTCCTGAACTCTGCAATGTAGCGTAGGGTGGTGCATTGTAGGCTGGTCTTCAAAGTTCTTCAGCAAAGATAAGGGTTGTGTATAGGGCAAAAACATGTCACAGCTTAGATGCTGTTTATTCTATATGTTACAGTTGCCTCCAAAGTGTTATGATTAGTAATTATTATTATTATAGAATGTGTAACATGACTTTGTTAAAGATTCTTTAAAAAAATAGTTCAAAATGGACTATGGGGTGGGTTGTGTGTGTGTGTGTGTGTGTGTGTGTGGGTTGTGTGTGTGTGTGTGTGTGTGTGTGTGTGTGTGTGTGTGTATATATATATATATATATATATATATATATACTCTAGAATCCAGTTTTCCATGAGTGGACGGAAGCCTATGTGAGTATTTGACCCCTTGGGTAATTACAATCAGACTTCAGGCCTACCCCTCCTTGCCACACTGTGACCCCTGTCCTCCACAGGAAGACCAAATCAAATTAGACACTTTCTCCTGACTACAGTATCTCAATACAAATTAAGTTGGGAATCTGACCCCCCCCCCCATCATTACAAGGAAGCAGGATTGAATTTTTGGGCAGGGAGTTGACTGTGTAGGAACATTTGGCAAATTAAGCTGGGTCATTCCCTTGTGCTGTTTTTCGCTTTTATTTTTTGCCAGTTTCATTGTCCACTTTGCTCTTCTACTAGTTTCACCTAATACAGCCCAGAGACCAGAGTACAAGCAATTATGCTGTCTTCACTTCCAAACAGCCAGCTTTCATTTTCGGCCACCAGAGCATAGTGTACATATTGTCATAATGACGATAATCGCCTCCGTAATGGTGGTAATTAATGTCTATTGTGGGTACAGCATGCAGCAGAGATGGAACAGGTTGTGAGCTTGAACTTATGAACCTCTGGTCCTGATACAGAGAAACCCACCACCCCCTCTTGTTCCACTGCATTAGCCATTACTAGATCTAAGCTTGAATGATTGTTAAACCAGCAACTTGAACACAAAGTTGTTACTTCAATAATGGCTAAATGCGCAAGCAGTTTTTCCCATCAGCGCGTCCAAGTTCAACATCTGAGCCCAGCATTTCGAAAATGGATTTTAAAGAGGGCCAGCGTTTGTTGCGTGCATTACCCCAGCCCAGTGTTGTTCTTGGCTTCTCTACTGGAATATTGAGAACGGTTTTAAGGTTAAATGCACTATCAAACTACTGAGGCAGCTAATGTCTTAACGGTAATGTGTGCACCAACTGCGGGCCGATTCGTTCTTGTAATAAATAACCGAGAAAGAATCCAAATCGATCAGTGCATCGCCCCTCCGCTAGGACAAGACTCGCCTTGTGCTGCAAATGATTATTCCCTCATTCATTCATCAGAACAGTAGAAGTGGACCCGTCTGGAAAGCAGGGTTTGGCTTTAGTGGAAAGGCTGTCGTTGATTCATCCTTTCTTATGTGGTCTTCAGAATAAACTGGTCAACACGCAGGACACTGAGATCACAGAGATCCCGTTCTTTTGACCTTTTGGTTCCTTTTGTCCTTATGCAGGTGGTTTCCTTCTACTTTGAAACAGGCTGTAGTGTGTCCAGACCCCAGGCCTTTCAACTTCCAAACACAAGTGTGTGTGTGTGTGGGGGGGGGGGGGGGGGGGGGTTGGGGGGTGTAAAACTCTCTCTAGACAGGTGAAGAAGGTGTAAACTGTTTAAAAGGGCGTCTGAGGTTTTGCGTTGATGTGTCAGACAATCTGATACCTTTCGTACTGATTATAGAGAGGTTCAGTGTTGTAATTTGTATATTTGACACTTTAAAAAGTACACTGTGGAATATACGGTAATGTAGAATGTAATGTAGGCAGTAATTAGCTGTAGTAAATTTCACAGTATACTTACCGTACGCTTACTTTACGGTTTAGTACATCTTCACAGACCAGCAGGTAACAGACCACTAGCACATGTCTATCTAAAAGAACGGCTGCATTCCTCTGCGTACATTCCAGCTACATATCATCTAATTTACTGTAGCTTTCTGTGTTTGTGAACAGTTATGGAGACGTCCTTCTGTTGGCCCCATAATAAAAACTAGTATCCGAGTTGGAATTAATGCAAAATGTATCGTTAGCAAAGATGGATTATTGTTCAGACAGATTGTGACCATGATGCTTTACAGATCTACAGTAATATGCTGTATTCAGGTCCTACAGTAAGACTTTGTTCATTGTTTCAGTAGTTATACTGTGAAGACTACAGAAATGTGGAACACAGTGGAGCCATTCAGGTTGTTTCTAGCTTGTTATCGTAAGTAGTCATGAGACTACAGCAGTAACAGTCGCTCTGTAGACCGCAGTATTCTTAATAACTGATTCAGAACTTTTCAGAACTATGGCTTTTACCGTAGTGTGTGTGTGTGTGTGTATATATATATATATATATAACAGTCTGAGAACTCATCTGCATGAGGTTGTCTTGTTATCATTGGCAAAGGTGTTTGTGTGTGTTTCTGTGCATCTACTTTGGTCTCCAGTTCCCGTAGCTCTGTGGAGGAAGTCGGAGCTATAAAGCGACGTGTTGTTTTCTCACCTTGATACCACTCTCTTTCACACCGACACTTCCTTCCCGCGGCCTTGCACACCTCCGTTTCCAAGCTGGAAGCTGGTGAAAGCTGGTGCAAGGTTACCCACGCTCGCTTCACGTCGCCGGTTCCGCTGTTCCTGCAAACGAGAACAGAAAGGAAGATATAAATAACTGCAGCAGTTGTTTCGGTTGGGCTTGCTGGCTCATTCTAGAGCGTATTCAGAACATCTGTAGTCATCAGTATCTTATGGGTCTTGTGGTTTAGGGGCCATCTGTGGAATCAGCGGATACTCATGGGAGACACTGGGATTGGACCTGTTGGAAAATTCCTAGAAATGAAACAACTGAAAGCAAGGTCATTGCATCAGCATCTCCATTCAGTCTCTTTACCCAGCGTGTAACTGACCACTGGAAGGGTCGTGGATGTGGACTGGGTGGACGTACGCAGACCTGTTTGTGTGTTCGCCCTGGTATCGTCACCGACACCAACCTACAACTCTCTGCCGCTTTCTAGGTCACGAACATCTCTGATTTCACAGAAACAACCCCCCTGTTCGCTAACCACCCTTCACTCCCACTCGCGCACACACACAGACACCCGACACTCAGCCAGCTGCAGCGACTCACATCCCAGATTCGCTGCACACCAAAGCCCCTCTCGCTCGTTACTCAAAAAAGGTTTTTTTTAATTAGTTCCAGCCCCACGACTCCCATAGATCGATTACGGGAATGAAGCTTTGTGCCTTCTGGAATCTCAGCTCGGTTGCGTGTCTAAGCAGCCCCGGCGAAGCTCCCCAAAACAACACTTCTCAAGGACTCCAGGGCGAGATGAGTGCCAGGCTTTTGGAAGCTGTTTCCCTCCATCTCTTTTCCCACAGCAAGGCCTGTGATGGAATTGTAGAAGCTTAAACCCAAGTTAAACCCAGTCTCCTCACTGAAGTATACCTTATCAGAGTGGAATAGAACGGGTCAATTTAAAGAGTATTCGTGATTGCAGATGGTACAAGTGTCCACATAGATGAGGTTCTTCGAAAAGTACGGAGGGGTTTGTTGTGACAGTGACGGAGAGGTCAGGATACAAACCTATAGAATTTATATCTCTGATTCAGATTCTGCGTCATTCAGATTCTGATTCTGATTCTGATTATATAGGAGGTTATCATTGAGTGGCTTAGTTGGAACACCCTGTTACAGCTAACCCCTGCTGTGTGGAGGCTGTTATCCCGCCAGGCTAGAGTTACAGTATTCACATGCTTAAAATTGATGAGAGTGTGTTGGAGGAAAAAGTTACTTTAAGGTACAAAACCTTCAGGCAGAATCCTGAGAAGTATCCGTTCACAGATGACGTTGCTCTGCTGATATGACAAGGCGACCAATAGCACATTCTACCTTTTAACTACGTAACAACTCCATGTTACATTTTACTCCCTTACATCTCATTCAGTAATGTGACACACATTTCTTAAGAATTTGGGCATTGTTTTAGGCTCAGGGCTTATATAGCGAACAACTAAAGGAAGCGTGTAACCCTCCAATCTCAAATCTGAAATATAAAAGTACCTCACAGTAGCTGCACTTATTCTGAAGCATAGATTCTGTCTGTGTACACCGATCAGCCATAACATTAAAACCACTAAAACAAAGCCTCTGAAGGTGTCCAGTGGTATCTGGCACAAAAACATTTGTGGCAGATCCTTTAAGTCTGTAAGTTTCAAGGTGGAGCCGTCAGGGGTCACATCAATGGCCGCTTCTCTCGTTGCTTTCATTGGGAGGCTCGGTTGTAACACCACCTTACCAGGTTACTTTTAAAGTACAAAGCTTTCAGGGTGAATCTTGAGAAATACCTGTCAGATTTCTGTTAGATTGACGCATGATGTTGCTATGGGAATATGGATTTTTTGGTGTTTAGATCTGGGTGCACAAGGTTAATGTAGCTAACACATAATGGGAGCTTGTGTAAAAGTACCTCACGTAGCTGAAAACAGTAGTTGCCGTTAATTTTAAAGCGTAAGGTCAACCTGTGGATATTGATCAGCCATAACATTAAAACCACCATCGAGGCATGAACTACACAAAACCTCCGAAAGTGTCCTGTGGTACAGCAGATGCTTTTAAGACCTGTATGTTTCTAGGTCTCCATAGATCACATCAATGATCCTTGGGCGCCCATGACCCTGTAGATATTAACCACTGTATTCCACTAATGCTCTGATCTGGTCACCACAATTCGGGCCATTGTCAGAATGGCTCAGGTCCTGGTCACTTATTGCTTAACATACCCCAACCCTTGACAGATGCCACTGTAACGAGATAATCAGCGTTATTCTCTTCACCCATCGGGGCCTTTTCTGTTATGTCTGATCAGTTTATATTAGTTTCTTTAACAGTGCATTGGTTTGCAAGCATCTCTTAATAGATCACTTGCAGATTTTGTACCAGTTGATTGTTGGAACATTAATGTTCCAATTATGTTCAATTAAGTTCAGCCAAAAGGAGAAGGCGTTGAAGGAAGCTGCGCTTCATGTCTTTTGCGTGTTTTTCAGCGTCCTGTCTGCCATCTCGCTACAGCTCCAGTTCAACTTTTAGTCAAATTGCGTCAACTCTGGTGTAAAATAGCAGAACCGTCACATGCCTCTTAAACATAAACACATGCAACAGCTGTCAAATAAGCGTACCTCTCCAAGAACAAGCCAACACTTCAGGGTACATACACACACACACAAACACGGATGTGCACAGCGCACAAACAGACGCTCACGTACGCGCACAAACACAGATAAAAACAGCGAGGCAGAGCCATGAGAAGCGGGGGCGTTGTGTAAGCCGAGGAGAGGTTGGGAAATCGCGTTAGTGAAGTGTGAAACCACAGAAAAGGGCCGAAATGGAAAGCAGCTTGAGTTTCCTATTATGCCTTGTAATGTCTGGGTGCTGGTGTGCTTGGGCCTGGCCTGTTTCCAGCCCCGCAGGCCCACGCTTCCCAACCACCACCCCTCCGAAGGGATGAATAGATGCTCTGACATCAGAGCCCTGGCCGGGCGACAGAGACGGGCCGTCCCAGCGCGCTACCTAGAGAAAAGCCCATGTCACTCCTGATCGGATTCCTCAAATCTGCGCTAATAGTGTACAATCAACAGCTTTCTGCATTCCCTCAATGTCAGCTTAAACCCTCCCTGTCCCCCCGCTACAGTTGTACGAGGAAAGGCGATACGCGCTCTCTGAGCCGCAGTACTTTCCCAGCATGCTTTCGAGGGGGGTAGGGTGTCATTGCCATTAAGGGGTGTCGCTTTGCCCTCCTCCTACAGCGGTTCCTGACTGGCAGGTCCTGGTGACTGCTGGCTGCAGACGGCTGTGGAGATGGTGAAGAGAAGCCAGAAAGCAAAAACAAACACGCGGTGACTCACTCTCACGTTGCCACAGAGAAGGCTTTGAAGCATGAACAACTGGGGTCATTAAAGTAAAGACTTCACAGGGGTTTGACCACTGCTCTGGATGACTGTTAATATTATCCACCCACACACATGCAGGCCTTTAGAATCTCAGTTCCTCTCGCACTTCCATTTCTTTCAACATGTCTACCGTCCTACTTTCCTGGGCCTTTGCTGGACCCGTTGTCCATGCAGGACTGCTCTGTGGGCGGCCTCAAAGTGCTGTGTGATGCTCTGTGCTTGTGTGGTTATCATTTTGCCTCTCTGAACGGGCTCCACAGCTGGCGGAGACGGGAACACACACACACACACACACACAAAAAAGGGAAGACGGCCTCCATCTCCAACCTCTGCTTTCCATCTTCTGTCCTGGCAGATCACACGTTTAGAGCGGCTCGCATGGTGGGACTGCACTCCTGCTCAGTGGAAAGGGCTAATATATTATACTAAGCTCTCTGACACATCTGCTTTGCCGCGTGTGGGTTCAGTGTCTGTATGAAGACCTCTAAGAGCTGAGGTGTTCAGGAGGGTCTTTAATTAATGATCTCCAGCCACTCAATATTGAGTTCTTTACTAAAGGCAGTGGTTCTGTATAGGAACAGGACAATTTAAAGAATGCAGATTTAGCTCTTCTCTGTGTTGGATAGAACCTTTCAAAAATGGATCATATATAGCAGCAAGAGATTGAACCACTATCGTTAGGAGTCAGCAGACCCTTCCCAGAACCCTGAGCACCTGAACACCAGCTTTGCAGATATTACAAGTGTCTTCTGGGCTCTTTCCTTTTACCACTTTAGAACCGCTCAGTGCTCTAGAAACCTAAACTGCTTATTAACGTCTGAACATGGGCCTTATTTTCTTTGTTTTTGTGACCTCTATGACAGGGGCACAGACAGGCTAAAATAGGTTCCTTCGGTTCCTCAAAAGCTGCATTGGAAACATCAGACCCAGATGGTTCCTGAAAAGGGTTCAGTACGTTCAGAGTTCAGAGTGTCAGAGGAAATTCAACACTTGACCGCCATGCCTTATTCCGCCCTTATGACAAGCCTTTCTGTTCATGCCTCTATCTCCAGGTGTTGCCACAGGACCTGTCTCTTCTCCTGTTGCTCTGGAGATGGGGGTGAAACTTCTGTGCCAGCTGTTCCAGGTGTGGGGCCAGGTGGCAGTTGGCGTGATAGCCCTGACCGAGTGGCTGCTGGGAGATGGCCTGGCAGAGCTGGGCAGTGTGGACACACCTGACTTGGTAAGGATGCTATGATGGTGTGTTTGTTATTAGCTTTGTACTTTGTACTGTGAGGCTAGCTGACAAGCAAAGGAGGTTTATGACCACCAAGTATTATCTGCCTAAATCACTAAAACTATCAAATAGATTTGCATTGTGGTGCTTTTGATACTGTGTGGAAGTGTGGAGGTTTGAGGCATGAGTGTGATGAGTTAAGCATACAGTTTGTTCCTAATGGTCAATAAGCTTTTATTACTTGTTAGCTGCTTTAGCCTCGTAGTTCCAGGGCAAAACTAAATAAGCAAAGTGGTGTTCACTCATATTTTGCCCCCTCCCCCTCTATCCTTGCAGGATGAAGAGTTCCTCTTTGAGAAGGGAGACCTGAATCTGTGGATAGAGCCTCTGCAGTGGGCCCGCCTATTGCACGCACACCTGTGTGCCCTCTCTACAGCGCCAAGCTCACCCGCCGCGCACCTGACCGAGCTGGACCGTCTGTCTTTCATAGCCAACGCCAACGCCCAATCTGCCAGAGAGGCGCTGGCCGCTCTCCCTGCGTTGCCTCAGTTCTCCGCCACCATAGAGCATGCTAAGCTAACCGTGTTGATGGAGAGGGCCACGCTGGCACAGAACGTGCTCACGACACTCAGACGAACGGACCTGAGCTGAGAACCGAAGATCTTTCAGATTCCTCTTTTTTTATTTTAAACAACTTCCCAAAGACATTACAGCCAGTTTTACTTGCAAAAGAAGAAAGCAGGCAGGGCATTTTAATATGTCTTGTGGAGTTTACAGGGACACAAGGAGCTTTTTGGTAGTGACTGCATCTCCGGTTTAACGTTTCGGCCAAGAGCAGCTGATGTCAGACCGATCCATTCTCTCTGTGCGACTGCCTGCAAATATTATGATTATTTTAGAATTTCCTCTCTGTCTTTGAAGGAGTTTTATTTCTTCAAGGCCGGCCCAGGTCAGGACCATAAACGTTGTTTTAGTATATTATGAATTTATTTCAAATGTGTGGTGGGCTTCGCGTGCCTTCCCTAAAAACGTGGAATTGTGTGCCGGCATGCCGCTCGCCCACAAACTTGTTTTTCATCAAAATAAAAAAGACTTGTTTTTATTATATTCATTTGCCTCAGGGCTGACTCGTGCACATTTGTATGGGAGTGTGCGCTTGTGCGTGCATGTGCGTTTGTGTGTGTGTCCTAGAAAAGTGCTAAGCAATGGGTGAATTATGGATGCCTATGCGTTGTACAGTCTTAAAAATAAAGGTGCTTCAAACGATTCCAAGGAACCAAAAGTGGCTCTTCTGTGGTCTTCTGTGGCCTCGCCTTAAAGAACCAGTGGAAGCACCCTTATTTTTAGGAGTGTAAAGATGAGAATCATCTTTCTGTAACATATCATAGCTTTCTTTTGTCATGCAGAAAAACGAGCGCAAGGTTTTGCAGTTGTGCCACAAAAATCTGAACTCCAACCAAGGCCAACTCTATTTTCCACTCCTGTATTTTTAACAAACTTTTACACATCAGTGTGGTTTCAGTTGTATACAGTGTGTGTATTTCTTTCTTTCTTTCTTTTTTTTTTTTTTTTTGGATGCACCCTTTAACCTGGTTCCCAGAAGAAAAAAAAGACTCCTTGTGCCCCTTTTGCCGAATCTGTTATGCAATTGATGTGCAGAGCAGGAGGCTG
Source organism: Salminus brasiliensis (assembly GCF_030463535.1). NCBI lineage: Eukaryota > Metazoa > Chordata > Actinopteri > Characiformes > Bryconidae > Salminus > Salminus brasiliensis. Next base: position 24,874,840 of record NC_132881.1, on the reverse strand, counting down.
GTGGCTGGGTCGCCTTCAGGCCTGCAGTTGTAAGGTTCATTGCTGTAAAGTGATGTAATGTCTTGGGATGGCCCAGCATAGCCGACCCCTTTCCCCCCAGCAGTGGGACGCGGCGGTGCGTAGGGGTAAAATAAAGTCACTGTCAGTGTTTGACACTGCCACAGGCTGACGTGTGTGTGTGTGTGTGTGTGTGTGTGTGTGTTACTGGAGTCCACTTTGATGCATGAACAGAGAAGGAGAGTGCTGCTAGCATATGGGAATCAGTAAAAGAAGGGGAAGCAATATGCTCGGTGCTGTTCTTGGACGTTAGGTGGCGCCCATGACGTGTGTTCCTTCTTTATTTAATAAACAGGACCCTTTCAGACCCATAGAGGGCAGTGTTGGATCGGTTTAGTGACAGGGGGGTGAGACATTCCTTCACATGGTCCTCATTTTTGTGCTGCTGCTGGAGGAGCAGTGCTCATTTCGGGGAAGATGAGCGCAGGAGACCTGAGCTCGGACCTGAGCAGAGGGGAGGGAGGGGGTAGGTTTGGCTGCCCTCCCCCTAAACTCATATGCGAGGTTTCATCCTTTCAACTGTAAAAAGCACGGTTAATCATTTTCAGCGCTCGTTACTTTAGTTTATTGCTACAGACTTTGATCGTTTGGCAGATATCGAAAGTGTTGGGTGCTGATTAACCACGGAGGAAACTGTCAAAACTGGGTCACTGAAACGTATCATGGCACACACTAGACTACCTGTTGCTTTCTCTATCTGTGGGATCTGATAAGCGTAGTAGTAGAAGTAGCACTGGTGTACCAGATCAGCCAGCAGCACGTTTCAGGCGTGCACGCTCCCTCCCCACTAGTAGTGACTAGCTGATCATACTATGGAAAGTTTACACTGGCTTCATTTCTAGGCGCTGCAGCACTTCTACTGTCGTCCAGTTTGAGCTACAGTAGATATTATAGTACCTCGACTGTGACTGCACACACAAATCAGTCAACAGACAGTATGGACATGTGTGAGTCGTAGTTGTGGGGTTGCTCGTGTTGTGCTCCACTCGCTCAGCCACCGAAAAGTTGGCCTGTGGAGTCACAAACTGCTGGGCGGGGTTTAGGTGGAGTCCACCAATCAGCGTTGGCGCTCGTCCTCCCTTAAAGAGAATGGTCGGCGGTTCAGGCTGCAGCCCCGCCCCCCTCGGCCCGCTCTAGTCCGTATATGTTGGAGGGGCGCGAGCGGCGGACTGTTCTGACTCGGCAGAGAGACGGAGGAAGACGAGCAGCGACTCAAACACACACACAACTCGGCTCCAGTGGCAGACCACATCTGGAATTACTTTTTTTTTTTAAACTCCGTCTCTCGGACCCCTCTCACAAAGTAGCAGTCGTGGCAAACGAAGAACAGAAGTAAACAGCTGCGCACCAGGATCCTGGTTGGTCCTCCAATGAAAGATCAACTGCACCTCGCCAGTCCAGAAGCAGCAATGTCGACCTCCATCCTGACCGCCATCTACGACATCGACATGCTCTATAAGGTAGTGTTCTGTGTTAAGTGGCTTTTGCAGGGAAGTTTGCACGCAGTGTACTTTTTCCTGGTGTGTTATGGTGGGAGTGCTGCTGCTGCTGCTGCTGCTGCTGCTGCTCTTGTTAGCTAGCAGTAGCCTGCACGCGCCTCCACAACTAGACTAAACTTCCAGCTCCAACTTTTGCTGCAAGCTAAAGCTAGCATGCACTCTGACTTTCCTCCGGCTGCCTTGGAGCTGCTTGTAGACTCCGGGTAGAAGCTGTAACTGTACCCTCGTGCTCTACTGTGTTTTCACTTCTAACTCTTCCCCCCTCCTCCTCCTCCTCCTCCTTGTCTTCCCTCACAGCAGGAGAAGAACCTCAACATGAACGCCCTCCACTTTAACAGCATGCTGGACAAGAAAGCGGTGGGCGCCCCCCTGTCCAGCTCGGCCAGCGCCAACAGTTGCTCGTTCGCTACGGGATTTTTCCGCCGCAACTCGGCTGGCAGCACGGATTTGCCGAGCAACGGCAACAAGTACTCGTACAAGGACAGCAGCTGCAGCGCCGCCACCACCGCCATGCTCAACAAGGAGAACAGCAGCAGGTACCGCGAGCGCGCCTTCAGCGAGGGCGGGGAGCGCGCGCAGGCGCAGCCACAGCAGGCGCAGCAGAAGGCGGCCTCGCAGATCAACTCGACCCGCTACAAGACGGAGCTCTGCCGGCCCTTCGAGGAGAACGGCGCGTGCAAGTACGGCGAGAAGTGCCAGTTCGCCCACGGCTACCACGAGCTGCGCAGCCTCTCACGACACCCCAAGTACAAGACGGAGCCGTGCCGCACCTTCCACACTATCGGCTTCTGCCCCTATGGGCCACGCTGCCACTTCATCCACAACGCGGACGAGCGCAGGCCGGCTCCGGCCAGCCACGCGTCCAACGCGGCAGAGTCCAAGTGCTCCAGCGGCGGCGGTGGCGGCGGCGCCGGCTACGGTCCCCGAGATGCGCCCCCTGTCGGCGCGTCCGTTTACCGCGACAGACCCAAGCTGCACCACAGCCTCAGCTTCTCGGGCTTCTCCACGCCGCACGGCCTGGACTCGCCGCTCCTGGACACCAGCCCCACGTCCCGCACGCCCCCGCCCCCTTCGTCCGGCTTCTATGAGGACGCGCTGGCGCCGGGCGCCTTCTCCTTCACCGCCGGCCAAGAGCTGAAGGCGCTGCTGGCCCCCCTAGCCGTGCAGACGGCCACCAGCTACGCCTCATACTACGGCAGCTTCCAACCCCCCGTGGGTCCCCCCTCGCCCCCTTACAACCTGAGCCACCTGCAGGCGCTGCAGCGCCTCTCGGAGTCGCCGGTGTTCGACTCCCCGCCCAGCCCGCCGGACTCCATCTCCGACCGGGACAGCTTCGCCAGCGGCTCGCTCAGCTCCTCCGGGAGCCTCAGCGGCTCCGAGTCGCCCAGTCTGGACGCCGGGCGACGTTTGCCAATCTTCAGCAGGCTGTCGATTTCTGATGATTAGAGATGATTTAGAGTTTGTAGGGGTGTGTGTGTGTGTGTGTGTGTGTGTGTGAGGGGGAGAGAGAGAGAGAGAGAGAGAGTCTGTGTGTGAGATTTCTCGTTTCCGGTTTCTCCTCCTCGTCTTTCCTGTGCGGGACTGGAGGAGCCGAGATTCCAGCCGTTCAGCTCTGAACACGGCGAGCGAGTGAGCGTTTAACAGACTTCTTCATCCAGGGAGATGGATTGTCACACCATGGCATTAGTTTTTGTGTTTCTTTCCTTCTTTACTTCTCGTTTTCTGCTTGAACTGATAGCTATGAAAGTAGATATCAACAGAAGGCATTCCAGCGGTCAGAGTGAGGGCTGCGTTGTGGCAGCCGTGTGCTTTAGCAGACCGTCACGTTTCCGCAGACACGGTTCTCCTTTCGTGCACAAAGACTGACTGTGTTTTGTGTTTTGGAACGTGAAAGACAGAGCGGTTTCAAGATTTTCCTCCATCCTACCAAGAATATGCCTTGACGAGTATCAGTTTGCAAAGTAGCCTCTAAATGTATGCGCTTCTGAAAGCTCAAAAACAACCGAAAGAAAACCAGAGCGACTTCCATTCCAAGAGCACGACCCAGCGCCACAGCGCCACCCAGTGGTTCGGTCGGTTAGTGTAGTTTGTTGCTTGGTTGAAGCACTCTTGTTGGGTTTGTTGGGAAATCACTGCTGATGGTTGAATATATATTTTTTTAGCTGTTTTTGAGTGATTTTACATAGCAGTACGTAACTGGCTATGAACTATTTAACTTATTTATTATCTTTGTGAAAAAAAAGTATAGGCTACATTTTTTGGTAATTTGTGTCCATACTGTATTTATCAAGTATGTTGAAGCAATAGATCTATATTCTTTTATTATGTTTAAATTATGATCGCCATTATTAATCTACATAAGTGGAGTGTATGTTCTTTTCACAGTAATATATTTTTTTTTTCTTTGTTTGGTCTCCTTTTTTTTGTAACTTCACTTGGTTATTTTATTGTAAATGAGTTAAAATCTTAATTTAAGAGATTGTATGTGATATTTATTTCATTAATTTTGTTTCCTTGTTTACGTTCATTAAAAAAAACATTTGAGTGATTGCCGTTTGTTGGGATGTTGCTTGCGGAAGACGTTTTTTCGGGGGGGAATCCCTAGATGTAGAAGCTTTCAGATACATCTGTAGAGAATGTATAAACTGTGGTTGTCAAGACCGTCCAAACCAGTAGTTTTGTTTGTTTGTTTGGGTTTTTTTTTCTTTTCCTCCCCCCTTCAGTCAATGACAAGGATCCCAAGTACTTAAATGAACCAAAAAGTATTGTTTTGGTTTTATTTTTATTTTCTTTTTTCCTTTCATATGATGCACAGAGTCAGGTTAGGACTCCTACCATGTGCTTTGAGAATGTAGCAATTCAGTGCCCCAGTATTATTATTATTATATTACTATTGTGTAGTGCCTAAAAGGGGTCCACCATCCTTACATGCCTTACAATTAACCAAATAAAGTATTTTCATACAAGTTGATGTTTTTACACAAGAGGAGTTGAATGAATGAATGTAGGTTTGAATTTGAACTCTTTCTTTTCTTTTTTTTTGGAAAGGTTGTTACCACTTATCAAAAGAGGGGCTTTGGAGCAACCAGCAAAGCTTTTTAATTTCCTCTGTTTTTTGTTTTTGTTTTGTTTTTTACAAAAAAGACTCCCTATTCCTTTAGATTTCTTTTGTTCCCTTGATTGCTTTCGATATAGTCTGAGTGTTCGGACTTTGCTGGATGGGGAATTTTTTTGGTTTGTTTTGCTTGTACATAGTAGGTACACGGGATGGGCACTATGTACTTTTCTTGACTACTTTTATCCGAAGTAAAGCTTTTTGAATGTAACTTAAAAACGGACAAAAAAGACGACGTCGTCACATACTTGTTTCTGGGGAGTCAGTTCACTACAAATTGTGTGTGAGACTGTTAACTTTGTACTGTACCTTTTTTTTTTTTTTTTTTTTTTTTTTTTTTTTTTGTAGTTCTCCCAATAAAATTATTTTGGAAAAAAAACACAAGGCTGGAATGTGGTCTCCTCCATGTGGTTGTCATTGAGCGACTGGAGCGGTCTTGCGAGTCATACTTCTTTAGCAAGTTATTTATGAGCTTAGAAAAGGCAGACGCACACACACATACTCCAACGCCACCATTCCTTCTGAAAAGAAATACAAGTAGCATATTTCTCTAATGGACCTTCTAAGGCCCTCGCGCTCTCTGAAAGCCAGCAGGGCTTTCTGCAGCACTTGAGTGTGGTTTTGACGGCCTGTGGGAAAGGCTGGGAGTGCGGCGGCCGTCCACAGGGCCTCCGTCACTAGAGATTTCAAGAGATTGCTACTGGAGATCTCTACAGTGAGTTTATCTGAGTGTAGGATCAGAACCTGTTATTCCACAGCAACCAGGTCAGATTACTAGAACGACTGAAGATGCCTTTTTACACTGAGTTCTGCTGAAAGCTGAGCAGGTTTTTAGTGGCCTTCTGTAAAGTTACTCTGCTTGGAGACACACAAGGGTTTATTTCTGACAGGAACAGTATCTCGCATCTCCCGTGATCCTCATAATTACCCTGTATTCTCAAGCCGTCTTATTTAAGCTCCATCTTTCAGATCCAACGCACTCATTAAACAGTGGAAAGTGGTACCATGTAATAACACGTGTGTGAATGAAGGACAAACCTTTAAATTGTCTAATAAATTGGTAAGCAGGGTTCTGTATGGAAGGAAACAGGGTTCTTCTATGGCATATCGCTCAGAGAGTGTGGTTTGAACTTCATCTTAAATCCATATGTGAGAACACCAATCTGCTGGAGTCCTTACTTACTGACTCACCCCCTAAAAACTCCTGATATAAACACTTGCTAATACCTGCTGTGAAGCTTTCCAGATCCAGCTGTAAATTCCCTTGCTATACATGTCAGTCAATTCCTGTTTAAACATGCGGGATGCAGTTCTGGCATCCGGCCCTTTCTCCCTGCTTTAAAGGGAGTGGCCCTGTGATCGCTGGTTAGCAGATAGTGCTTTCTCACTCAGGCTAACTTGAGCCATCCAAAGCCTTTAGCTCTGTTTGTTTTGTGGGTTTTTTTCTTTAGCCCTCTTTAAGAGGAATCAAACTGATTTCAATTCTACTTTCGATTAGATATCAGTTCCAGAGAGTCATTAGGAAAATAAAGGGGCCGGAATCCATGCAGCGTTGGGAGTTCAGGGCGAGATAAGGAGGACTGATAACATCCCTGAGCAAATATTTACAGAGCCCTGCTGCATTTCATAATGAAGTGTTTATCGCAGGCCACAATGAGCAGCGCCGGGCCAAGTAGGCTGTATGTACCAAGTATGTACCTGCATGCAGGCGTCTATGGTTGTGTGTGTGTGTGTGGGCTTGTACATATCCACTGATATTATGCCAAAGGTTTAGTGGTCAGTCTGAAGTCTCGTATGGACTTTGAATAAGAATGGAAGGCTTTCAGAGTGTATGCTAAACAGAGATAAAGAGAGTGTGAGAGTGTGTGTGTGTGTGTGTGTGTGTGTGTGTAAGCGGACGGGGGGGGCTGGATCAACGTGGTTAATGGGCCTGAAGCTGCTACAATGACAGGAAATACTCTTGACTTCTGATTATGGCAGGAAGAGTCCAGTTCCTTACCTACGCCCACTTCCAGCCCTTTTCTCCTCTGCTGCTTTTGTCATTTTTATGAGAGCCTTCAGTCGCTCCATTCAGCTCCTGGAAGTTTCTATTTTGTGTCACTGTTCTCCTGAGAGAGTGGCAGGGCTTCCTGTAAGGCCTTTACTTCATGCTTCCAAGCTTCCAAGCTTCCAAGCGATCAAGCCCTAAAGGCCCCATATTCTTTTCTTGAATTTTCAGTAGCTTGTGGGTTTCCTCGCCAAAAACGCATGGTGGGTAAAATGTTCCTAGGTCTGAGTGCATGTGGTCCCTGTAGTTCTTGGCTTGCGTCCAGTGTTTCCAGGTAGGTGCTAGGCAACCGGCAGCCCTGACCATTGATAAAATTATAAGAAGATTATTGGATTGGTGAAGAAAAATGAGAAAAATAAACCATTTTAAACCAAAGAAAGCAGCATGATGTGAAAATTGGCATTTCTTGCTCCTGGGCTCCCCCTACGGTCAGAACAAGGAATTTGTGCTTTGCGCCACCATTAAAGGACATGCTTAATGGTTTATTTAAACTCCCTTTTCATAAAACCATTCCTAATGTTGCCACTGCATACATACATTTATACATCCTTTACGTTGGCGTGGATTTTAAGCAATACATCCACCATAGGTTTCTTTGCCGTACCCTTCGGCAGTGGCAGTAGTCGTGTTTCGCTTAAACCTTTGGCTACGTCTTTCCGGCCATCATCTGTCTGCCCATGTTCCAGAAAACGTGCACAAATACGGGCTAAATGAAAGCAGAGGCTCTGTCCGTCTCCATATCCATATTTAATGTTGAGCATAAATGAGCATTTCTGGACACATGCATTTCTGGACAAGCTGAGAGATACAGAAGCATCATTGAAATTGAAAGAAGTATGTGGACTGAGGTTGTAGAGTAATATTACAGGATTTTACACAATAGGTAAGCAAAGTTACCTAGTGCAGTTAGCAGCACGCTGAGCCTGGAGTAGCAATACCCCTTATGACAGGTCAATGGAGCATCAACATGGTGAACATAAAGGGAAAAATGCTACATTCTCCTAGCTATAAGCATAGACAAAGAAACGGGCCAATTTTAGGCCAAACTAAATCATCAGGATCCTGGATGAACACTGACGCAGATGTTTAATAGTAGAAATTAGGGCCTCTTTTCACTTTTGGAGATCCAGGTGCGTGAGATTAGCAGTTTGTGGCCTACACCTTCTACCATGGTGCACCACAGGCTTAAGAGCTGGAATGCTTATTAGCCTGAAACATGACAAGTGCTCCGTAATTTGCATGCTACGAGGGATGTTCCTTCCTCTGTGCCTTCGCCCTCTTCGCCGCTCCCAAATATTTACGCGTCATGTGCGTGAGGTCAGTGTTTACAAGCATGCGGTCACTGGGCCAGAGCATTGACGACATCCATAAACGGCAGAATAAACGCAGAAGAGAGTGTGTGTGTCCAATGAGCCACTTCCTCCCTCACCCTTCAGTTTACTAACACTGGCGGCACGCACCGCGCTCAGACTCGACAGACACGCATGAATCACGTTACGTAGGCAGAACGGCAGAGCGCGCCCATGCTGACCCATAGTTGACCCATGCTGAATATACACACGTTTGCATCGCTGTGATACATGGGTTATGTTCATGTCTAAAGCCACTGCTACACTGAAGGCCAGTAGCGACTGGCGAAGAAGCCTGTGAATAGGAACGACTGCAGGAATGGTTTAGATCTAGGTGATCTTTGACCTCACAGATTCACTAGAAAACTAGATCCAGTGCTAGAGGACAGTGCCCCTCACTCAACGCAATGGTGCTTATGGCTCACAGTTAAAGAAAAGCTAGTTAGACGCTACCAGCTAGCGCTAGCTGCTTAATGAACAATATCAGGACTGACCACAAGCTCTGCGAAGCCGAAAAGTGCCAGTGTGACCCTTTTAAAGTCCATCAAACAAAGACACACTTGCTTCTATGGTGTTGCACAAGCACAACAAGGCTAGTGTAGCTAAGAGGCAATGGAAGCTTTTACCCCTCAGTTAGCAGCTTGCAAAGTGAAGGAAAACTAAGCTAACTAACTTTAGCAAGGGAAAAGCTCACAAAGCAGGACACATTCAGTGGTGAAAATCAGTAGATGCTACATAAATGTGCACCAGCATGAAATGGAGCAGTGTTAAGTGGTTATTTCACCTTGTGCATCTCAATAGTTAAGTGGCTCCGTTTTCCACTCACTATTAAGGGGGCTGGAACTCTGCTCTTACCCTGGGCTGTATACCATGGTATATTTGACAGTACAAGGCCTATAAACAAGATTTCATTTTAATCCACATTGTTTGGTTCAGGCTGTTCCAGATCCAAGATATCCACCCGGAAGTCATGGCGATCTCTATTTTTTTTTTACCTTTGGTGTCATATAATTATTATAGATTTTATAGATGTCAGCAATTATAGATGTATGGGGAAAATTGCTTAAGGCAATATGTATATGATATGTATAACTGTGACTTTAGCACACACATACGTAGCACTTCAATCACTCATCCACTAATGTCAGTAAGTTCTACTACCAAACAGTTCACACACACACACACATGTGACGTAGTGTGAAACTACTACGCCAGCCCATTTACCCCAAACAACTTCAACCCGACAGCAGCTATTCATGGCCTTCATCCATGGCCTTTCCACAATTTGGTATTTCCTCTCTATTTCTCTCTGGGCAACTCCTCTGTTGTTTGAGTCAGCTTTCCTTCCTCTCCTTCATTGTCCTCGACCATAACACGTAACACAGTAAAGGTGTTCCAGTAAAGGGCCCGTGGCTCAGAGGACTGAAACTATGCTGTGAGTTTGGCTTTTGACCTGCACGTCCAATGGCAAACACGCGAAAGCCAGTAGAGCTGCTGTTGTCCTAATGGAGAGCCAAGTATCACTCTTCATTGAAACAAGGAACACATCACACAACTCTGACAGTGTCTTTACTGAACCACACACACTCGTATTTACACAGGAGGGCCTAACAAGCAAAATCTTTGTCTTGCAAAGGTTCCTTATAGCTCCATTTTCACTATAATGTGTGTGTAATCTGGCCTTTAAGTCAATATTTTACTGTGTCAATATTTTATGATGAATGGACCAACAGATAGAATAGAATAGAATAGGGCTCTCTAGAGCAGATCAGCATGAACCTATTGGCACCATGCCTAATGCCAGGCATGGGCTGCAGGGGTATAAAGCCTATAATGCCCCCCAGCATTGTGCAGTAGGGCAGTGGAGCTGTGTTCTTTGGATTTATGGTGCTCCATCCACTACTTGTGGATGAGTTGGGGATAAGGTGGGAATGGTGGTAATCCCACATCCTGACCACACTAACACTATTGTTTCGGTGTGCAATCAAATTCTCACAGCAATGCTCCAAAATCTAGTAGAAAGCCTTCCCTGGACAGTAGACAATGGAGATTATACCAGATGTTTCTCCCACAAAAGCAAGATAAGTGATTTTGGGAAAATGAATATGCAGGTGTCCCAATACTTTTGTGCATATAGTGTTTGGTTAATTGAGACCAAAAAGTGTTTTTTTTTTTTCATAAAAGCACATGAAACTTGTGTGTGTGTGTGTGTGTGTGTGTGTGTGTGTGTGTGTGTGTGTGTGTGAAAGAGAGAGAGAGAGAGAGAGAGAGATTCAGCCTGGTAATAAGGAAGTATTTGAGTTCTAATGAATCAAGGCGTGACTCGTGAGATTCTGTTCTGCAGTGATGGACCACATGCTCAGAGTTTACATTCACTCATCACTGACATGAGGATTTTGGGAGTATTGGGTTTTCAACATTTCCTTTGAACGGTTCTTCAACAGAGTGTCTGTTTGTCTTTCTGTCTATCTATTCATCCATCTTTACATTAATCAACATAAATAATAAATTAACCAGCTGGATAACCTCCAGCCAGAGTGCCTAAAGGCTGATTCTAATGGCCGTACAAAATAACAGCCGACTTACACACACACAACCCCTCCGACTCATTCCTACATTCCTAATTGTCGAAAGGGCCATTCTATTACAACGTTACAAACCTCACATGAAATGAATTGCTATGGAACCCCTTGCCTATGGTCCATAAGCGGGCCGAAACTGTTATTTCAAACCTCTATTACCAGAGAATTGCCCACCAGTTTGTACTGAAGTCCCTGTAGTTACTGAGTAATACTCCTTAGTGTGTAAAAAGGCTTGCTCTGATAAGGGGTTAATACAGAATTTAAACATGGTGGTGCAAACACTGAGTACAGTTGTTTTCCATTGGCCCGAGATCCAGTCAAGTAGGCTTTGGAGATCAGAATGATCAGAATCTGCTCCCTGTGTAGACCATTTCAAGCAAATGATCTGATGTTGCTCTAATGTCAGACAAACTGACAGCAGATTCACCTTTTGAGATTCAGCAATAGAGCAGCCAGTCACACATGCTGCCAAATGTGTTTTCCCACAAAATGTCACAAGTCAGGAATGGTCTATCAAATCATGAAGCTGTTTAGGGCAACTGCACACACCTGCAAGTGTTTTTGAGGAATTCCTCCCTCCTGTTTCTATTGCAAGATTTTTATTAGTTATATAGTTCCTACTTTCTGTTTGACATCACAGTAAACTATAGAAATACACGTGTGGATATGTTTTTGTAGAAATTGTTCAACTGAAACCTGCGCTTTCAGTGTGGGAATGAGTTGGCTTGAACACAGTGTTCGGTTTCAGCTTGGCTTCAGTTTAAATCTGTAGGCCAGAACTGTGATTTGATCGATGTAGTTTAGTTTATACATGAGGAACAACATGTAGCTCCAAAATGATGACTTTACATGAAAAGGCAAAATATGTGCTCAACTTTGAATGAAAATCAATGTAAAATAAGAGTTGATTGAGTAAATGTAGAGCATTTCTATTGGTCCATTCATCCAAAATAATTTACACAGAGAACAGATCAGCTTTAGGCTTCAAACAATGGAAAAAAGGAAAAACTGACAAACATGGAGGTACATGTTTTTCATTGGACAGCAGCTAAATTATGTATGTATATTTAATCATGTAAGCTAAATTTGACAGTATTAGTACTACAATCAAATGACTGAATAATATTTTATAGTTTTTATCAGATGACTTAAATGGTCATGGACATTTTTAAAGAGCATTTCTTGCAACGTCTACAAATAGCATAAATTCAATTAAATTTAATTCAGTACAATTAAATTATTCTTTTTTAAATATAGGACTTTTACCAATGAATGTTGTCACTAAGCAGCTTTACAGAGATCTAGGTCCATTACACTATAGATTTACCAGCAAAAGTCTGTATCTCACTCAAAATGCTTAGTTTATGTGTCTTAAGTAAATAGGAAAATGTCAGTGCCACCAAAATGCAAGTCCCTTTGTCATGGTTTCTACTTAAAATGGTCATCTTGTCAAAATATCAAAGTACATCTTGGATATAAAATCCATGCTTTTTTACTGTATCTTTTACTGTATAGTAATTTATTATCATAGTAATGTCCCCAACTAATGCCACTCAAAAAAGATGATAATAAAACTTTATTTTTGTTAGGTGAAGGAGGGGAAGATTTTAAGCTCTATAAAGGCTAATGGGTTAAAAATATGACTAAACATATTGTTGTCTGATAGGGCGTTAGACTTCTGAATCCACCACAGGTCTGGAGCCTCCACTGGCTGGTTGCACTATGATGTGGAGCTCCGCCCATGCCCATATTGTTCAATGACAAAACAGCACGATTTCCACCTTAATCTTCTTCTCTAAGCTGGCTTTCCATCTTCAGTATCTGACTTCAACAGTTAGTGCCCCTGTGCTAATACTGGCCCATTTCTTATTTTCCCCCAGAAATCACTTTTTAAACCCTTATTCTGCTACATCATAAGAAGGTGGGGATACACTTGACAAATGAGATGATTGACAGCCATGGCTGGAAATGACCAATCATCTGCAGGACCTGCATCATACCCTTTCTGTTCGTTGTTGCTGCACTTTTACTGTTGAAACTTTACACTTACTGAATAAACTGGGTATTCAGTGGAAAATCTGCCTTGTAAGCTCAATGAAGGCGGTCTGAGACACGCTTGGTCTGAGAGAAGGAGGCAGGACTACCAAATGAGTAGGCAAGTCTGGCTCTTTCTCAGGTCTCCATTGCGCAGACTCTGGTTGCAAATTAGACAGCATGGTGGACAATTTGGCTTCGTTACTAAAGAATGCAAGGCAATGGAACCATGGTGCCCATGTTTTTCTACAGTCATTGGGTTTAACCCAATAATCCATGACTTACACAATGAATAGATACCTAGATGTTTTTTGGGGAAAGGACTAAACAGCAGATGATTTTACATTGCCTTCTGCATGAACGTGCAAAAGCATTTGCTAACAGTTTTGAGAATTTTCATCCAGCCATTATTCTTTTGGATTGTGAGAGTCTTGGTCTAAGCAAATATGAAGGGGTTATTTCATTTTGGGGGCTATGACTGTATTCATTGATGGATTTACTTCACTTTCAAGCATGACTTAGATTTTTTGAGTGAGTTATGGCTTTTTGCTGGAGGAATGTTTAGCTGGGCTAAAAGGTATAACAGATGTGGGGATTGTACCTAAAGATTTGATCATTTCAGTCAAGTTTTAGAAAATGTGCCAAAAACAATGGAGAAATAACTGTAAATGACCTTTAAATATACAATTTGGGTTCCTGTTGTAAACATATACCGGCAAAGATCTAGAGCTTGGTGTAGATATATGTGTGGCTGCCCACTTAGCGCACAAACATGCCACAATAACACACTCAGTCACACACAGACCCTCTCTTCAAAGCACACAGCACATACACATATTCAGGGGATTATAAAATTATGGTGCAGCTTATACCCGTAAGTGGCGGCCTTATTTAAGGACATTTAATGGCTGTGTTTACTTGGCCAATTTCTTGGCAGCGGTCGAGTCGATGACTCCTTTCGTTTGCGTTATTACTGAGTAAACACTTTTTCTACTTCCAGGCAAAATCCTTGAGCCTGGCTACTTTATGATAGTGTGTGTGTGTGTGTGTGCTTGTACGTGTTATTGTACATTTTCAGGACAAATATGTCCCAAAATACAGAGCTCACCTCAAATATCAGAAAGAACAAAACGCTCCTGAATTTGTAAAATGTTTCTTTAGGAAAGCTACATGTTTAAAGCCGGAAGAACAAAACTATTTCTTCTTGGTTACTGAGGTTAAGGTTAGGCTTAGGATTTGGAAAAGCCTTGTGATGTACAGAAAACTTTTGCCAAGCTTTTATAAGAACTTAGTTGCTTAATAGCTTGTTAAGGCTATGGCTTGCTCACTAACATTAATAGAAAAGACCAGATGAGGCATATTTCAAAGCTTTATGAATACTCTCACTATGTTTTTTTCTGCCTGAAAAAATAAAAGAAGTGATGTCTACAAAGCAGTTCATAATGAAATGGTGAAGGTCAAGTTGTCTAGAAGACAGAGAAAAGTTTCAGAAAGAACTGCCTGTTAAGCACAAGGTGGATCGATCATGCTTTGTTGCAGCCAGTGACCCTGGTATGGATATAGGTATGGATTCAATTAAATACCAGCAAACATTACATTTATTTTAAAGCTGAAGATAAACAGAGGATGGCTTCTACAACAGAACAATGACCCTAAACACACCTTAATATCTCCACTGGAGTTAACTCAAGAGGCGCAAGGGGCTGCCTCAGGATTCACAAGGATTTGCCAATGGGCTGCCACAAGATCGGCAAGGATTTGCCAGTTGGCTAACTCAAGAGGCGCAAGGGGCTGCCTCAGGATTCACAAGGATTTGCCAGTGGGCTGACTCAAGAGGCGGAATGTGCTGCCTCAGGATTCACAAGCCAGTGGGCTAACCCAAGAGGTACTGGGTCTTGGCACAAGCCAGTTGGCTAACCCAAGAGGCCCAGGTTTTTGGCAATGGGATAACTCAAGATGGACAATGGGCTGCCTAAAATGGCAAAAGTTTTTTTTTCCAAGACCCTCACAGTCATCGACCTACATCACCAAAAATCTGTGCTAAAACCTTTGCTTTGGACCCTTTAACTTTTTTGTTACAACAATTGGAAATAAAAAAGTACTCTTATTTAAAACATGAAATAAATGTAATCTTTAACTTTCATCAGCAACAGATCATCTGACCAAATATGATCATATTTTTTCATGCCACTTAATATACCTATACAGTATAACACTATTATATAACATGTGAGCCATATGTATGAGACCTCGGCTGGCGTTGTGTAAAAACATGTCCATGTGTGTGTATGTGTATTTATGTGCCACAAAGTAATTACATATAATCATCCAAAATATTTGTACTGTACAAACACTGTAGCTATGCTGAGTCTATTATCAAGAAAAGTTCCGCCTGACACTGCTGGAGACTGTAGCGAGGGTGTATCATGTTCCTTGAGGTTCGACTTGCATCTAGCCGGAAGTTAAAGAGATCTCTTGACGGATATTATTGTGAAGGACAGATCGCTGTGAGGGAAAAGCGTGGCTGGGGAGGTTTTCAGTTCAGGAGGCTCTGGAGGTTGTGTTGTAACTCACGTCAGAATTGCATGCTGAGTTCTTTTCAATCAGAGGCCGTGCTGATAAGGCCTGGGGAGGAAATGAGTACGGGAAATGAGTGTTTGTGCGCTCCAGGACATATCTCGACCTCCAAGTCCTCTTCTCCACTGCCTATCTCACTTTTTCCTCTTGTATTCCATTTTTCTCGTACTCTGAAAGGATTTCGCCTTAACCTGGAACAGAAGTGTTTGTCCCGAAACTGTTCAGGCATTTGTTAATCTCTTAAACTCTAAAGATCCATTTGACTCCATTTCTCAGTCCCTGGATGTACAATTTAGACTCACCAAGCAATTTTTTAGGAAGACCTGTATGCTTACTCACTATGTAATCATGTGGCAGCTGTGAAAATCAAGCAGATATAGGCTTGCTGCGTCAAGACCATATTGGGTTCCAATTCTGTCAGCCAAGAACAGAAAGCTGAGGACTAAAAAATGTCCCCTGGATTGATGAATCCTTCGATGTGTTGAGGTACACAGATGGTAGTGTCAGAATTTGAAGTGAACAGCTTGAAACCATAAAGCCAACTTGCCTTGTGCCAACGGTTGGTGTAAATCGACTTCAAGTGGTTTCAGGAATGTTGAGTGTGCCTCACATTTATGGGCCCTACAACAGTACCCTGTGGCACACCACAAAATCTGCGATGCAATCGTTTTCGCTTTAGAATTAATAACGGAATCCTTAACTTATAGGCCACATTTCTCAGTTCTCTACTACATTACTGTCATTATTTACATCCTTTCATCATAGATAGAAGGTGAATTCACGAATAAGAAGAGTGTCTGGATACTTTTGCACGTGTAGTGTAACCTACTGTACACAGTACTGCCCCAGTATTGCATCCACATACACATCTACCTTCAAATGCCTGGCTCACACACTCAAAGGCCAAGCTAGCTAAACTGGGTCACACCTTGTGAGAGATCCAGCTAGAGAGGTGTCTTTAAATAAACCCTGTCCTATCGACACACATACAAGCACACACACACACACACATGCTCAAACACCCCACAAATAAACTCCTATCTGCCAGCCAGCACACACTTCATGCTCTGACACACAAACACCCCGCAATAAACTTTCCGACATACACACACGCTCACATGTTCATGCACGCCATCGTACACACACACACACACACAGAACGTACAGACACCTTACATTTTTAGAAGGTTTTACTGCCGTTTTATCTGGATTTGACCAAAACACACACATACACCTTAACATGTAACACATATGCTAACCCAGCCATGTTTAAACGCTATGCTAACAGCAGTATAGTGAGGAATGAACACTTATGTCTATGTGTAAGCATGTGTCATGACTTTATGGTCCGTCAGACATACGTACAGTTCATATTTTGAATACTAATATATGAAAACTCTCATTATTTGACCTCAGGTTATGTTCTGTAGCCATGTAGAGGCTAACCGTAGATGAATGAAAAAGCCAGCATTTTTCTCTTGTCGCAACAAAACCTTGTGTTTCCAATAGAGTACATTTACAGGAGAAGAAAAACATTTTCTAAACGTTCAAAGGAGGTCAGTATAAAAAGATTTGAGTCATTTTGGAGCATGTTTATCGGCCCATTCATCATGAAATAATGGCACAATGTCTAAGACAGCTGATCTTCTCAAATCATGTGAATACATGATATTAAAGATACAAGGTTTACTTCTGATGGTGATGATATGAAGCCTTCGACTTTTCCTATCATACTTCTAGTCCCCTTTCCTGTTCTCCACCCTCCGCTAGTTGAGAATAGCGCTGGGGGTCGTCTGAGGCGAGCTGCCGCACTAAATCAGCCACATGCCCAGGTTTGATTTATGAGTGTGATATGAGTAGGCCATATGGCGAAGTGTCCAAGAAACCTAGTGTGAAACAGTGACAGTCTCCTCAGCATGCTCTCTAACTCCGTCCCCCCACCCGCAGCGCTCCAGCCAGGGGCTTACATAGTCATCAATGAGTCCTTCACAGGTCACATGAACAGCCAGGGCGCTAGCCGGCGCATAGATAGTCTTTATGTGCCTGGTCTGAGGCGGGTCATTCATGGAGTGCCGAATGACCTGCCTTTTTAGTTGCAGTGTGAGTGTGTGTGCGTGTGTGTGTGTGTGTGTGTGTGTGTGTGTGTGTGTCTGTGCATGTGTGCTTGTACAGTGTCCGTACCTCACTTACTCCCAGCGTCCAAGTAAACAAACCCCTCTCTGTGGGCTTACTGTACGCCTAGCCAACGTACACTCTTAATGTACACACAAACGCATGTGCGCCATGCAGGCCCACACATGTCTTCACAATTTTGCTGACTACAAATCGGGCACGGCATGACGTCAACCGTAAAATATGACCTTAGGATTTGATGGGAAACACACCTCATTCACACTTGTTTCAAGCCACTTTGTGCAGAATGTCACCTCCTGCCTGGGCTCTTATCTGTGAGTGTGCTCGATAGATTATACACATATCCTGGTGCCCACACACTCATCCCAGGTGGGAATCTGGGTCTGTCTCACACACACACACACACATACACATACAAACACCCACACACACATAAACGCAACATCTGACCTTGATGGTGCTTTTTTGAGACTACGTCTCGCCTAGCTGGTGTTAAATAATTAACCTCTCATGAATACAACAGTTTGTAGTTGCCGAAATGCTAATGCAAGCCAAATCCACCGATCTGTGTGCTAAACTGAAACTCGTGCAAGTCTCTCAGACTTTTTAACTTATTAGAGGAACTTACATAAGCCCTGTAACTCACTTAACCGTAAACACCAAATAACCTAAACAGATGAGGGTTGTTACGAAATGTTGTGTGTGTGTTTAGTCTTGGATTTGTAGTTTCTGTAACCATAACAACGCAGGGTGTTACCCTCGAGATCTCAGCACTTGCGCTGGACTTTCACGTTGGGATGCTAAAGACGTATAACATAGGTTGGCACTTGATTCCAAAAGTCGATTCTCGGGTTCCAGGTATTTGAGAATCCTGAGTCGACTCCATATGGAGACGTTTAAGTTTGTTTGTACATGGTATACACACACACACACACACACATACACACACACAAAGATGGTCCGCTGGCACTATCTAGACAACCTGTCAAGAGAAGTGCATCCTTTCAAATCACCAAACATGGGTGCAGATTGGGGCAGGGGTGGGTGACTCAGTGGTTAAAACACTGGGTCATTGACCACAGAGTTGTTGGTTCAATACCCGTGTCCACTAAACTGCCATTGTTGGGCCCTTGTGGAAGGCATTTAGTGCTCTCTGCTTCAGGAGCACTGTAGAATGGCTAGCTCTGACCTTGGTTGTATTTTAGCTCAGACAGAGTGGAAAACAAAGTTTAGTTAGTGCCCTCATTTCGCTTTGCTAAGACCAAACCAATCATGTAATTAAACTGGCATCTTGTGTCCCAGATCAAATAGCAGGTGTGTGTGTGTGTGTGTGGGGGGGGGGGGGGGGGGGTGGAGTCATGATCCATGGTCATTCATATCAATAATTATTTACTTTGTGCTTCCTTGGATCTGCTGTTCTGGAGACACTTTAACCCAGTCATCTAGCCACATAACCAGATAATCCATGTTATTATGTGGTTTTAATGTTATGGATGATCGATGGATATTAACACTGGATAAAGTATTTGTGCACTCATTAAAACATTATAACCTGGATGTTCAATGTTACATAGGTGCCATGTCCCTATGTCTAATGCCGTATTTACTAAATAGTGACTGAATGTGACCACCCTCTTCAATATTACAGTAATAACAGTAGCTCCCCAAGTAAAACTAATCCAGCTCAAATAGGGATAACAGCAGGTGACTTTTCCCTGCTTCCTGCCGCCAGACTAAGAGCCTATTTACACCTGCCATTAGTATTGTGACTGTTTGGTGATCGGATCACGTTCGGATTTCATGTGTCTGCATGAAAAGTAAGGTGTAAACATCCGCAAGATTGTGATCAGATTATTATAACATCACTTGAACCATGTTCGAAGGTGGTCAGAGATGGATCTCGACCACATTCAATACAAGTGTAAACAGGATGCGTTTCCTGTGATCGGATCTGGATCGAAAAAGAAAAATGTTAATACGAGTAATTAACGCATTTTAATCACAAGTAAACCGAAAACCGGTGCTTTTCTTCATAAAGTGGCACTTCTGAAAAAAAGGGGGTTGGCTGGCTGTGTATATGTCGTACGTGGAGAAGGTGTGTGACGGTCCACACCCTTCATCGCATGTGATAGGGGGAGAAAATGCATGGGTTGGGTGACTGGTGATCCTAATTGGGGAGAAAGTTGGTAAAAAAAATCTGAAATAAAACTGACGGGAAAAAATGGATGTACTGTTTAAAAAAGGTCAAGAAAATTTACCATTTACCTTCCAACGCACATATTGAACACATTTCAGCTGAAGTTATAAGGAGGGTTTCAGTCTGTGCAGCCAATCAGAACAGGGGTCATTTATATACAACAGTCTTAAAGGTGCAGTTACAAAACAGACTGTTTCATTCAGTTTAACGGATAAAGAGACAGGCAGACAGACAGATAGATCGATGGCATAGCTGGCGGACGTGAAAGGTAAGAGATTCCTCCCCAGAAAGTGCTCTGCTTCAACTGGCTGACAAATGTTCTCTGGGCCTGGCTGCCTTGTCTCAGCCTTCCTCCACTTTAAGCCTGGCCTTTCCGCTTTCCGCTGCCTTCCATGTGTTTATGAGCAAAGTGTTGGATAAACTGTTTATGAAAACGACCCTGCTTCTCATTTCTGGAAAAAAAATATATGGGGTATTTCATGACTGGTGGAGAGTTTTGGCAGCCCTCATTGCTGGAGCTGAATTCCTGTCAAACAGCGCTGACAGAAGTATTACATTCATAGAGGCTTTTTTCCCCCACCATTCAGAGTTGACAGCATTTTTCACTCGGCATTAAAGAGGAAAAACAAGCTCGGCCTTTAAGATGGTTGCCTAATGAGAGTGGGGGCGTGTGAGACGTGTGCATGTGTGTGAAAGATGTGGTGCACAAGGGACGCAGAACAGCAGAACAGTTTGTCTGTCTGTCCGTCTGCATGTCCATCTGTCTCTCCATGTGTCTTTCTCTCCTCTGTCAGTGGCCTTGGCAAAGTTTGCTCCCGTATCTGGAGAGCAGCGTTTCCATGCCAACGAGCAGTGTGAGAGTGGTAAACCTGTTACCTTCCAGGTCTCTCTCTCTCTCTCTCTCTCTCTCTCTCAATTACAGCTCATGTCAAATTACAAAAATAACAATAACATTGACACCATCACTGTCATGCAAAAACTGAGAAGGTAAAAACCTTATTAACATTCAATGGAAGTCAATGTAAAAAGATTTAATTCCAGGTCATTTCCCAGCATTTCTATTGGTCCATTCATCATTAAAGTTGGACGCAGTGTAAAGAACAACTGCCAGATTCACATTATGAAGCCTAAAAGTGAAAAACGGCAGTGAAAACAGTAAATACAGAAGTGTAACAGAAAGAGAAACTGCCTTTAACTGAACTTATCCTGAAAAGTGGTGTGTGCTGAAGTGATGTGTGATATGGTGACATTTGTGGGCATGGGCCTTGAACTGGGTAAAACCAAAAAAAAAACCCTTTATCATTTCTTCCTCTGGTTGCGTCTTCAAACTGGCGCATATTTGCAAAATGCCTACAAATCTGGCAACCACATGGGGGAAAAACATAGAGATGCCCTGAAACCCTGCTGCTTATAATCCCCACTGTTAACACTGTTAAGTACAGTTTCAACATCTCGGCCTAAGTTCGCCTTTCAGCCTTCAGACTGTTCTATGCTGTTTCACATCACATAAAAAATCATTTGGGATCTTGAATGACTGGTATTTCTATTGAGCTGTTTGCATGTCTAAATAAGAATGTTAGGACCACCAGGTGCTTGTTCAGTCTCTTTTCATTTCAAGACTCCCTTCTGGCTGGTCTTCCCATGCATACCATTAAGTTCCTGCAATTGATCCAGAATGCAGCGGTACTTCAACGTATCTAGGTTCAGCCATGTAACTCCTGTTTCTCCCCTGCTGCGTCCTCTTCACTGCCTGTCCACGGCCTACAAATATCTCTCTCTCTCTCTCTCTCTCTCTCTCTCTCTCTCTCTCTCAACAATAGCTCTTTATTGAGACACTGACCTACATTTCTAGTACCACTACAGTGAGAGAGAACAGGTGAGTCGCTCATAATCAGACCAACACAAGCACCATATTAGCCCATGTAATGAGGCTCCATTCAAACTACACAATAGACTTCCAAGCAGAGTTTGCTTTAGTGCGCCCTCCTGTAGGCTCGTTACAGGCAGGACAGTGGGCAGAGGACATGAATCAGCACAGAGTCTCGCAGATACTGGCACTCATTACATGCTGTACATACCCGCTATTAGATTCAGGTTTTCATCAGCATCTCATACACTGGTCTAAGCTCTGTGCTCATTTTCTAACCCAGCAATCCAGTATTGGATGGTTATGACTCCGTCTTTGAGTCACAATTAAGGAACTGTAACCTTTTAAACTGCAGGCAGATTATTGTTAATTATCAGGCTGTGTAATTTAGTAACATCTACTAAATACTTGATAACTCATATATGACTATATCTAAGTTCTGTATTTAGGAGAGGAAGGGATTGTTCTCTATGTGGCAAAAGTATTGGGATGGCTTTCTTTCTTTTAGAGTCTTTTAGCTAGATTTTGGAGCATTGCTGTCCCAAAAGTACTGAACAGAGCACCATCATTCTAAGAAACACCGTTCCACACCTCTCCACAGCTCAAAGCTGGGGGGCTTCATACCCCTCTAGCTCATGCTTGGAATTAGATCATGTTTATCTGCCCCAGAGAGTCCTTTTCTATTGGCAATACTTCTCTACAGGGACTAGACAAGCTGTGTGTATGCATTTGTACCGTATGAGCAGTTGGCAGTAATGGTAATGTCCAAGTACTTTATAATAGAGAGAGAGATACTGGAGCTTTATGTGATAACTTCAAATCCCATTCTTATGACCTCCTAAGGTTTATTACTGAGTAACTACAATGACCACAATGCTACTAATTCCCAGGGAACATAAAAAAACCTGCATAAAAATATAATAAAACACAGCCTAAAAAACACGAATCAGACATATCTGAAAACTGTCTGGGTCCTAATGGGCCTAATACTCTAAATAACATGCTTGTCCCGGTAAAACTCCCCACCTACTACCCAGCTGAAATGAACACACCAGTGCAAGCAGGCAATCAGTGAAGAAATGAGTGAATCTTTAGAAAAGGCCAGATTTACTTTAGTGCTGGGTGTGTAGCCAGAGAACACACCCACATAATGCTAACATGGTTGGTTAGATGGATGGGCACAGAAACAAAGGAACAGGGGAGATGATGGATGGGCGAACAAGTGAATTGGCAAATGGGCAGATGAACAAACGAACAAACGGACAGACAAATGGATGGATGGACAACCAACAGAGAGACAGACCGATTGGCTAGCTTGCTAGCCTTTGGTTATGCCATTGTATTTAGCTTTAGCTGATTAGTTAGGTTTTGTTTGGTGAGTGGGCAGAACAAAACCGCTAACACAAGCAGCTCCCAAGATTATCACCACTTAATTGAATTTGAAAGAGAACAACTATGGCAATATATACTGGTTATTTGTTGGTTAATGGAATTATGCAACGAATGCAGCATACTTACAGTGGACATGCACACTGATCAGCCATAACATTTAAAACACCTGCCTAATGTTGGATAGGTCCCCCTCACGCTGCCTAAACAGCTGTGACACATCAAGGCATGAACTCCACAAGACATAGCCAGTATTCACTTTCAGCAATTTGTGCTACAGTAGCTCTTCTGTGGGTCCAGGTGGACTAGGCTCCGCTTTCCATGCACATTGTTGAGCCTCAGGCGTCCATGACCCTGTCAAAGGTTCAGTGGTTGTCCTTTCTTGGAGAACTTTCGGTAGATACCATCCACTGCATACCACAAAAACCTCACAGGACCTGTCTGATGTCGTCTAGCTGTCACAATCTTGCCTTCGTTGAAGTCATTCAGATTTTGACACCTACCTATTTGTGTCCCGCTTCCAACACATCAACTTCAGGAACTGACTGTTCACTTGCTGCCTAATATGTAGATCTCACCCCTTGACACATGCCATTTTAACCAGATAATCAAAGTTAATGTTATGGCTGATTGGTGTATATTGAGTGCCCACAGTGACCTGTGTCTTTAATGCATAGGAATGGCTATTTTAAAGGGTTAATCTGCTTAAGGCTACAGTTTGAAAATGACCTTTCGGTCCTAGCATGTCTCAGTAGACATACAAAGACCCTAAAACTGCACTGCTTCCAAACAGGCCCACCCATCCACCATTTAAACATAAATGGAATGCAAACATCATCCAACCTGTATCTCTCTACGAAATCTGTTGAAAGCAGCGCTCAATGAGCTATCAGTGGCCCCTCCCAGTGCTCTGACCCCGTGTGGAATCTACAGGCCGGGCCATTATGCGGTGTGTTTGTACACATCCTGACCGCGGAGCCTGCTTTGGACAGGACCAAATAGTGCACATTCCTGCAGCCAATAAACATGCGCTGCGGTGGGCGCTGGCCACACTCTGAGCCTGAGCAGCACTGACCACTGGGCTGCAGGGGAGTGGACGCAGTGTCCAGAGATGGCCAGAGTGCCCATGAACTTCTTACTGCCCCTGTCAGCATCTCTCTTATTCACTCATCATCAGATTGTCTCGGGGCTGGGGGCTGATCGGTGTGTCGACATGCGAGAGAGCGGGTATAGCCCTTTTTTACTTTGATTCCCTCAGAGTGCATGGGCAGAAGGAGTGTGTGTGTGTGTGTGTGGCCATGTATTTCAATCTTGCTGGGGACCAAATGACCCCTGGATGATGGAAATGTGAGCATTCCCCTTGAGAAAAAAAATTCTTTTTGCACAAAAATATTTTCTTCTGGTTGCTGAGGTTGAAGGAATAGTTTGGAGACCACAAATCTCTAATAGTTGATCTGCCAAAGCATGTCTGGTGTCCAAAGTTTGCTTCTTTAGTCTTAATAAAAAGCTTTCTTTTTATTTTGGTGGTGTGTAATGTGGTGGCGTGTGGCGACTAATAGGTGGTACTGGACATTTAGCATACTTGTGGGCAGTTTCATTTTACCTCAGTATGAATCATCATATTCTCTAACTGAAGGCCTGACAGTCTGACCTGCGAGTGTGTGTGTGTGTGTGTGTGTGTGTGTGTGTGTGTGTGTGTGTGTGTGTGTGTGTGTGTGAAAGTCTAATGCTAACTCTCGCTAACAAGTAACAGGCAAAGGTTTATTGCATAGATACAAACAGTATTTAGTCTCCAGCAACCTGGATGCCTGAATTTAAATATATATAAAAACCTCACAAGACTTGTCTGATGTCGTCTATCCATCACAATCTTGCCCTCGTTGAAGTCATTCAGATTTTGACACTTGCCTATTTGTGTCCTGCTTCCAACACATCAACTTCAGGAACTGACTGTTCACTTGCTGCCTAATATGTAGATCTCACCCCTTGACACATGCCATTCTAACCAGATAATCAAAGTTAATGTTATGGCTGATTGGTGTATATTGAGTGCCCACAGTGACCTGTGTCTTAAATGCACAGGAATGGCTATTTTAAGGGGTTAATCTGCTTAAGGCTACAGTTTGAAAATGACCTTTAGGTCCTAGCATGTGTCAGTAGACATACAAAGACCCTAAAACTGCACTGCTTCCAAACAGGCCCACCCATCCACCATTTAAACATAAATGGAATGCAAACATCATCCAACCTGCATCTTTCTACGAAATCTGTTGAAAGCCTGAATTTATATATATATATCCAAAAAATCCATTCAGAACTAACTCTGTCTCTTTTTCTTCTCCAAGTAAATGGCCTTATCCAAGGCCATATTAACCATCATTACTCTCATTACTTTTACCATCACTGCTATGATTTTAAGTTATATTAAAGTGATATTAAGTTATACTACACTACTGTATAATTATAATCAACATATTAAGATTATATTGCACACCTGAGCATTACACCAGTCTTGAAGGTTCGGTGACTTTTATCAATCATTTTTTAAATTGTTGGGTCCCCCTTGTTAGTCTTGGTTTCTAAAGCTCTAATGGAGTTTTCCCTTGCCACTGTTACCTTTAGCTGCTCACTGGGTGTCTTAGGGCTTTCATGTTGTCTTATGTTGTTGATTTCTTGTCTTTTTACAGATTACTGATTCTGTAAAGCTGCTTTGTGACAGTGGCAGTTGTAAAAAGCACTATACAAATTAATTATATTTAACTTGATTTGGCATAAACAAGCCTTTTTGTGGTTATTTAATGCATTATGTGTACATGTGTGTCTGAACAGCGAGCTGAGACAAAGCCCTTGAGGCAGTGCAATTTTGCTAGTTTCTTGTTTTGGTTTGAACTGACAAAGTTTTGTCTCTCAAAGTGTTTAGCATATGTTACACATCATTCTCGGTTGTGTTGCTGACTGAAGTGCTTTTGTCTTCTGAGGGGGAGAGTGTTGATATGAATATCTCAATCCCTAATCCCTCCCTTTGTTCCAAAAGCCTACGTGACTCATGATGAGTGATTGCTGTGTAAGAGTTATTTATACCAATATATGAGTCCTCATTACCCCCCCCCCCCCCACACACACACACACACACAAACACAAATGAGGAGCCAGGTGTCCAACATCTGGAAGCACCTTGGAACATCTGGAGGAGCGGTACATGCCGACTCTGCGCTGTTAGACACCTCCAACTTTGCTGTCTCTTCTCTCTCTCATTCCACATGAACAAATGAGTTCACCTCACCTCAGCAGACAACAGGCTTACTCACACTTTCTGCCGTTTATCACACCGCCGCCCTGTGTACTTTCTCACACGAAGCTGATTCGTAAAGTGCTTCCCACAGGGCAGTCCAACCTCCATCTGGGATCCAACAGCTGTTTGTTGAGTTATAAGGCCTGGACAATGAAGGTCATTACTGAAAACACTACCATCACTTCAATATGATCCTCAGAATCGAATTTCTCTTGTCTTCGGGGGTGCCAAACTCAAGCTCCCTCAGGCATTAGTGTTCACCATCTTAGTTTAGTAGTAGTGAGTTTGATGCAGTATGAATCTCCATGAATTTCCATAGATTTATTAGCATTACTTAATTTACTGAACCTCATCGGCAGGGTTGTGTAGAGATTTCTAAGCTTTTACTCATATTAAGGTATTGTTTCTTTAGCAAAATATTATATTAATCATAGGTACCAGGTATCATAGGTAGAAATGTGGTGGAATCTGATTGGCCCAGGTTCGTAAAACTTGGTCATGACACTACCAACACTATCAAAAGCAACAGCAAAACAAAGGGCCTGTTTACACCTAACAGTAACATGTGTTTTGAATCCGGATACTATCTGGATCTACTTTGACCGGATTCTGTTTACACTGGTCATTAAAATGCATCCCCAGTGTGACCAGTTCCGATTTCACTTTCCCGTAAAAAAGCCCACCCACATGTCTACATTTCCGTTTAACTTCCTCTAAACAACGGATTCTCATCTAAACCGCCCTGCTCCGGGAGACTGTGAACAATTTAGAGGAATGGTGGTGGTTCTACAACACCGTGGAACAACGCAAGATAATTCTCGCATTTCCGTAACGACTCTATCAGAACATGCAACAGGCGATTTAAACCGCAATGGAACAAACTCTGTAATACTGCCTAATCTACCTCTGACTGTGGTTTGAGTGATCTGATCGTAATCCACTCAGTATAACAATCGTCTTCAGGGTTCACACTTTTCTTTTCAAGCGGGCAAGTGAAATCTGAACGTGACCCGATCACCAAAAAAGAAGGTTAACTCCAGGTGTAAACAGACTTTAAAAGTGAAAGAAAAAGCATCCAGATGTACAGGCACTTTCAGTGGAGTCTATGATGACATTCTGATTAGCTGAGCCACATTCAAAGTAAAATGTTCCTTTTATTGTGCTCTGTAATCCCTTTAAAGAAAATCTCATGGAATTTGTGATATTTGCCAAGATGTTTAATCTCAACATAAAAATTTGATTAACTTTAATTATATTGGTTGATCAGCTGTTTGATGTCAAGACGTGCCTTTGACATCAAACATATTTGAAAACATTACTTAAAAGATTCAGTATCGTGTCAATTTTATCTTCTTCCCATCAAATTTACCGCCAGGCTTTTCCAGATGGAATGTTGTGTATAACGGTGTGGTTGTGGGAAAAGAGCGGTAGTGTCAGATGTCAGGCAAATGGTAAAGCAGGACAGTAATCCTTTGTTATGAATACTGCAACCCTATTTCCTAATAACTCATTATAACTAACATAACCAAATTAATCATAAAACATTTAGTCTGATTTATCTGTGATCTTCCCCCCCCGACTTCTTATTTTCCCTGTTCTACATGCTTTGGCGGCCTGCTCGTCTACAAGCCCCCAGTGTCGCAATGTACACCCAGAGGTTGTCTGACATAAACAACAGCTGGGCCTGACCAAGCCCTCGTAACAGCTGTGGGAGGGAGGGGGTTGCGGGGGATGATTCCATGAGGCCTAAGACTCCTTGGCCAGATCGGAGACCCACCCTAACTGCATATGCGTGAAAAATGAAACGTTTCCTCAGTCCCCGGTTGCGCCAATTGTTCTCCGGGTTTTATTTTGGTCAGAATGCGCTGCAGGAAGGAAGCGCACAGTGGCCGGTCTGGATAGCGAGCGAGGGGGCCACAGATAGAGACAGAGGGCTTTTGTTTGAGCTAGAGTGCATTCTGACCCCTGCGTCGACCCATCCTGTTTATTCATAAGGTGGTACGGCCTGCCTAAGACAATGATTCCACACGCTAATTGGCCTGGACAGGCTGTGCATACATACACACACGTATCTCTCTCTCTCTCTCTCTCTCTCTCTCTTTCTCTCTCCGGCCTCCTGTCTTTGCCCTCTCACTCTCCCCTGCCCTCTCTCGCTCCTGTTGAGTGATGTGAGCGAGCATGTTTGGCTTTTTTTGGGGACGCTTGTTTGGTTTCACCGGGTTATTTTCATTGTTTGCTTACATTGCCCTGCCATGAGCGTTTGGGTGTTTATGGGCCATTTTGTGCTCTGCGGGTTTCCTCCTTTCACCCAGAACTGAACTGGGCTCCGGCGAAACTCCCACACTCTGCTCAGGATGGTCCAGGCCCTGCACATCCCTACTCTTTCCTTTATGTACTATATGACATGATTTGCTTAGGAGGAAATGGACACGGCATGGAACAGTTGAGACATTTGAGGCATTCAGAGAATGACTCCTCTATCCTGTAAATCAGAACGCTCCTTTTTATGGCCCTATTCATTGTTGTGATAGCACGTAGGAGCCATAAAAGTCTGTGCCGTGTAGAGAATAGTGAATCATTCAGAACATAGGGCAGGCCTAATTGGCCCAATTGTCTGGGTATTACCCTTGGAATTGCCCTTGGATAAGGACGTTCATGAAACACAACAAAGCCCACAAAAGCTAGTCAGTTCAGCTACGAATCATGTGGCATTACTATTTCTTCATATGCTTAATGCGGCAAATTAGTCATTGAAGTGGCCAATGGACAGGGCCAGACACTGGCCTTCACTTATCAACAGGAAGACAGGTCAAAAGTGCATGGTGTTCTGCAGTGTTCTAGTGTAATGTCCACTTACTAAGTGTAGGCCTCTTACGTTAGGTAGAGTGTGACTGTGACTCATTAACTGACCAGTAGAGATGAGTGATGGGCCCTTTAGTAAACTAGCTGAACATTGCTAAAGCACATTCACTCGGAGGCTGTTTACATTTGGCATTAACATGAGTTTCAAATCCAGGTTGGATTCAATTTTCACTAAAATGCATCCCCAGTGTGAACAAATGAGATGCATCTCTGACAACATCCAAATGTGGTTTGAGTGTGTCCTGGATGTGCTCACATCTGAATTTACATGTGGTCAGGCAAATTCGATCACCAAAAGCATGTTACTGCGAGGTGTAAACTGGTATCACATATAAACTACCACCAAAGTCAAAGTAGACCACAAAACACAAGACTTCACAAAAACAATTACTGAAAATTGGCCTCATGAGTTCCTCAAAGCAGTCTTGATAACAACTTCTAATATGAAGCATCCAGTCAACAACAGCAAATTTCTTTCTATTTTTAACTTGGAGTTCACATGGAAACTCCTTTATTTTTTTTTTTATGTACTTTACTTATGATTTCCTGTCTACAACTGCATTCTATGGCATGTCAGGAAATCATACAAACATAAATACATGAGTGATTACTGTCCTGTGTATACAGCTTATACACATCATTAAAAAAGAAGTTCTTTTAGGGTTCTTTGGAGCATTTTCACCTATTGTTGGTTTGCTCTGGTTGGAATTAGTTAACCAGTATGTGAAGTTGTAGCGTTTTCCCCTTGGTTTGGTTTGTTTTCACACAGGGAAATGTTATCTATGCTTATTGGTCAGACCTGTCTGAGGCAGGAGAAAGAAAGTAAATGCAGGAAGAAGGTCCTATGTTCTGGACTAGTGCAGATTTCTGTACAGTTTAACATGGAGCAATGGTAGAGATGGAAGTTGTTCATAGCTGTAGTAATTATCTGGTAGTATACACCTGACTATGGGAGCCATTTAGCTCAAACTTGGGTCAAATCGAGGTCAGATTGCATTCTCGCCACAAACTAACCTCTCAAGGGTTTGTTTGGGACCGCACTGAGACCACCTCCCTCCAAGAGTCTCTGTGCGGTTGTTTTTGTCCATACCCGAGTGTGAAGGTGTGAAAAGGCCTTTAGTAAGGGTGGTAATTTCACATAGAACTACGGCAGCTTGAAGAACCCTATAGCTGCTTAAATAGAAATCTGGTTAAAGTGTTTTTCTGATTAGTGGAAAATCTGTTGTAGGTGGTTCAGTAGAGAAACTTTTAAAAAAGTGGATGTATATAGCACCAAAAGGGGTATTGACACCATTTTCAGTACGTTTGCTAAGAGTGTGTGGTTAAATGAGACAGAATCAATCGTCAATAACTGGAATAACCAAATTAGAAACACACTGTACAGACATTGTACAACATTGTGTGTTTAATCCATGCAGGGCATTAAACACATGCACACACACACATTTGTGATTGGGACAGTGGACACACACACCCCCAGAGTGGTGTGCAGCCACCTCAGCACCCAGAGAGCAGTTGGAGGTTAGGTGCCTTGCTGAAGGCCAACTCACTGTGAATGTTGTTCTTTTACTTCAACTCCTTCCTGCCAGTCTAGGGGATCAAACCAGTGACCTTCCGATTCCAAGTGCAGTTCTTTAACGTTTAGAAAAAAAAACATGTGTAAATGATGTGTACATTTCAGGCCATTTACAGGCCATGTTTTTTTAAAGGCATTTGGGTGCAGCCGTGGCCTAAAGGTGACCAACTGACTAACAGCTGGTCAGTTGGTCACTGCCCAAGCGTAAGGAGGATTTCAGCTAAAAGAGCCTTTGTGTGTGATGCTTTGTGTGTGATGCTATGTAGAGAACACACCAGACCAAAGCATATCCTGTGACTTATTGACAGTGTCTCTAACATGCAAATCTTTAAATGTGAGTTACATTAAAATGGCTGAGGCACTTCTTTTAATATGGCACAGCTCACACACACACACACACACACACACACACACACACACACACGGTCAGTGATAGCCTTAGGAATCATTAACGCTGCGTTTGTATTACAGCAGTTAGAACTGGACACTCCGAAATGAGGCCTGAATGATAATTCAGACTGATTTACACAGCCTGTAACCAGATTCTGTTACCAGATTTTGTGTGACTGGTTTTCAGTGTGTGTGTGGGAGTGTGTGTCTGCATGGGGTGAACCAGTTCATGTGTGTGTAAGTTTGTGTGTGTGTGTGTGTGTGTGTGTGTGGGTGACACTGAGCCACAGAAGAATACTTCTCAGTACGACACAGCAATTTGCTTACCTCAAAATACACACACAGAGCACCTCCTGATACACACACAGACACACACACACACTCTAGCTGCCTCTATCTC
Organism: Salminus brasiliensis; assembly: GCF_030463535.1. Classification (NCBI taxonomy): domain Eukaryota; kingdom Metazoa; phylum Chordata; class Actinopteri; order Characiformes; family Bryconidae; genus Salminus; species Salminus brasiliensis. The sequence goes on along the minus strand of NC_132881.1, from coordinate 24,843,474 downwards.
AGTCCATTGTGGAGGAAAATGGGGACAAACAGTTGGGAGCGGCTTAGGACAACAGACCTGGTCGAGAGTAAACAGTCTTTAACCAGAGAGAAAGAGAGAAAGAGGGAAAGAGAGAGAGAGAGAGAGAGAGAGAGAGAGAGAGAGAGATTGCTTTGGTTGTACCAGTAAAGAGGAACTGGTAGTAAAAAGTGAGCTTGTGCTTGTGATCGTATTTGATATTGTGTTCAGGCTGAATGAGTCATTTATAGTCGTGTCATTCAGTCATAATTTTATTTAAGAGAGCAATGTTTTTTTTATCATCAACGTGATCAAAAACCAGCAGCATCACTTATTAAACCATAAATGCAGCTCCTTTAAACAGCTACCATAATAAAGATGTGCTGTAAAGACACACCCCTCTTCCAGTTCCTTACAAAAACAACACCTAAAATAATCCCTCTCGCTCTCTCTCTCTCTCTCTCTCTCTCTCTCTGTGGTGCTCAACGGTGGTGATTTACTTACCAAATCTTTTTCTTCTATCAGCCTGTCTATCTATCTATCTGTCTGTCTGTCTGTCTGTAGGTCTCTCTATCTGTCAGGATCAGCCTTCACTTATCAACAGGAAGACAGGTTAAAAGTGCATGGTGTTCTGCTCTTTTCTAGGGTAATCAGTGTTCTAGTCCACTTACTAAGTTTAGGCCTTTTAGGTTAGGTAGAGTGTGACTGTGACTCATTAACTGACCAGGAGAGATGAGTGATAGGCTCTTTAGTAAACTAGCTGAAGTGAACATCACTTGGAAGCTGTTTACACTTGGCATTAACAAGAGTTTCAAATCCAGATAGGCTTCAATTTTCATTAAAATGCATCCTCAGTGTGAACAGATGAGATGCTCATGTCTGTCTATCTATCTGTATCTGTATGTCTAATCTATCCATCTGTCTGTCAGCCTGTATGTCGTTATATCTATCTGTCTGCCTTTTTCTCAGTCTGTCTGTTTGTCGGTTGGTCAGGTGGTCAATCTATAAACAGAATGCTGGACGTAAATCCTTTTGTTTAAGGTATACTGTATATTATAGAGCATCAAAAAGGGTTTCACTCGTATTGTTATGAGTCAATGAGCATTTTTAATACTATACAGAACCCTTTTGTGTGTGGAGAATGTAGAGCAGTTTCTATGATTCTCAGTGTAGTAACACTCTCTCTCTTTCTCTCTGTTTCTCTCTGTTTCTGACTGAGCCCTAATCAATCATAAGACCCGAGGCATGGCAGTGTGCTAAAGATCATGCGTGTTGAGGGTTCCTCGAGGAAGTGTTCAGCATGAACGGACGCAGTGTGTGGCCAAAGCAAAAGGGAAACTCCATAGGAGCCTATTTAATTTACCTAATCAGCACTTATTACATTACCTACCAGACTGACGTCAATCATCACTTAGCAGAGGCCTACAAGCAAAGTGGACTGAAGTGCAGATGCATGGAGGACATGATTTGGATCGGGAAAGATTCAGGAGGTGAACCTCTGTCTGAGAGTGTGGATGTTGTATATTTACCGTGTTTCACATTCAATGAACTGCTCTCACAAATACAAAGACAAGACAACCATGTTCACCATTAGTGTTGACACAGATGGAATCTGGCCTTCACCTTTAACCCATCCATGCAGTGAACATACACACATAGACACACTAGTGATCAAACCCACACAGTGACAGTGAGCACACATGCCCAGTGCAGTGGGCAGCTATTGCCGGGGAGCAACAGCGAGGGTGAAGGGCCTTACTCAAGGGCCCAACAGTAGCAGCTTGCCGAGTCCAGGTCTCAAACCCACAGCACTGTCATGAACAGCCCGGTGCTCGAACCGCTCAGTGTGTTTAAGATGATGTTTAAGAATGCTTAAGACTCCATAAGACCGTTTTTTGTGTGTTTGTTTCTATAATTTGTAATGTTTGTTTAATTTTTTTAACATAGAATCCTTAGACTCTGTAGTTCTTTTCATTGTTAAGAATTAGTTAAAAACAAACAGATCAGAGTTCGGAAAAGGACATAGACACAACCATGTGAGCTCTCTCAGTGGTCAGGACTGAATTATGGACATAATTATAAAATGTCACATTATGGAATCAACCAATCACATTGTGACTGTCGGTGGGTGGGTCCAAATTTGTAAGAAAAACAGCACGTCAGACCAAGATACCACAGTGACTGTGGACATGTGCGATAATTGGAGCATTTGACCATCTGTCTGTTAGAAATGGAAAGCAATGGCACAGTGGACTTCATTGTACAACTGCAACAAACAAAGTAAAGTAATGATAAATGGTATCATCGCTGTCCAGTAAAAAAAACATGTATCTCCCAAATGGTGACTTCAAATAGGAGTTTTTTTCCAAAAATGTATTTGTCCATTCTTCCAAAATTATTGACACTGTGTACAGAGCAGCTACAAGGTTCAAACCATTAAAAAACTTAAAATAGAAAAAAAATGGATGGAATACATGTTTTTCAATGGACAGCAGTGATATGTTACCAAAATCAATATTTCACTTTTTTCAATATTCAGGTTTCAGTCAGGGCTGTTATAAAATTCTGGTTCAAGTGCATGACATTAAACACTAACAAAACACTACAAAAGGTGTTCTACTGGATACTAGCTTTACTCTAGCGTTGGTGGACGGCAGGGTGATGCTGCAGGTAGTGTGTCAGGGTCAATGTGGGGAGCGAGGATTGACCCTGACACACTACCTGCAGCATCACCAAGTGGACAAGTGGATCAGAAGATGAAAGAACGTAGCATTGGTAATACCAAAAAACCTATGTCTACTTATCAAATGAATTAAAAGGTAATTTAAAAGAAACAAACAAATAATATAATTTAACATGGATTAAAAGTTTTAAACATTACTATGCAATGGCATGTGTGGCTAGCTGGTGTGACTGTATCTGGCCCTCTGGGTAAACCAATTTTAAAATGATATCACATGATTTGATCAATATTCCCATTCACTGTCACACATAACTGTGTTAGGAGAGACATACTTTCACTCAGCTTTATCTGACTCATATTTGAAGCTTCTTTAAACGTGTTGTTTCGTAATGACCCCTACAGCCAACGTTTGACATTAACATGACATTTGCACTGATTAAGTGATGTTCCGCATTCCTGTTTTCATGTATTTTTACTGAGGTTATGGCCCAAAGTGGAGGCGTTGTTAACTAGTAGCCTTGGTGTGCCACTCACTGCTCTTGTTCTGGAAGATACAAAATAATAATAATGGACAACAAGAAACACACTCATAGTCTTGCTATACATACTTCTACAATCATTAATAACTTCACAATCAATGGATCAATAAATGCATGCAGTAGCTTTTTGTACTGTATAAAATCAGGCATAACAGACAACTCATATAACCTATATTATATATATATATATATATATATATATATATATATATAGAGTTTTAAGTTATGACAGCGTATCTATATTACATAGAATTGTGTTTCATACAACATTGGTATACACTCTAACGAACAAGGGTTCTATAAAGTACTGAGAAAGCATTCATTGACTCAATAACTGAACAACAGTGGAAGTCTTTTGGCTCCTCCTTATATTTGAAGAACCTCATTATGTCAGTTAGGAACATAATGTCAGACTTGGGAAACAGCTAAAGGATTCTTTCCCCTCTGTTTTCTACGTAAACACAGCAAAGTGAGCTCTCTCACTGGTCAGGACCTGAAGGACTAATTAACCTCCAACATGATTATGATATAATAGTGTAATCATCCAATCGCACTGTGATTACTGATGGGTGGGACCAAATTTGTGAGAACCACATTACCCGACATGATTCTTTGAGTTTTCACAGTTCTATACAGAACCCTTAAAGAACCCTTTTTGATGCTTTCCTGCTTTCTTCTTTTGTCCATTCTTCTTGTCCATGCGCTGCTGTTCTTAGGCCCACACCTGCTATGTGTGTTTTATACTTAAATCTATTTGCCTCCTGCATGACTCACTGTCACAAGACACTGGCAAGTCTCAAAAACATATACCTCTAGACTCACACACTCATACTAAAACCCGACAAATTGTGACTAATGGGCCGACTGTGTCATTAAAACAATACAGCTCAGTGCTTTGAAAGCTGGGACACAGGAACAGTTACAGGCCAGCACCTTTGAAGTCTGTAATCGCTTGGTCTCTGACTTCAGTGCTGGGAGATGTGTGGATGTACCAGTGGGGGACAAAGCCCTGACCACTTCTCAACAATGACCTGGACTGACATGACAATCTAAAACACGGGGGACAGAGTGTCCAGTGTGTCAGACATCAGAGAGAGAGAGAGAGACTTTATATAACCATTATATTAGTTTAAGAAGAACTAAGAATTGGTTGATTGGGTGTCCTTGGGCTAGAATTATCCCCATAATGTCACATAAACATATATGTAAATTAGTTGTGATGTAATGTCACATAAACATTGAATTCAAAACGTTTTTAATATTTAGATTGTGTGGACTGTATGTTTTGAACTGTTACAGTGCTTCCATGCATACACTATTTGGACAAAAGTATTGGGACAGCTCCTCATTCACTGATTTTTCTACTGTCAAGGGTATTACAAAAGAGTTTATCCTGCTTTTGTTAGAGTAACTGTCTCTGCTGTCCAAGGAAGACTAGATTTACTAGATTATGGAGTGTAGAGTTTGCTGTGAGGATTTGACTGCATTTAGCGACAAGAGCATTTAGTGAGTTCAAGATGTTGGATGATCATTGCCATTGGATTGAACACCATTATTCCAGAGAAAACAGTTCCACTGCCTTACAAAGCAATGCTTATGTTAATGTTTCAATGTTTATCTTTTCCAGAGAGTCCTATTTTATTGGCTGTCCTTCTTTAAAGGAACTATACAAGCTGTGTGTGTACATGCATATCAGTGTCAGCAATGGGTGCAACTTAAAGTAACGTAATGCAGTCATTAGAAGTGGCATCCACAAACACTTGGAAAAACAGTGTACTACATCAAGCTCTTTTGTTTTAATGGAGTAAGGAAATGTGTTTTTCCATGATATGAACCATTCAAATACAACTACTGATTGTGTGAATTAGAGAGTGAATGGTACATTTTAAGATGAACAGTGTTTACATACTATATCAAACTCTTTTATTTAAAAAAGCAAGGGAAATTCTATTTTCCATGATTTGGGGCCTTTAAAAAAGACACAAATTCATCCCCAAAACATGAATTAGCAGCTTAATAGTAATGACTAAGGAAAAAGAGTAGAAAATAAGATCACAATTGTTACTTGACTACAAATACAATCCTGTGACAGAATTAGGATATCTCACAAAAAAACTTTTTAAACATAACATAACATTTGATCTTCATTAGAACAATAATGAGAGATGAATGTATCATTACTTAACACATACAACTGAAGAAATGTCTTTAAAATCATTAGTATAATATAATCAAGAAATGCTGTTTTCTAGACAGGAAAAGGTTAAGACACCCTCACATTTATTAGTACTTATGTCTACAATAAGAATCAGGTGCAGCACATCAGTTACAGATGATTAGAACAACATAAGAAAGGATTGTGGAGGAGCCTGTCTAATTCAAACCTCAGACATTTAGTTTTGTTTGCTCTTGATTGTTGAAGTGAGTGGGATCACCATGACAGAATCCACAGAGGCCTTCAGAAAGAAGGTCGTAGATGTATGTGAGTCTGGGAAAAACAAGCAGAGATAGACCATGCAACATGACAGTGACCCAAACATCCCTGTAAGTCTCCAAGGAAGAAATAGAAAGTTCTGGAATGGCCAAGTGAAAGACTGGACCTACTGAGAAGCTGTAGTTGGTGTGAAATGAGCTGTGCATGCCAGAAACCCCTCAAACATCACACAGCTGAGAGAATTCTGCATGGAGGAATGGGAAAGTATTTCTTCCAGTCGATATAAGTGACTTGGTTTTAGGGTAACTTTTATACAGTGGAACTAATTGAGGTTATTTTAGTCAAAGGGAGAAATACCAGCTATTAGGGCATAGGATGTGTTCACCTTTTCCCTACAAGAAAATTGCTAATTTGTTAAATGCATTCTTAAAACGACATTAAAAAAGACAGTTCTTCCATTTTATGTGTTTAGTTATATTAATTTAATCTCTCAATATCTCCAAAATGAAGATTTAATATCTGTATGTTTAAATATTACAAAAAGACAATGGTTTTCTCTATAACTGTAACTGAATAAATGGAACGAGACACTACCCACATCTGACTGCGGATAAAAACACTGTGGAGGCACTACATCTATATCTGTGTGTGTCTATGTGAGGTGAGGGACAGCAACAGAAATACTGAACAGGAAGATTGACATATGGTTTAAATCTGTATATTCATAAACATGTTCATCACAGTAATCCCTTGTCTCATTCTTATCTGGTTATGTGTTACAGATGTCATGATCTGATGACCTGATGATCTGTGATGTCATGTTGAGGTTTATGTAGTTTTAGAATCCCTGCTGACTCATCTTTTCATGGGTTTTTGACACATTACTCAATCTAGCCTATGTTGAATTTCTATGTGTTGTTTGAGCGAGAGACAATGCACTGAAAAGTGCTGATGAATACATTTCTACTCATTTCATTTAGGTGGTGTCTTCATTTGAATGAATATCTACATAGGGGCATTATAACACATCTATAACACAAAGCAATATTTGAGTATTGATTTGTTATATAGGAACAGCTGATGTTAGAATTTTAAGATGACATAAGATGTTTTATGAAGTAAATGACCTTGTATTGAAAAGAATTGTAACATTTACGTACCCTGTTATAAACCTGTCATAATACATGATTTGAGGTTATTTGGCTACATGAACCACATAGTCTGCCATTGATTCTACAAGTTTCCACTAGAAAATGCCTTGTAATTGAACAAGGCAATGAGGCTTTATAACAGTTTCATTAATGGAGCAAATGTCCACACTTTAATTTAAGAGTGTTTTACATCATTTCCTTTACAGAACATCTGATGTTGTCTTGTGATTACTGGAATAAGCTGCATATTAATATTCGAGTATCGCTTCATAACACCTTATTCGACGTTTCTGCATGTGTTTTTTTTAAGTCTCCTACCATTCAAATGAAGTGTCACCCTGTGGTTTCATGACTAATTCCTTGTCTGATAGACTGTGGGACCATATTAATGAGCGTAGGTCATGTTCATACTTATTATTTAAGGCCTGTGTCAGTGTTAAGGCCTCTGATGGTGAGCATTATGACTGAGCAGCTAAGCTAATAGTGTGGGACTTCAACAGTTGCACTGAGATCAAACCCTCGCACTGCTGTATAACAGATGAATGTTCTGCACCAACAGATAACGTGATGCCTCTGCATTTTACTCAGCCCTGTTTCCCCCGGCTCCCTCGGGGAACTTTGATGTGCAACACTCTGTGTGTAAACTGTGATCTGCTTCACTTGTTCTGAGAAGTGTGCGGCGCATTAAAAACATTGAAAGTTTCGTGTTGTGTTCTTTTAGGTAGATTTTCAGTTTGCCTGTGTCATATCGCAACCCGTGACGTGGAAATGACTTTTTTTTTTTTTTTTTAAGAAAACCTCTGCATTTATGATAAATATCCCTCTTATTCCAGTCAATAAAAAGGAAGGAGGTGCGTGTCAAGTTTGTCCGTGTGTTAAAGTTATAGAGGATCTTTTATCTTCTATGTATGTACAGCACTTTGGTCAATAATTGTTCCTTAAAATATGATTAGAAATGTAATTTGCACCCTGCACTGTATTAAAAACATCTCTTTCATTCCATCCAGCTGAAGTAAAGTTATTATTCACTATGAAGTGACTACTGCAACTTCCTTCTGGCTGGTCTTCTTATGCGCACCATCACAACGGATATAGAATGTGGCGGAATGGATTGTCTTCAACGTACCAGCCCCTCTGTACTTCATGGCAATGGTCAAAAGCTGATCTGTACCAAGAGCCCTTTAAGCTTCAAGCACGGCTCAGCTTGACCCTCAATCTTTTAAAGATCAACGGAAGACAAGCGTCCATGCTTTTTTCTCACCTGGCACCAAAGTGGCAGAACGAACTTCCCTGGGACTGGAGACTGCAGACTGCAGACCCACCTCTTCCAAGAGTACTTGGACGAAGTGTAGAGCTGAGTGCTATAGTCTCCATACTGACTTTTGTATTTAGTAGTTTCTAAGCTTAGATGTATCTTTTGGATTCTAGTCTATAGAAACTAGCTAAGGATATTTTTCTGAGTAAACAGTGAAGCACTTTTGTAAGTCGCTCTGGATAAGAGCATCTGCTAAATGCCTTAAATGTAAAGCTAAATATAAATGTAAATGCATATATGTCTATATCTGCCCTCACAGTTGGAAGGACAAATAAATGAATGCATTTATTTAATAAAAGTTGTTCTTTAATGTATAAATAGTAAATATTGAGCTTAAGTCTATTGACATGCTCAAATGCAGTGTAACAAGTCTATTCACAACTCTGTTATTTTGCTTAGGAATGAAACACACTGCAATGCTTTTCCTCGAAGGTATATATCCCCAAAGATGGATCACAGCAGTCACGGAGCATAGGCTAGCATGGCCTAGCCTATCCTAACATAACCCAACACTGTAACAAGAACATTGTAATTATTATTTTCAAATTATTTGTGACTCTGTGGATAGCTAGCTGTAGAGATTGTTGCCAGTCAGATGAGCACTCACTCATTTACTTAGCTTCTCTGCTTGGATACCTGCAGCAACCAGTCTCCTTTGTCCAGGCTGGTCAAGCGTTAGCTTGTAGCCTTTTTAGCCTTGCTTCCATGTTCTCCTGAAGTAACAGAGAGAGTTTTTAGACTTGAAAGGTTTTCCCCAGTGAGTATTAAAATGTTGGAGGTGTAAATATAATGAGCCAATACATAACAAGACAGGTATATTCTAGGGCATTTTTTAATGTAACATTTTCTTAAAGTCATTTTGGATCATGTGAACTGGTTCCTCATTTAAAATTTCCACAACGTCTGAAGAGCAGCTTTCATATTCAAATGACTTTAAAAAAAATAAATAAAAACAAACAAAAAATTTAAGACAGTTTTTCTTTTGATCTGACAGCTGTAATATGCTGATTCATGATGCTGATGAAGGCGCAACACCTTTGGCCAACTATCGTGGTAAACGTTTATAGACTATGAGTCAGTAAAGCGGGCTTTCCTGATGAAGGCCGAAAGTGTGTGGAAACATCCATTAAAAAGTTGACCATTTCCTAGCGGAACACAGAGTCGGTGTGTGTGATTGTTTGTTTTCGAACATGCTTCCGCCGGGGATCTCCCTCTTTCCGCATTCGAGCATGTGTGTTTTTAAGTTATGTGCGTGGGAGTGGGTGTGTGCCCCGTCTCCTCTGCGTCCACGCTCACACACGTGTCTGTGTGTGTGGTTGAGACTTTCCCAGAATCGGGCCTTGACACACTTGAGGTCACAGCAGACAGACATGCACTGTGAGCCCTCACTGAGCTGAGATGGCAGAGGCTGAGACAGTGACAGGGCTCAGCTAACAGCCGTGTCTGCTCATGCTTGTGCAGGAAATGAACTTTCAGCGTTTCAGAACCCATCTCTTCCCCAGACCCTTCTAAAAAACTGAAACCACCTTCCTGCACAGCCACTAACACTGAATGAGTCATATTTTGTTGAGATGGAACATTGAGTGAGTGTGAAGCTTTCAGAATTCAGCTCACAGTCAGAATGAAGCACTTTCAGTGAGTAGATAAGGACCCTTACTAACATAGGAATATGACGAGTCAGCGGTTTGTTCTTACTCATGCAATTTGCTTTGTTTACAGGCTACGCTTTCTCAGCTTTTTTAACCCATATCATACTGGCATGATTTACATTAATATGATGGTAGTTGTCAAATGTAATTCATAGTAATTCCTTAATAATAAAGGGACTCAATGGTTAAAACCTTTTAAGATCAATTCCTTGTATATAGACATGTATTTTTGGGGATGATGTATGTTGATATGAGTTTCCCACAATATTTGCTTTAAAAATAACCATCATTGGACGGGTGTTAAAAATTATTTATATCTAATTTTACCAAATTATCTACCCAACTTGAAAGGCCAACCACTCATTCCCTGTTCATTTGAACTCCCCCATTATTAGCAACACTAGGAGGGTGAAAACACCAGCAACCACCTCTTTTCGAACTGCTGCCGATGTAGCGCAGCCCCCCAGCTCAGACATGGCAGCTACCAGAGACCTGTGCTAACCAACATCACAGTAGAAGTGCCAGTAGCCCACCCCTGAGAAAGCAAGGCCAATCATGCCCTCTCTGACTCCGGCTGCTGAAGGCAAACAGCATAAGCAGGGATTCGGACCAGTGATTTTTTAATCATAGTGGCAGCACATTAGTCCAAAGCATCCCAATTTTGACCATTTTTAACATAATTTGAATCTGTCATCAAAGATGTATGATTAGTGTTTAAGCACCAATAGCCTAATAAAATATTTGTACTAGTTTTACTGAACTTGCACCTTACTCTCCCATTGTAATGTAACTCAGATTTCTACATAAGCATATGTAGATGTATTCCTAATGATTTATTATGTAACTCTTTGTATGTCATTTCTACATACACATACCCCAATATATTCAATTTTAGGTCAGTCTTGGCATCAGCAGACATGTGCATGAAAAAAAGATCTGCTTCAAGTTTCAGCATGTTATAGGTGTATTGAACAATTGTATAGCATCACTGTTACGCAAAAACCTTGTATCTCCATTCTTGCCATGTGTCACGTTTCATTTTTGACATTTGAGTCTGGCAGTTGATCTTTATATTGTGTCTGAATGTCATGATGAATGCTCCATGTATGGTAGGATCTAGGAGGATTCAGATGTTTCCAGTCCTGGGCTAATGATGGGGCCTACGCCAAAGAAACATTGCTAACATTTAGTCGAGATTAAATTTGCTGGGAGAAATCTTTTTACTTTAACTTCCATTGAAAATTAAGAATTCTTTTTTCCTTCTCCTGTAAAGTGGGAATTTTGAAGATATGAGGCTTTTGCATATAGAGATGGATGGATGGATGGATGGAAGGATGGATAGATAGATGTCAGAAAAGTCAGGTAATTACAGCAGCAGTACAGGTCCAATGAAAAGCAAACAAGAGTAAAGCAAAGTTAAGAGCAAAGTAGCCTCCCATATATATACAGATACATAAACAGGAAGGAGTTAACTGAGTCAATGAGCTGCTCGTATATTCAGCTGTATATTCAGCTGTATCAGCATGCCTGTGTCTCACTGGTTGGTGGATATGTTCTGTGGTAGGACTCCAGTAAAAGCTTGCTGTGAATAAGACTTTCACAGTGTTGCTCTGTGAGCTACTGTGAGCCACTCCACACTAACACACTCTTGTCTCAATGTGTGTATATGTGAGTTTTTGTGTGTGTGTGTGTGTGTGTGTGTATGTGTGTGTAAGGCATTCACGGCTGTTGCTTACACCTGATAAGGGCCATTGTGATTGTGGAAGGGTATCAGTGTGCGCCGAAGCACGTATCTTTGTTTTTGCTGCTTTTGAAAAGCACTGGGAGATTGTTCATAATGGCGCGGTTGCGCTTGAGGGAACACACCCATACATTCATGTGGAGACATAGGAACACGCTCACACACACAGTTCTCGTGAATAAGGCACTCTGCACGCATGAACACACAAGAACAAAAATGAGGACGTACAAGTTCACACACACACACACACACGCTTATGCATGCGCACACACATATCTGTTCAATTTTTAATTGAAGCCTGTGCCTAAACCAGTATGGTCACATGAGTGACTGGAGACACTGATCACATCTGTGATAACCTCTCTATTTACTGAAAGCTTACAGGCCTGCTAGTTTATTGTACCACAGAGATGCATAACCTATTTGGCGACATGGTGACATTTTCACAGGCAGTGACTTTCAGAGAATCTGTTATCTGTGAATTAATCAGCTGGTATGTCCTTAATTAACTCTCTAGAAGACCTGGGTCATAACAAAATCATGATGTAATTTCACTGTTGACACTAAAAAATGGTCAATTAATAATTTATTTAGTTAAATAAATGTAATTTATTATTATTATTACTTATTTTCTATAAACAATCTTTACTTTTATCATTTTTAGAAAAGGTCAGCAACTTGTTGGATGCTGCAGCAAAATGACTAGACTTCTGAGCAGGGATGTGCCTAAAGAAGTAGCACTTCCCCTTCCTGAAATAAAACAGGCCCCTCCACCCCACCCCAATGCCAATGTGCCAATCGGACAGTACTCAATGCCATTGGATGAGGGTGCTGTCAATCTCTGTCTGTAAATTTGACAATGCTCAAAGCCACTGGATCATAGCGCTGTCAATCACTGCTTCAGAATCACAGTACTACATTTTTCTTACAGAAGGAAAGCCATGACTTGATCACAGATCACGTCTCTGTTCAAGGTATTAACACACTGGATTATATTACATATTTAGAAAAATATGTGGACAGGAGTATTGTCAGTCCTCTGCTAGACAGATATAACAACAGTACGCAAAGCTAAACTGATTATCTATTGAAAAAGAATAACTACTAGTATTAGCAGGCTTGTAAAGCTCCAAAAGTCAGTTTTATTAGGCAGAGGTGGACCAGCACCCCTAGATTCTTACTACCCTAGACAGCCACTACCTGACGAGTTCTTTACAGGAGTTCTCAGGTAGGCCCACAACACCTCTAGAACAGTAAGGTCTAGCATTGCTGACCTACACCCCTAAATGATGACTTCATAGACCTATCATTTACCCAATCTCATAACCATAGAACTACATCGGCCTTCCCAGTGACTAAGGCCATACCTAGGCCCACTGGCAGCGCTAACACATGCTCAGTAAGACCAGTTCCATGTGGACCCTACTTGCTACATCAACAACCGTACACGCTGCACACCCCTGCACTACTTCTTCATAATGTACTTCAGATGTGCTATTCAGATAGGCTACAATAAGGCAGTAAAAACGGAAATGTGGGGTTTGGGAAACTTTTTTAGGATGTATAATGCACAGATTATGGATTATGGACAGTGCAGTGAAGAAAGAGAAGAAGAGCCTCTGAACTTTCACCATGGCTAGCGGGGACAGGAAATGACATCACGTCACAGCATTCTGCTCTGTGCAGCTTCCTCATGGCGTCTTTCCAGGCCACAGCAGGAAGATGTGGGAAACAGAAGGCTGGCTGATTGACAAGCACAAAAGGGCATACCACAACAGAGGTCTAAAATGTAATAGGACTGAGTGTGTGTGTGTGTGTGTGTGTTTGTGTGTGTGTGTGTGTGTGTGTGTGTGTGTCTGTGTGTGTTTGTCAGAGAGAACACAAGCAAGAGAAAGAGAGTGAATGGTTGAGTGAAAGCGCAGGTTATGCATAGTTGTAGACGTGAATATGAGTGTTAACATAGGTACTAGATACTTTGTACTGTAGAAATGTACTTTTTTCTTTTGCCATACTGAGATAACTCTAGTATCACGATTATATTACAGTGACTGAGACATGCGACTTGGCTGAATCAACAATGTCAAAGAGGTACATAGTCAAACATTAAGCTAGATTTTTCCAAAGTAACTTACTTTACTGACTTACACAAATATCATGATTATCACATCCCCTAAACACCCATCTAGAGCCCCTAAATTATCAAGGTAGAAAAATACACATGATTTAATAAATCATTCCCATTAATATAATAAATCGTCTCAGTTTAACTCAAGTGTCCTCTTGGATTGTTAAATTGAGAGAAAACAATTCATTGAATTTAGAGAAACGAATTGTTAAATTGAGTGAATGATTCATTAATTTAAGAGAACAGATTGTTAAATTGAGTAAACGATTAATTAAATTGAGATAACAGATTGTTAAATTGAGTGAACGATTCATTAAATTAAGAGAACAGATTGTTAAATTGAGTGAATGATTCATTAAATTAAGAGAACGGATTGTTAAATTGAGTGAATGATTCATTAATTTAAGAGAACGGATTGTTAAATTGAGTAAATGATTAATTAAATTGAGATAACAGATTGTTAAATTGAGTGAACGATTCATTAAATTAAGAGAACAGATTGTTAAATTGAGTGAATGATTCATTAAATTAAGAGAACGGATTGTTAAATTGAGTGAACGATTCATTAAATTTAGAGAACAAACTGTTAAATTGAGTGAATGATTCTTTAAATTGAGAGAACAGATTGTTAAATTAAGTGAATGATTCATTAAATTCAGAGAACTAATTGTTAAACGCTTTATTGAATCTAAATGTTATATTTCTACCTTGACAATTTAGGGGCTCTGTAGATTGATCAGGACTTGTGATTGGTTAAAAGGCCTATTAAAAGGCAATTCAATATTGCTATTGCAAAGGCCAACATCATAATATTAATAATAAGTGCCCCATATTCTGCGCAACCTGACTCCATCTGAGTTTATGTACACTCAGTAAAGGGCAGGCAAGTGTGTGCATGCATAAGACCTACTGCGTCAGTGTGTGTGTGTGTGTGTGTGTGTGTCTGTACGCGTGTGGTTTTGTGTGTGTTCACATTAGACTTTGTGTTTGCACAAGCATGTGTGTGTGTGTGTTTGCATTACTGTGTGAGTGTGATGGAGTTCATTGCTGCCAGCAGTGCGGTGTTCTGATTGCTGGATGACTAGAAGGTGATGACAGTTAGGTGTTATATCATAAGCCTGCGGGAAGCATGTGTTAGAACCAGCCTTTGTCTATGTATGTGTGTGTGTGTGTGTGTGTATGTGTGTATGTGTGTGTGTGAGTGTGTGTGTGTGTGTGTGTGTGTGTATGCGCGCTCTACAATGCTTTAGGCAAATCACGCTGGTTTATGAATATCTAAAATGTGTCTCATTCACAGAAGTTCTGACCTATTCATGGAAATTTCCATTCACAACTTTCAGCTTGAGGACTCAAAGGTGGATACACCATAGAGCAGCCTGCAGTGTGTACATAAGGGTCGTGTCCCTCATCGTGTTTGGAGGGGCGTCCCTCAACAATTCCTGCTCCACAAGCCCTCGTCCTTAGCCTGTTATTAGTGTGTTTTGACACATGATTAATCTGCAAACTTTAACTCTAACTTTTTTTAGCACAAATTAATGATCTTACCAAGTTTGGGCCCAACTTCCTCCTGTAGGTCACTCTCCTGTTACCCACTAAAGTGACCGAATACAGAGTTTCAGTTATGGCAGAAGGAAGGCAAGCGGTTTTATTGAGCTCACACACACACACACACACACACACACACACACACACACAGCTGCTCCTCTCTTAGCTCTTAGCTTAATCCAGCCCAATGACTGATCGTCCATTTATTTCATAGCATTTTTCAGAAGCATTTTCTATTAAATTTTCTATTAACGCTTGTGTGTCTGAGCTTCGAAGGTTTAAGTTCTCAAGACTGTGGATATTGCAGAACAGCGAGCGACACCTTTCCTGTTACTTTAGCACACTTTCAGGATGCCCATAATATTTGAAAGTGAGGTAAGCTAGGCAGACCACATGTGTGATAATGGAAGCCACTACAGTGTGTTACTGCAAGCTGTAGCACTCTACTATTAAAAAATGACTCACACTACAGCTAAGTTTGTTAATTCTTAGTTTAGTGGTTCTAGCAGATGTAATTACTTTGGTCAACGTCTGCATGATCTGTGTTAGCTCGGAGAGACCTGTGTGTGTTAATAGCAGTGAAAAAGGAAGCCTGGTATTAGCATTTAGGGAGGTATTTCATGTTCACAGATCTAATCAGATTCATATCTGGGTTCTAGATAGATCAGCTTTAGAATTATTTTCATTCCACATCTCTCTCTTACTGTATGTAGTGTGTATGTAATGATATTGACGTTTCCACTGCTGAAGTGTCTCCTATGAGTGAAGTGAAGGTGATGCTGTGCTTTGAATAGTTCTGGTGACGAGGGAGACTGATATTAGTTGATATTAGTATTCTAACATATGACAATTCTATAGTTATTAAAAATGTTTAAGGTAAGTATATTTTACATGTTATAATAAGTGTAATAACTGGGACATTGTCAGCACAATGCTGTAATAGTGTGGTTTGAAGCAGTGTGCTCTTTCCCAAAGTCAGAATGAAACTGGCACCACCAGTGTAAACATTTAATGATAAATGGGAATGGATGAAATGAATGAATGAATGAATGGTTTCTGACTCTGAAGCTATTAAGACAAATAAGACAAAACAAATGGACATAAAAAAGGCTTCTCACTGTGAACCACCGCTGATTTGGCTTTGCTTAAACCTGAGCTTTGCACTTCAGTCAGTTTTCATAGATTCGATTTTGTTATGAGCCGTCGCTTTAAAAGGCTGCCATGTGTCTGTTTGTCAGTCAGTGGGGTGGAAAAGTACCCAGGCTGGCCCGCGGTGTCTCTCTGCAATGGCCTATCAGCAGAGCTCGCCAGTGTCTCCTCCGTCCTTGTAGTTTTGGCCTCTCTCGATAAGCAATAGGGGCTAAATATAGTGCACTATCGAGGGCAAAGGCTATTTTCTTCTACTGAGCTGGAGCGGAGAAAGGGGAACGGTTTGGAGAAGGTGCGATCAGCAGACAGATCTTTCTCTCTAGGCTTTAACCGAGCTTAGATCAGGTCCCCCGAAGAACACTGAAACTGAGGCTGTGTCTCAGTGCGTATGCATGTGTCTGGGTGGGCCGGGACCTCGTAAACTACTTCTGTGTTTATTCCTTTATGGTGTCTCAGCTGACTGCTGCTGGACTTTAACTGTCACCCTTGTCCTCACCCCCCCCCCTTCCTTTACACACACACACACACACACACAGCTGGAACAGAGTTGCATGTTAAATATTAATGATGTAGATGGAAAGATTTAGTGTTCTCTCTCTATGGCTCTCTATTTGGGTCACACCTCTGTGTGGAGTGCTATTGGAAAGATGCAGGAAGCGTTCACCTGTATATGTGTGAGCATATATATATATATATATATATATATATATATATATATATATATATATATATATATATATATTAACCTCCTTGGTTAGCTATATGTATATGTGTAGCTAACCTCCCTGGATGTAAATCGAAGACAAAGAAGATGGCCAAGCAAAACCTCATTGAACTTCCAAATGAATTCAAGTTGCCCTGCAGAAGTACAACAGTGTCAGCTCGCACTATCCGTCACCATCTGAATGCAATGGAATGCTAAAGTGGAAGACCCAGGAAGACCCCACTCTTGACACTGAGACATACATTTGCCAGAATGGACCTAAAAAGCCACAGTCCCTCTGGGAGAATGTCCTGTGGACAGGGGAGACCAAAATATAGCTTTTTTTTGTAAAGCACATTATTGTACCATTTACAAAAAAATAAATGAGGTCTGTATGGTCAAACATGATGGTGGTTCAAAGAAGGTTCACTTGTAACTGCAAGAGGTGTAAGTGCAGGGGTGCCAATATTTTTGGTCATGACTGTATATGACATCTACATAAGCCTTTCATGATATAAACCTGCCTAAACATTTATAAAAGCTTATTCCAACACACACGCACACAGTTGTCATAAAGGCTGCATTCACCTCAGCAAGTGGTATGGCAACGAACACTTGTTGAAATAAGCCTTAATGATGAAGTTAATGTCAGTTAATGTCATGAAAAGCTTATGTACTAGGCGTTGTGCATCCTTATAAACACAGCCCTTCAGTAAAGTGTTACCACATTTTTCTACCTTATGCAATCCAATAGGCAACATATGAACTAATGCTATCTGAATGTGGTATTGTAAGGGATGTAATACTCCACAAACTATTGAAACCCTTCTTTTGTCTTCCATTTTAGGATGGACATTCCCGTAAGCGCCCATGTTTGTGTGTGTGTGTGCGTCTCAGTGAGGTCTCATGGCTGGCTGTACAGTGTGTACGCCCTTCTGAGGTTTGGACAGGTTCATTCATCATCATGTTCAGGGCAAAATCAACAAAGCCCTTAAGAAAGCGGTGCTGGGTGGAGCGGAGCTTCAGCAGAAAGGCGGGAAAAGAAAAAGCTGTAGAAAGGGATAACGGACAGTTGGACAGGCAATGGAGAGGAAGACAAAGGGAGTGATTATGATGAGAGGACCCAGAAAGCATCAGAGTTGGGAAGGTAAGGCACTGTAAGTATCATATCTGGAATGCAGATGAGAATGTTGATTCTCTCCAGCTCCTTGTGGCCTGTACACCCTGGGGTCAGACATGGTAATTGCAGGTCACCCTCTACCTTCCTCAACCGCTGTGTTAGAAGAGAGAATGGGATAATGGGTAGGTGTGGGGGAGGAGAAGAAGGCCAAGGTGAGATATGATGGATGAGGAGATAAACTTTCAGCAGTCAGAGCCACAAAGAAAGCATCAGCTGTCAACTTGTGTATGTGTGTGGGGAGTGCAATTGTATGTGTTTAAAATGTTCTTCATGTAAATACACACACACACACACACACACACACACACACTATTAAATGCAATCAATGTACAATCCTACAGTTGCTTAAAAGAACTAACCCTGCTCTTCCCATTTCAGTGGTATCCTGCTCTAACACTTTATTTTATCCACTATAAGTCCAAATGTTTGTGGACACCCCTTTTAATGAATGCTTTCCTCTATTTCAAGGTGCATCCATTGCTGATACATATGTGCAAATGCACATGCACAGCTTGTCTGGTGCCCATGGAGAAGTGCTGTCAATAGAATAAGGAGTAGGAGCAGATAAACATGAACCTATTGGCATCATGCTTCATGCCAGGTGTTGGCTAGAGGGGTATAAAGTCCCCCAGCATTGAGCTGTGGAGCAGTGGAACTGTGCACTCTGGAATGATGGATGGAGCTCCATCCAATACTTTTGGGGTGGGCTGGGGAGTTAGGAATGAGGTGGGGTGCTGCTCATCCAACATCCTGACCTCACTAATGCTCTTGTCACTGATTACAATCAAATCCTCGCAGGAATGCTCTAAGTAAAATCTTCTTCAGTAGATAATAGAGATAGTTACTCCAACAAAAGCAGGACAAGCTCTTTTTTTAATTTCAGTAGAAACAATGAATGAGCAGGTGTCCCAATACTTTTGTCCATGTAGCGTATTAACATTTGTTCTATACATCCATAAGCATTTGCCTTTTTTTAAGAATGACTAAACATATCCATGTCTTCTCCATGGACTTCCACTATTATTATCCCACCACATACTCAATGTTTAAGGGTCAATGAGTTCCTAAACGTCATGTCTGCTCACAGCCGAGGTTCTATGCTTCTATGTTCTTTTCACACAGCCTTGATGGGCTTTTCCCTCTCGCTGAACGATAGGCTCTTCACTCACAACTGTCACTCGCATGAAGGCTGTGATTTAGTAATGTCTAATCTGTTTGTCCCATCTCGCCTTGCATCTGCAGCCATCTATCACTCTGTCCTCTGGCCCAGTAAGGAGTACATACCTTCTCCTGCAGCAGCCAGAGGATGTGAGTAATATGCTAAAGTGGCTTTTCCCTGGAACAGCTTGGCTGAACTTTACCATAGCAGTCAACCTGACCACCGTCTCGTTCGCCAAGACCACAATGAGGCTGCCATTACTGGGTAGGCCCTACCTGACCGTCTGGGAGAGGATGAAATAAGCATTCTGGCCCCAGCAAAGTACGGCGGCAGGAAGAGGTGCATTCTGGGAATTGCGGTCCCTGAGGGGGGCCCCTGGAGGAGAGACGGAGGGCGTGGCCCTCTCGCTGCGGCTTTACGGCTCACTTGTCATTGCTTCAGGCGCACTGGCAAGGAAACCGGCACTTTCCCTTGGGTCTGGTGTTCGCACCGAACATAATCCTGGCGCAGGCTGTCATTTCGGCAACCTCCAGCTTTTCTAAGGCGCTTTTTTATGATATTGTTGTTTGGCCCTGTTTATGCTTTGCTCCGTGTCTCTGTTTAGCTTCAAGGGCAGCCATAACAACATCCATAGCTTCTTTTCTTAGCTTTTGACATTTTGATTAGTGTGTGTGTTAGCGATAGCGAGCGTGTGGGCGAGTCTGGGTGTTCTCCTGCTTAGCCAACCCAACTGCTGCAAGTTTCCCTTGGTGTGATCTCCAACAGAAAGCTCTGAGGAGAAGATTCCAAAGAGTTTTCTTTCCCTCGCCGACAAACATGTGTTTTTCCAATCAGCCGTTCAAGGAAGCACTCAGTAACTTGACCTGCATTTCAAAGCCACTGTTCATCTTATTGTTCTTGGCTGTCAAGGCTTTGGAACGCCCCAGGGTCTGTCTCATACCAAACGCTATCGAAGAGACATGAAATGGAGGCTTGCTTGAAGTAATAAATTGTTGATGGGATCATAAGCACCTTGGAATCCATGCGTTTGTTGGAGCACTTCAAGTGTAAGTCTCGCTTTGACTATAAAACAGATGGCAGTGTGATTGATCGCGCTTCAATCCTTTGCGCTTTGCGTTCAGTGCGTCCCTTTGACTGCTGTTCTAAGAGCTGTCAGGAATGCACTTACATAATCTCTGACTGTTACAGTACACTGTACTGAAGAATAGATCGCTAATGAAGGCTGAAAAAAGGTGTAGCTGTTTGGCCTGAGCCTGACCTGCAGTTATTCACTACTGTGCTGCTGTATCTGTTAACTTAGCCTATAGATTTCAGTGACTCAGTGCGATTGTGGAACAAGGCGGCCCTCCTGCAATCTCTCACTCTCTAATTCAGTCGTCTCTACCACACAGGTTTCACTCGCAAGGTTCCCTTTCGCTAGGCCTCGTTTCAGTTTCTTCTTCCCTGAAGAACTTCAGGCTTCTCCTCCTCTCTCTTTCCCACCATGTCACTTTCTTCTTTGCACAATCTCTGTTCTCTCATAAGCTCCACTAGAGGAAGCCCGCAGTGGCTTGAGCGGAATGAGAAAAATGAATGAGCGCCTGTCAGTCACAGCGAGTGACCTGTCCCGTATCCCCTGGCAACGGAGGAGGCCCCTGCCCTGAAACCCCTGCCATTTGAAATCAAAGAGACGTTTACAGCCAAGTTTAACGCTGCTATAATAAACCTATAGTTAAGCCTAGAAATGCTAAAGAGGGGTTTTATAAGGTTAGTCCCTGAAAAAGGATTACATGACAAAATTAGAGACTGCTAAAAATGTCAGGACAGACATGGGAGAGCTTTCCGTGGAACATATACCCTTCCCATGCGTTAATGGGCGACTCGGAGGAATTATGAGTTGGCAATCCCAGTTTTTTCTTTTTTTCCTTTTTGCACCCATCTATACGTCTGCTACAGTGCGCTGTGACCTACATTTTACAGACCCTTGTTACGTAAAGTTAATCAGGTCCGCCCTTACAGAGGACAGAGGGAGTGCCTGGTGATTTAAGCTTTGTTTGTTCTTTCCGAACTTATGGGCCTGTGTGGTCTTGCATAAGAGATGTGTCGCACAGAGAAAGGGCTACCTACAGCTTATGGCTGCCTCACCGCAGTCAGTCCCTCTGTCTGAATAATGTGCCCTCACTGTGGTAATGGCACACTGAGAATTGAGCTGGGGCCGAGGCAGATGCATCCGTCATGTGGTTGAGAGCACCCATTCCCCGCTGGTGGAGGCCAGAAAACCAGAAGTCCTCCACAAACAAATGGCACAGCAATGATTAATAGCGGTTTTACAGAGCACAAAGTCACCCACCCCCTTCATTCCTCCCTCCTTCGCACGCTTCTACAGAAAACGTAAACACAAACACTCTGCTCATTGTTCCTGCTCAGCGTTCCATGCTAGTGGGAACAATAGGGGGCTGCTGGAGATCTGTGAAAGCTCATTCTCTGACCTCTGCTCTCCTCGAGATGACATAAGCAGGTCCAATGGTGGGCTATCGGATTGCCTCACTAATCATTCTCATCGCCTCAGGCTCCCTCCTCTTCTTTTCAGTCTCCCCCCTCATTTCGTCTGCTGAGACTTCTCGTCTGTGTCTGTTGGGCCTTATGTAACACACACTCACCTTTGACTGAGTTTGACTAATGGCACCGTCATGCTCCCGCACACTCTAACGTCACACCCCCAGGTGTGTGCAGATGTGAGTGCAGATCCCTCGTGTCCATGGGCCATGTAGAGCTGAGTGCTAATGGCCCTCATCTACAGATGTCTGGGAAACACATTAGCAAGCAGAACACGCTGTTCTTGTAACATATGTAGGAAGGTAGAAAACTGGATTCCATCTGGGATGGGAAACAGAGAGCTAGGATCTCAAGTTAACCATTCCCCAAAGCCTGACTTCCCTCAATTGGATTACTGTTCACCATGATCTACAGCTCACCCCTGTGCCAGTGTGTAGCTAGCTGGCGGAGAATGAATAGACATACCACGTTGCCATCTGTTCCTCAGTGGAAACAAAATGAGCGTTCATGTAGTGTTTTCCTCAACCAGCTGTGCTCTGAATCCTTAAACACAGGTTTCCGGCCTTGCACCTTTAGGCAACAGTTTGATCCCAATGCAATCAACGGAAATCTCCCACTTAGCCAAAGCCTTGGAGCCCCACCAACGGAGGAGGGTAGACATGAATGAAAGGAAGATCTATTTTTTACTTACAGCATTCCAGCACATCATCAGGATTGAGCTTCCAAACCTTCTGGGTTTCCACACCAGCCACTGTCTCAGGAAGTCCAGGAGGATTATTAAAGACTCCACTCACCCAAGCCACTGCTTGCTCTCACACAGCTGTCCTGCGGCAAGGGGTACAGGAGCATGAAGACCAGAGCTGAGGGTTCCGAGACAGCTTCTACCCCCAAGCCATTAGGCTACTTAACAGCCAGTGGTACAGTGTATCAGTCCAGTCCACCTGTCCAATCTCACCTGTCTCATCACACCTCCACCTCATACAAACCACACACTGCACCATGCCCTTACTTATTGGAACTGTGACCTCTGCTCAGTCCCACTGCACCCACCTTTTACACCTCTGTTAATGTCATGTGACAATAAACGTGATGTGATTTGATGTTCACTGGAGTCATTTCTTTAACCCTTTAGCAAGTACAGCCCCACCAGTGGGATATGCCGTGGCTGGTCCTTGGTTGGTACGGTCACGCCGGTGGGGCGCTTTGAACGTGGTTTTATTAACACACACTTGCTTGTTTAAGCGCTTAGCTCATTTAAGACCCGTGCTCGTTAATGCTCAAAATACCAACACTCCAGTGATGATTTCTTCATTATTCACTAAAAGTTTCGCGTTGCCAGCCATGCCTCTGATCATTTAGCTATTTCGTCACGTAACCTCAGTGTTACATTTCTGCCGCCAGAACATGGCAATTTATGACACTGTAAGCAAACATGGCTTCCTTCATGAGGCTGGAGTTATTCTCCAGCTTCTTACTGGAGTTTCCACTCCACCTTAAAAGGTACAGTATGTAACTGCGACGCTGTTTTAAGGCGGCATTATTGCAAAATGATTGCATTGTTTATTTCTTTAAAATTAAATATTAAAAGAATTCATATTGGGGGGCTCGAGTGGTGTAGTGCACCGGCTCTGACACTATGACCAGAGGATCGCTAGTTTGAATCCCAGTCATGCTGCTAGCCAATATCGCCCGAAGCCCAGAGAGCGCACAATTGCTGTTGCCTTGCTTGATTTGGGTACATAGCACTTTCCTCTGGGTGCATTGGTTGCCCCGGGTGACGTTGCACTGGTGGCAGGTTGGAAAAACTGGCTGGTGCTGGCAAAACTGGCTGCTGGCCGGCAGCGCATGTGTCGGAGGTGTGTGTTGGCCTTCATCTTCCTAGTGTTGCATGTGACGGGGGAGAATATGTTGGGTAATTGGTCCAATTAATCCAAATTAGGGAGAAAATAGGTTTAACTCTCACTCTGTGCTGACCATCACAGACAGCCAGAACTCAGGCATAATAAAGGATTAATAAAGTACCTTTACTTTTACATTAGTGTGCATGTAATTTATTCATGTAATTTAACCAACCCAAGCCAGCTCAAGATGCAATCATGAGATGCCATAGCATTTGTCTTCAATTGAACAAAATGGGTAATTACCTTGGACGAGTACCTAACCACATCTCTCAGTACTGTTCCTCTATTCTTTATCTGCTCTTTCTTTCTTTCTTCCTTCCCCTCTAAATGGCCTCCATTTGAATGTTGCGCAAGGCAGAAACCCTGAGAAGGAGCAGACTGAGCAAACAGGTGAGTGTTGGGTGGATCAAAGCTGCCTCAAGCTCGAACATACAGTATATTCTTTTCAGATGCCCTAGAGAGAAGAAAGGTGAACCATAGGACTGCTGTAGGAATGTTTCGTTTATTTGAAAATTTCTAGAGGGACAGAAAATGAGAGCGGTTGAGAAACAGAGAGCAAGTAGGAGGGCGTTGCCACGGGCCGATGAGCTTCTTCCATTCCGTCATGTTTCTGACTTGCCGATAATGAACTTTAATCTTGGATTACATTCAGAAAAATCGCAAACTCTGTTGTTTATACAGTGAAGCTTTACCAGGACAAGATTTATGTTCACCCTAAAGCGAGTATGGATAAATCAAATGAGGATGGATTACGCCACAAAAATAACAAAAAC
Organism: Salminus brasiliensis; assembly: GCF_030463535.1. Taxonomy (NCBI): domain Eukaryota; kingdom Metazoa; phylum Chordata; class Actinopteri; order Characiformes; family Bryconidae; genus Salminus; species Salminus brasiliensis. The sequence goes on along the minus strand of NC_132881.1, from coordinate 24,818,895 downwards.
ACAACTGTGCTTAGGAAGCACTTAGCATTTCATCCACAGTTGATGATTCATGTGACAGTACTAAATACACTATGTGGACAAAAGTACTGGGACACCTGCTATTTCATTGTTTCCTCTGAAATCCCTAAACGGGTATTTCAAAAAAAGAGTTTATCCTGCTGGAGTGCCTGTCTCTACTGTCCAGGGGAGGATTTCTACTACATTTTGGAGCATTGCTTTTAGGATTTCATTGTATTCAACCCCCATCTCACCCCCAACAACACCATTATTCTGGAGAACAGAGTTCCACTGCTCCACAGCTCAATATTGGGAGGATTTATACCCCTTTAGCCTGGCATTAGTGCCAAAAGGTTCATGTTTATTTGCTCAAAGGAGTCCTATTCTATTGGCTGTACCTCTTTACGGGGACTAGACAAGCTGTGTGTGTGTGTTTGTACATTTATACATCTGTGTCAGCAATGGGTGCACTCATTAGAAGGGGTGTCCACAGACATTTGGACACATAGTTCACCTTGTCACTGTTGCTATTTGACTACATAATTCACATGCTAAGTTCATACCAGTCATTGAATACTAATTATGGATTCATAATACTCACGATTAATAGCCAAATATGAAATTGTAGCATTTTATTTGCTGTTAATGTCATTTAGTAACACAGTAGTACAGAACAGAATTCATGGTATCAAAATAGCAAGTTGTTTAGATCTTGATGCAGCAAAACATCTCCATACCATCCCACTACCAGCATCATATTAGAAAGCTGATGTGATGTTTCTACTGAGAAATGCAGTATTAGCTTCAAGCCAGATAAAAGGAACTTGTGTTGTCCAAAAAGGTTATACCTTTCAAGTGGTCTTTCCACAGATGATGATACCAAAGGGCTTTTGCAGGTCCTTTTTTTCAAATGTGAATTCAGCATGAATGTTTCTTTTGAGTTGCTGTGTTTTCTGCCTTTCCTGCTCTCTCATTAAAGGCCCAGTCCCTTTCTTACTGTGGGCTAATGAACACTGATCTTAGTTGAGGCTACAGAGACCAGCAGTTCCTTGGAAGCTCTTCTGGAACCTTTGGTGACCTCCTGAATGATCTGCCATGGCACCTGTGGAGATATTCTGGCAGGCCAGCCAGTCCTGGGAAGACTGACTAATATTCATAAATTTCTTAAACCCTTTCCAGACTGATATATCAACATTTTTCCCTCAGCTGTTCTGGGTGTTCTCGGTTTCGTGGCCGAGTCTGAACTTCAGGATGAGTAGTGCATTCAAAGCTGATTGTTCAATCCGTTGAACAGTCAGTTGAATGTGGCTCAAGTGTTGCGTAACATAGCTGTGATGACTTTGCCCACACAACAAAATGTTGGGTGTTTTATTGAACTATTGCATGCCTCTGCTGACTCTGGTCTGGTTCTGGGAATGGCCTTTATAAAATGAATGGGTGACACTGTAATAAGTGTATAAAACTGGATTCAGGCACATGGTCATACATCAGATGGACACTGTTTCCCACCCACACCCTCACATGCGTACACATGTGTGTACAACGCGTTTGTGGTGTAGACAGAGGTGAATCCAGGAGGGAAGTAGAGCAGGTTCTTTAAGAGCAGACTATTCTTAGAAGAATATCTGTCTCTGTAGTTTTCAAGATAGTGACACTGCCCACTCCAGATCATTCAGTCAATCACATGGGATACCACAGCAACTACTTAGAAACACCTTAGCAACCACCTGGAATCCCATAAAGTTTCCTTTAGCAAGTGCATTTTCCCATTTTGTTTTACCGTGGTTCTTTAATGTTTTTGACATGAATTTTGTAATATGCTTAAGATTTCAAGCGTAATTCTACTTTTTTTAATCTAACTAAATCAAATTGGTCATTGTCGACCGGCAACACAAAAAAGAAGTGACAAATAGCACAGTATTAGTTATAGTCAAAATATATTTAAAAAAATATGTTATTTTAATTAAAAAAAGAGCTAAGGTCAATAGGCCTGCAGGGCATAAATTGGACATAGAGCTTCAGAACTGGTCATTTTCACAAGACCTTAAGTTAATTAAAGCTCTATTACAACATTAGGTGGTAATATATTATTATATATCATGTATTAGTATGGATTTTTATTAGTGGTGTCGATCTATTAAAAAGTTGAATGCCGTTAATTCTGATTAATCATAAGTTAAAAAGCTAGTTAGTTATTTATGAGATTTAATCCATATTTCAGCAGAAATAAAGTGTAATCTACCCTGTGAGCTCAACAGTAGTGACGCTGTGTTTACATCACTTAATAAAAAAGCTAATACGTCACTGGCTTCTGTAAAAAGAGGGACCTACTGGAAGAAGTTGGGGCCAAACTTGGTAAGATGATTCTTTGGGTTACAGTTTTTTTTTCAGATCAGAATTTAAATTCTCAAAACAGTCCATTCAATCTCCACAGCTTCTTGTAACATCTGCACATCATAATAGTATTTCACATTTTGCAAATGCTTTTGTATATGCAAATGGTCATGTACAATTGTCTGCTGTTTTTTGCATTATCAATTGCTTATGTCATGTCTATCAAAATGTGTTCTACTGATTGTCTGTTGAATTGCTTTACCCCCAAAACATTTAGGTCATTACATGCAAAAGTGCTGAACATGTGGTCCTAATCTCTCAGGCATAATTTTTACATATCTATGAAACATTTTGTGGTCATTTGTCCTAAATTGATTCAATTGTTCTCAGGTGAACCTTGGCTTTCATTTAAGAAGGGGAATTTGTGAAGGATTAGATCAACCAATGGTCAAACGGCTCTCAACTATAGGTCAGAGGTGCAAGACAAGGCAGTGTACAGGGTGAACACCCAAGTGCGTGGTGGAAGGCTGAGGGGACAAAACAGAGGAAGAGGTAGAAGAGTCTATGGGCATAGCATTGTCCCAGATGAAATAAGGCAACAATTGTGGCCTGTTTCTAATCATGGTCTTACAATGGCTGAAGCTGGTGGCCGGGTATGTGCGAGGTACATGCTTTTGCAGGTATTTCATTGAGTTTAGCTGTTTGCACTAATGGTTTGAAGAAATGCACTTGTTGCAATGCCAATGTAAATCATGATGTGAGAAATGTACCAAATCCACTGAGAAAAAACTGTAAAAAAGGATTAAAACATTAAAGTTAGCAGATTAATCTTGGGCCTTGATGTGTTAATGTTGACAGCACTCATTTTAATACATCATATATATATATATATACTAATTATTCTGCAAAAGTAGCCCGAGGCATTTCTAACAAATCTGTAGAACCAAATGCTCAGATTGACCTTTCATGGTCACAGTTGTGCCCGTGCACCCTAGACTGCTCACTGGTCGTATCCACAGCAACATCTGCCCATCTTAATATCCATGATGAGATGCTGGTAGTGCTCGAGTGCGCTAAAGCTGTGGTATCAGTCATGCTTACTCGTCCCTCAACTACTCAAAACAGCAGCCTCTTTGGCTGATACACACACAGGTGTATCATGAGGTGGACCTCATCTGCAAGGGTCAGGCATCTCTGTCCCTTTCTCTGCCTCTGTCCATCACTTCTTCCTCACAATGATGTGTTTGCACATGGGAATGTAAAAAAAAAAAAACAATGTCAGGAAAGAGAGTGTGGAGACAATGGCTGAGGGGAGCAAAGCTCGCCGTCACCAGCTGTAGCCTCTAACCCGTGTTTTTGTGTGTATCTGTGTGTTTGGGCGTTCACTTCTGAGTGTATAACTGTGAGGTTAACGTCATCAGTGTGAAGCTTAAAGGAAACCGCATGTGTGTGAAGTGCTGTCTCTCTCGTTCCTCAGTCTTTCACCTGGAGCCCACACTAACCCGCACTGCTCCGACCTCGCGCCGCTCTGACTCAGTTCACCATTGTTATTCATCTTCTTCTTTCTGTTGTTCTCTGCCTGACCGTCACCTCTGCTCTCATTTCCCTCACACGTGTAGATGTCTCTCTCCGCTCGGCCTCTCGGAAGGGCAGCGTGGTCTCAATGTTTTTTTCTCGGCTGCTTTTATCTCTGTGTCTGTGGTTTCCTGTGGAGCCTGCCAAGGAACAATCAGAGGAACCGCACAGTCACAGTTTGTCCAAAACATTTACTCACTCCCTCACTAACTTACTCTCTCTCACACTCACACACTCACTTACACACTCACTAACTCACTCACCAACTCACTAACACACCCACACGCATACACACTCACTCGTGCACTCACTTGCTCACAAACTCTCTCACTAACTCACTTATACACTCAACTCATTTATACACACACGCACACACACACTCACTAAATTATTCACACACTCACTCATTCACACACACTCCCTAACTCATTTACACACACTTACCCACTCACTGACTAGCTTATTCAAACACTCACTCAATCACTTACTGACTCACTAGCTCATTTACACACTCACTAGCTCATTTACACACTCACTAGCTCATTTACACACTCACTAATTCACTCACTCACTCACTCACTCACTCACTCACTTATTAAATTACCAACTTATCCACCCACTGACTCACTAGCTCATTCACACACTAGCTAACTCAGTCATTCACTCACCCAATAACTACACCACTCACTAGCTCATTCACTCACTCGCTAACTCATTCACTCACTCACTCACTTACTTATTAACTTACTAACTTATCCACTCACTGACTCACTAGCTCATTCACACACTAGCTAACTCAGTCATTCACTCATCCACTAACTACACCACTCACTAACTCATTCACTCACTCACTAACTCATTCACTCACTCACTAACTCACTTATTAACTTACTAACTTATCCACTCACTGACTCACTAGCTCATTCACACACTCACTGATTAACACATTCACTCACTTGCTTACTCACTCACTTATTAACCCACTAAGTTACCCACTCACTGACTCCCTAGCTCATTCACACACTCACTGATTAACACATTCACTCACTTGCTTACTCACTCACTTATTAACCCACTAAGTTACCCACTCACTAACTCCCTAGCTCATTCACACACTCACTGATTAACTTACACACTCACTGACTCACTTACTCATTCAGCCCCCCTCACTCTTACTATGCGACTGAGTTCCTGAAGGCCAGCAGGAAAAAGAGAGGTGACTTCCTGCTCAGCTCTAGTGAGAGGAAGCGACCTTCTCGTTGGCTGCACTCACTCCCTGTTCAGAAAGGGGTTGGTTTACGCATTTTCTCCACTACCACTACATGCGATGATGGTGAGTCTGCAAAGCCCAATTATCTGGAGACTGTAAGTGTGTGAAAGTGTGTATTAAACTGTGTAGTAACCAGATGGACGTTAGTGTGTGTGTGTGTGTGTGTGTACAGGCTCTTAGTATATGTTAACAGACATAGTGACACAGTGGTTTCTAATCCTAGCCCTACCCTTGCCTTGCCCCGTCTTCCCTTCTCTAACACTCACGTCAACTCAGGAAGGGCTTGATCATTAAATGATTAGTTGGATCATGTATGTTAGAGCGAGGACACCCCCACTGTTGGACTGGGAACCACTGACATAGCGGACCTGAGACCCCCAGAGCATTAGGCTGACTAATCCTCTCAATAGACACCAGATACAGATGCCCTGTAGGTCTCAAGTTGAACAGCACTGCATATCCACTCACACTGAAGTGCATTCTGACCCCCCCCCCCCCCCCCCCCTGAAAATCTATTCCTTAGGTGTTCCTTCAGGTGTTTATTTGATAATTTGACGACAAAGCCACTTTGACAGCCAAACAGCTGGATGCAGACCCAGGCACTGTAGGCCGCCTAGAGCAAGCCAGTGACTGACAGGCCTCTTAAATGGCCCAGATTAACTCTAATCTGCCATAGCTCTACCTGTAGCTCCATAACTGACCCCCGTGCTCAACGGCGAGCCATTCATCGCCTTTGAAGCCTCCGAATGAAAGCCTGGCTAACTGTTTGTGCAAAAAAAATGGCCCCCTGCCAGTGGCAGAATACTGAAACAGTTCCCCCCTACAGCTGGCTATGAAATGCGACTGTCTTGTCGCCAATGAAGACGTTCATTCCCCCCCCCTCCGCCTAAGGGCGCAGGAATTTCGGAGTACTGCTTCACATGGCGCAAACCTCAAAAGCAAAAGCACCCTGGAAAGAGCTCTCAAGGCTGATGTGTAAAGGAGGACAGGGGTATGGGAAGAGGGGCTCTTCTAGCACTTGCTGAGCACATTGAGAGGCTCACAATGCCTGGGAGCTGGAGGCATTTTCAGAGGGGCCAGGGAGAGGAGCTGCTCAACTCTCCAATAGAGGCAAAAGAGGCATCAGCACTATGCCTCCTCTCCATCTACCCTTCTTACAGCTAACTGCACTCAAAGCAAATGCTTGTTCAATGTTCCCTACGTTGGAAAATAAGGAGCACTGCACTGAGAGGACAGTTTGATTACCTACACCTACGTTGTAGCTATACGCATTGGGCATTTTACTTAGTAACAGTTTTTTAATCTGTAATACACGTCTCTTTACAAGCAAAATAAAGTCCATGATGGTTGAATCTGGGCCACCTTGACAAGAACTTCTTGAAACAAATTGTGATGGTTAGACGACTGGGTCTCGTTTCTCCAAAATGACAGGTCTTGTGGGGAGTTCCCGGTATGCAGTGCATAGTACCTAGGTACTAAGGCTTATTGATGTGATCCATGGAGGCTCCACCACACAGCTTACAGAATCTGCTGCTAACATCTTTGTGCCACATAGCACAGGATGCATCCATGTCTCGACAGCTCAGATATCTGTTGTAGCAGCGCAAGGGAGACTCAGTGTTAGGCAGGTGGTGTAAATGTTATGACTGGTAGGTGTAAACTCTGTATGGACTCTGTATTTCTTTATTTTTTGGCGAAATAGAAACCCAAAATGAAGCTAGAAGGTCTAGATGATGAGTGCGTTTGAGAGGAAGTAGGTCAAAGACGTGCTATACAGTGTATTTAAAGCTATGTATAATCAACTATATTCTTGTTCATGGTGTTACAATAAGAGCAGCTGATCAAAGTGTCAGCTGCGCTGCTAATCAGGACGATCAGAGTAAAATTTACATGATGCTATTTCTGATTTCACTCTTGTATATATTTCATATAGTTGTGTATGGGAATCTATGGCGCAAGTATAGCATACGAAACTCGTAGCCACATATCCTACACTGTACCCTGTGCTGTACCCTGACATACGCCTCCCCAAGACATGTAACCTCACAATGCAGACTGCCATAACTGTGATTGGTCCGCTTGTTACCATTGCATTTGCACTTTCGCTGCCATTTCTAAAGTCAGAACGAACAGAATTGGTTCAATGGCCGTATGGACCATCCCTTCTGACGTCTTCTCTCCTGTACGTGTTGCAGAAAGTTACAGCAGCTTTTAGCTCCACCTCCAACATAACCCGCTCAGTGTCAGACACTACATATGGTTGTAGTACGCCAAAGAAGTCAAGACAGTGACGTAGAATACCTATCACTGAATAGTGTTTTGCAGTGTAATAGCACAGCGACGCAGACACACCACGCTCACAACAGCGTAGGCCACTTGCATAGGCTACGGCGTAGACTCTGCATAACATGGGCTTTGAACTGGTTTGAGAAACGAAACCTGGAAACTAACCGTATTCTGCTGTAAATGGAAACATAACCGAAAACATAATAATCTAACATTTTCTGAAACATGTGATGTCTCTATTGAATTCCCAAGTGTTCGTGGACCACTTTACCCATGCTGTCCAGCACGAGCCTTTTTAAAAAGGGGAAATTTGTTGTTAATTTTTATCATAACAACTTCTATTCCAAATTGTAGTCCATTTCATAGCTAGGCTAAATGTTTCAGGAATGTTCCCATAGCCCCCTGTATGCACAACCGCTGGGAACAGCTTCCCACACTTCCTATTTTATTATGTTAGGCCTACATCCAGCTGTGTCAAAAGTAATGGAATTCTGTTGTATTGGTATGGAATGGTTTGTCCGAATGAAAACATTAAGGAACTGACCGCTGATGAAAGACTAGAGGAGGATGAATTGTGACGGGCTGTGAGTTGTCTGTCAGTTGCCTACATGGTGAACCCACACGCCCCTATACCATGGCAAGTAGTGGCTCTATAGTGGTCCCTTTCAACTGACAGGTGGGGTACAGTCTGAGACAGGATGCCTGAGCATCACATGGACTAGATCATAGTCACATTCCTTTACATACAACACAGTCAATTGTGTGTATTCTGTGTCCACTAGGACAGTGGTTCGCAAAGCGGCCTTCAGGACTCATCTTCTGCTTCACATTTTTCCTCTATGCATATGTGTTGGATTAGCAATGTGGACTGTCTAGGGGGTCTGGTTTAAGAACCACTGCTCTAGGGTACACAGCGTTTGAACATTAGCTTTTGTTGTGCACTGTAAGATTCTACAGGTGCTCTGGATATTCTCCACTGTGCTTTCGGACGGTGCCGTGAAATGGCAGTCTTTCAAAACACTATGTAATGTGCAATGTGTATTGAATGGAGTTTAGATTTGGACTGAGCCAAGTACAACATAAGCGTGGATTCCCCAAAGACTTCCAGTCATTTCCAGTTCTCTCAGTCACTTTCTTTCTTTTCTGTCCCTTTCTCTCTCCCCTGCTCCCTCCCTCTCTCCCTCCCGCCTTCTTCTTTTTTCCTCACTACTTCTCTGACTTTTCTCTCCCTGACCTTCTGTCCATCCTGCTCGGCGATTTCCCGCTCTCTCTCATCTCTTCTTTCCCTCCAGCTCTCGCTCTTTTGCGCCGTGTGAGGGAACGAATCAATAGTCGCACTCTAATGAACAGGATTCCAATAAAAGCGCCTTTGCATGGCTGTTGAATGGAAGTCTGGGATTACAGCCATCCGCTGGGCCCCAGACTCACACAACCTGTTTTCAGCCCCAGAACAACACACATGCACACACACACACACACACACACTTAGTTGCACACCTCACACACTTGCGCACATACGCACACAGCCACAGTGCCCCTGTTCGGTGGTCTATTCAGAGGGGCACATGGATAATGCAGAGCAGTCAGCATGGGCAATTGTGGAGCTGAATCTGAATTCAGCAGCTCCTGCCTCACCGAACACAGAAATGCCACCCAGGCTTCTGGTACAGTATGTTTCGGTGAGCAGCAGATGCTAGCCGTTATTGGGCCCCCTAAAACGTCAGGTGGTGATCAATGGCAGGAGTGAAATGAATGCACAACAGTCAGATAAGATTAATTCGAGCAGGGCCTTGGGTTCCGTGCAAGCTGAGGAAGCTAGCTCCCATGTGCCAGAAAGCCACAATGCACGCAGTGAACGCCTCTCCCTGCTAACCCATTTTCATGTTACAACTCCAGTGCCTATGGAAAAACCCCCCCCAAAAAAACAGGCCATCATTCAGACTTAAGCCGGCTTGCCAAACACAAAGCCTAATCTTCAGCTAATTTACACTGTCAATAGGAATTCTCCACTGAGAAGCCTTTGTAGTCTAGGACTAGCTTTAATCTGCATCCGGAAAACCGGCCCTCAGTTGCCCGGGCCTTGTAGTCATTGTAAGGTTGTGATGGATTAGTGGGAATGTAAGCAGTGGAATTGTTTGAAATCCCATTTTTTTGACCTCTCTAGACGTAGACGCCCAAAAACCTGTCCCATTACCGTGCCTTGAGCTCAGCTGTGCTGCAAAACATTTCCCCTTACTGAAAATAACCCTCCGTATCTAGCAATAACACAAAGCCCAATATCAGGGTAGTGCTGGAGCAGTGGCATGTTTGGGTGCAGGTCCATGGTCAAAGGGAGCTCACCAGTCCCAGGGTGTTTGTGATAAAGCCATTAGTGTGCCTGCCAGTTACGGCTCAGCTGGGGCCAAAGCAAACACAGAACCCCTGATCGCCCAGGCTCATGCTAGTGACTCCGCACACAAGCAGAGATTTATTAAAAGTGTGCACTGTTGAGAACCACCTGTTTTTCTCATCTTGCTGTCTTCTCTTGTTCCCTCGTTGCCTGTTCTCTCGCTCTCTCTCTGCCAAGACGAGGTTCTGTAACATCATTTTTAAGGGATTTACCTAGCAGACCCCCCCCCCCCCCAAATTACCACACATTACCAGGGTCGATATGTGCAAAGCTCAGAACTAGACACCAGCTTAATAACAACACAGTCCACAATGTTGTAGTCCTACACCTACACAAAGTAGTACTATACCAAATGAGCGCACTATACAGTCAACCAAGCAATTTAAAAGAAAGGCCTGTATACCTACTTATTCATGCAATTATCTACTCAGCCAATCATGTGGCTGCTCATCTCTTGGGATTTTCTGCGATTCTGTGAATGGAGAGGTCAACAGAGAATCACCACACTGACAGAAAGACCACTCTGTACAGCATGTCCAACCTGGAGGTGGATGAGCTTTGCTACAGCAGAAGACCAGGTCAGGTTCCCCTTCTGTCAGCGGAGAACAGAAAGCCGAGGCTGCAGTGGGCACAGGTTCAGGTTCAAAAGCAGGCAGTTGAAGACTGAACGAACAATGTTTGGTCTGAGGACTCCATTCCTGCCTTGTGTCAACAGTCCAGGCTAGTGGATGTGTCAGATGTGAGTGATTAAAGTAAATTCTTTTATTTAGCATGTTCCTAGATCCCCTTTGAAGGTCCTGTTCAACCCAAACCCAGCACAGTTTGGGTGTAGTATCTAATGTCTGTTACCAGGCTTTGTTATAACATTACTATGAGATTGATCAGTGCTACCATTGCTGATGGAGCTCCTGATCCACTAATTTTCAGAAAGAAACTAGTAGTAAGACTTATCAAAACATCTCAAATTCAGAGCGAATCGATAAAAGCTGTGACTCTTGTGACTCTCTCACTTCAATCACAGAACGTCTCTAGGTTGAACTAATCCATCTAGAATAGAGCTTTACTTACTCACTTTCTTGCTGGGAAAACACTGCAAACTCAGCTATCAGGCCTTGGTCACACAGTGTTGTTTCAAGGGAAACGTTGGACTGCTGCCACACACACACACACACACACACACACACACACCAGACCCAAGGGATCACTCATGCAAGGCCAAGGGGGCTCTGCTGTGCACATCTGCTGTGCTGGGCAACAGAAAGTAGAAAGAGGGCTGAGGGTGGGGGCATTTACAGGAGACTTTGGGAGGCCGGCAGATGCCTGCTAATGCTGCTCTGGCTGCCATGGAGATAGCCTTACAATGTTTACAGCCTGAGTAGTGAACTGGGTCTCCTCACACACACACACCGTGTGAGGGCAGGAAGTAAAGACAGGGGCCCTAAAAAAATTATTAGGCATTTTTAAATTCAATTATTAACCTGTTATGATTACTAGAATATTTCATTTGCAATATACATATCCAACCTTTCCTGCTCCCAAACCAGGCATGAATACATACTAACTGTACTTACTTAGGAGTACTGGTGAAGCACCATGTCTAAGTTTTCTAAATAATTAAATCAGCTCTGCCACCTCATCCCTATACCCATACCAATGAGCCAGCTCTGCCACCTCATCCCTATACCACTGCCAGTAAACCAGCCCTGTCTCCTAATCCTTATAACCATACTAAAAAACAACAGCCATGTCTCCTCATCCCCAAACCCCTACCAATGAACCTGCCTTTTATCCTCAACCATATAGCCCTACCAATGAACCTGCCTTTGCTCCTCAACCTCATATCCCTACCAATGAACCTGCCTTTTATCCTCAACCCCATTCCTCTACCAATGAACCTGCCCTGTCTACTCATCCAAATACCCCTACCAATAAGTCAGTCCTCTATTTTCATCCCCATATCCCTACCAATAAGCTCAGTCCTCTCTTCCCACTGAAGAAGCAGCATTGGCATAGGCATAATTGCAGGGGTTACTATGAAAAAAAAAAGTTATTTTGAAGTTATTCATTAATGATGAGAGAATTTTACAATAACATTACATTTAGTGTAAACGTGTAAAAGATGGCTTTTAGCATGATCTGGTAGAGGGTATCAGTTCTGTATCAAGTACTGAACTCCACTGTATGCAGAATGATGCATATCTGCAGAGTGTTATTATATTTTAGGGTTGGTGTGGTCTGTGGTGGTGATGTGGTAGGGCCCAATGTGATATCCTCTCATGGGGCCAAAAACCCTGGCAGTGCCCCTGCCCAAGCACACACATGCACACACACACACACACACACACACACACACACACACTGGTTACTTCTTCTAATGTAAATGGCCAGTCCCACTGAGACAGGAGGGGGTGTTACTGTCTTTAGTGTTTTTTCCCCCTCTTCCTTCTGTGTGTGTGAATGAGGGACTGTGTGGGTGTCTGTGTGTGAAAGAGAATGGGAGAGAGAGAGGGAGAGAGAGCTGTGGGGAGTCAACTTTATAGCATTGGTGTGGAGTGATTCTGACTTTTACAGGCTGTGTCTGGGGAAGCATGATGATGATGAGCACTAGAAGCTCAAAGGGGGGCACTTTAGTGGAGTATCTTTCATTGAGAAACTCTCAGCTTTTTGTCAGTTCTCAGCCAACCTCATGGGCCATGGGATGGACGTTTGTAAAAGTTTGAAAAGCTACACTTCTGTCCACTTTCTTTTGCAAAAATGACAAGCTTTAAAATGAAAGTTCATAAAAAATGTCTGATTTTTTTTCTTGCCAGCATTGTTTCTATCAAAATGACTTTTAGTGCCAAACATGCTTTATGTAATGACAGCAATAACTACAAATGCATACAAATAATGGCATAAGCCCACAATGAGCAAAGGAACACAGGCAAAATATATACAGACAAAAGTACTGGGACATCTGCTCACTCATTGTTTCTTCTGAAATCAAGGGTATTAAAAGAGTTTATCCTGCTTTTGTTGGAGTGGAGTTGGAGTTGGAGTGTTTCTACTGCCCAATTAAGACTTTCTACCAGTTTGTGAAGCATTGCTGTGAGTATCTGATTGCATTCAGTGACATAAGCGTTTTTGAGTTTGTTGGATGTTGAATAATCACAGCCATACCTTATCCCAAAAGTACTGAATGGAGCACCATCATTCCAAAACTGCTCCGCAGTTTAATGCTGGTGGGGTTTATACCCCTCTAGTCCATGTATGGCATTAGGTTCGGTGCCAATCGTTTCCTGTTTATTTACTCCAGGGAGTCTATTCTAGACTATTCTACTGGCAGTACTTCAAAACATTAAAACATATAGTTAATGTGTGGACAAAAAAGCTGTAATATTTCATTAAAAAGAACACCTTTCCAACTGTTAAGCACAGGGGTGGATCGATCATGCTTTGGGCTTGTGTTGCAACCAGTGGCACAGGAAACAAATTCACTGGTAGAAGGAAGAAAGGATTCTATTAAATACCAGCAAATTCTAGAAGCAAACTTAATATAGTAAAAAGGCTGAAGATGTGAGGAAAGCATCTACAGCGGGATAATGATCCCAAACACACCTCAAAATCCAAAGGTTTTGCCATGGCTCCCACAGTTCCCACACTTAAATGTCATCACAAATCTGTGGATAACCCCTAGAAGAGCGGTGTAGCATTATGGCCCAAGAACCTCACAGAATCCAAGGAAAGGCTTAACAAAGTGTGTTCAAGCTGCGACACTTTTTTTTTTATATTTTGAAACTTTAAATGATGGAAATTATATATAAAAAAATCTTGATTAAAATATATAAGAACTGTGTCTTTAACTTAATGTCTTTTAGAACTAAGGCCACCGCTGTCTTCAGTTTAATTGTCTGGATCCTTTCCATCCAAACAGCGTGCCCTCTGCCATCGTTTAGCCACTGTCACTATCACATTAAATCTAGAACCTCATGCATTACCTGCTCTTGTCTGCGAGATCTGAAAGTTCAGTAGGTTGTTAGAAGAAAGGAAGGCGAGGAGCATGGCTAGGATTTTCCGCTGCGTTTGCATAGTATGAATCAGAGAAATCACACTGGGGGATGATTGCTCAGTTATAAAGTCTCATTTACATAGACATTCTGTGACAGAAAGTACACACACACACATTGGCAGATCATCAGTTCAGATCCAAGAAAGTAACTTGACTGACTGAATTGAAACAAAGGGCATTTAGAATAAAAGGGATTTCGATATTCATCTGCACTCCCACACTAATACCGTTTTGATGTTGTGTGAGTACAAGCTGTACAGTGTGCATGCAGACTCTTCAGCAAGCCTGTGTGAGTGCTTAAAGCGAAGCATACACCACCTGTGTGTCAGTACTATATTCTTGCTGTCACGCAAAAAACTTGTATCTACATTTAGAATTTTTTTACTGTTTGATATAATGTGAATCTGGTAGCTGTTTTTTACATTTGGTCAATGGACCAATAGAAATGCTCCAAATCACCTGGAATTATATATTTTTTTACATAGACTTCCATTGAACAGTGTTTTCCTTATACCGTAGCCATTTTAGAGATAAGATATTTTTTGTTTTTAATGTTCATGATTGTGTGTGTGTGCTTGTATAAAGAAGAGAGTGGCATGTACCGTAAACATTCAGTTTTGGGGGCACACTTTAAGTTTCACAGTTTCCTCAAGTTTTCCTTGATGTTGTTTTCTTGCAAAACAGAAAAAACAACTGACAAAAGCAGCCATGTGCCCACATACAGTACTAGTCATCATCTTAAAAACATTTGATCCATGGGGGGGGGGGGGGGGGGTAATAGAAGTTTGACGGGGGTAATAGAAGTTTGACGGCGGGCCATAGGTGTTTTAGGGGGTTTAGTGTATTGAGTTTTGTACCTCCTAAAGCACAGTACAGAACAGAGTTCTGATCAGTTTGACTATTTAAATACAGTTACACACTTTGCTACATAGGTAGTCACATAAAAATGACAGTGATACTGTACTGGCAGGTTCATATTCGCACTTTCAGCTTTTTTCCATTTGTTTCGAACTTGAGAATTTCGACTTTGGTTTTCTCTTTCTCATAATATTACTTATATAATATATTTTTGGAGGACTAATATGAACTGGTAAAGAAAACTACGAGGTCCATCATTTTGGTAAAACTCTCCAATCAACTTCCATGCACTTTACTCACATTAGACACAAAGCTTTGTTGGCGTGGTATTTTTTCTTACATAATCAGAAAAAAAGTAACGGATGAAAAGCCTCAGTTACTCAGACAATTTCTAAAAAAAGGGGCAAGGTATTGTGTGATGGCTGTGTGTGTGTGTCATTCTCTCTCTGCATGAAAAGAGGGGGTTCATTGCTCCCATTCGTCCAGCTGTGCCTCTCTTTATTTCTACTTCCGGAGCCCATCAAGCCGCTTCTCCACAGCCTTCAGCCTCCCCTCCGTCCAGTAGCCCACCCCCTATTTCTAGGCCTCTCTCTCTCTCGTTGGGCCCCAGGCCTCAGCTACATCAAAGCTTTAGTCCAGTACCCGGGGCTTCTCTACAGCTTAGACAAGAGGAAGCTTACTGCACAGTCCCTTTTGTCATGTCACTTTCCCTTTCTCCTCTCCTGAAGGTCTGTTTTTCAAGTGCACCTACCTATCTCATTCATTTAGCGCTCATAAAAGGGAGACTGCTTGAGTTCATAAAGAGCTGCAGTGGCTTGGGTGCATTGTTGCGCAGCAGCCGTAAAAATCGATACCCTTGTGGGTGGAACAATAGAGGCCTCTCTGGCTGTGGGGAACAGTGGGGAGAATTGCGAAGAGTGTACCGGGAAAAGGAGGCAGTGTGCATTTTTTTTTTGCACATGAGCGTATGACAGTGCTGGGGTTGAGAAGATGCCTTTAAAGTTTAAGTCTGAGCAAGTTTGGGACACTTCTAATTGTGAAGTCCACCATAACCAGCACATCTCCTCGATTTTCATACAGACTGCAGTTGCTCAACATGTGGAGAAACCGCACAGCACTAACCTCTTTTACTACAAGGTCTTTTGTACAAACAAATAAAAGCATCCTTGCTCAACAACAAGCGACCAACTGACCTCATTTGCTTTTCACAAGTGCAAATACGGGACCATGCAACTGCGTAATTGTTTGGTTTGCAAGCCAACCTTTTATTAAGAACCGCATATAACAAACAAGGCCGGGAGAGCTATATGAAGGGAGAGAAGATGAGAGAAACCAGAGCACCATGAGAAGAAACCTGAGTTTCCTGTGTATGAAATGCTGGTAGTTCTACCACATGTGCACACCCACAGACGTACTTCTGCTCACTTCCACCAAGAAGTTCTCATTGATGGTGGAACACACTCTGGTCTTATTGCACATAAGGCCACTAACCATGCTTCATATGAAGAGCTGAGAGCTTCAACGACACGGCATTTCCACAAAAAACAGAGGTGTGGTTCATAAACCCCACCTTTGGTTTCCTACATATCCCTAAAGATTCCCTAAAGGTTCATATTGATATAAGAATTACAATTTGTATTAATTTATTTCCAGAGTAAACTTAACCTACTACACCTAAACCCTTACACTGACCTGTGTAATTTTATTACCTGACCCTAAACCTAACCTACTACACCTAAACCCTTACACTGACCTGTGTAATTTTATTACCTAAACCTAAACCTAACCTACTACACCTAAACCCTTACACTGACCTGTGTAATTTTATTACCTGAACCTAAACCTAACCTACTACACCTAAACCCTTACACTGACCTGTGTAATTTTATTACCTAAACCTAAACCTAACCTACTACACCTAAACCCTTACACTGATCTGTGTAATTTTATTACCTGACCCTAAACCTAACCTACTACACCTAAACCCTTACACTGACCTGTGTAATTCTAAAAAGCTATTTTTCTTTAAGTACATGGCAGACAGGTTGTGAATATTTGGCAAAACAGCGCCACCAGTGGACGGGAGGTGTAGTGCGCATGCACTAAATATCTTTGTGCAAATGTAACAATTTTTAGCTTAACTTTTTACTGGTATATGTATGAATTTTATGAGATTATTCATTATTGGATAGACAGACCTTGTCCTTGTCCTAGGTACAGTTGTGAGGTATAAAAAAAAATCTTCTCAAATCTGTTTTTGTGAAAACTTGCTGAATATGGGGTCCAACCTAAAGATCCTAGTATGTGATGCTTAAGTTCTGAGTATGTGGTTTGGTTCTTAGAGCCTGATAGGGTTTAGGAAACAGGGCAGAATTCTTGATGTGTTGTTCTGAGAGTTTTTGAGATCTCCACGAAGCGCTATGATTTTAGGAACTGTCAGGCAAGACTTCACATGTGATTCACGTTTCTTTTTTTCGTTGCTTTTTTCTTTCGCAGTAAAGCTAAACTAGAAAACTGTCACAGTCTCGAATGTCGAAACACCAAAACCTCTTTAAAGCCAGCTTCTGAGCAGTGTGCGCCGTTAACCACAGGTTGCAGATGTTCAGACAAACACTTGCAGGCTGGGCTAACCGCAGGCCGATTAGAGAAGCAGCGACAGGAGATACTGCGATAGCATCAGTACACCTTGCTCTGATGCTTCATTTGCCCTTTTTGTAAACACCACACACTGGTTTACAGGAAACACTTTGGTGGAGGCTTGTTGCTGTCTTTGTTTTGAGCTTCTTTCCATTTTACACATGTGAATGCAAGCCCTTATTTGTGGACACAACTGTTTGTGAATGGTTTTAATTCCTGACTTATTTCCTGAGAGTAAATGTAAGTGATGCGTGTAGATGTGTTAGACCTGGGTGTATTCTTAAAGAGAAGCCCAGTACTACTGCACTTAAGGCAGGCAATCAAGTCCAGCACCTCTCAATAGGCAATATGACCACTGTCCTATACATGACCTACACTCCTATACTGGTCTATAGTTAACACTTCCTAACTCGTTTGAGTTACTGAGGTTAGAAAATATACATGTAGAAAATGTACTATACTATACATACACACACAGACACACACATACATCCTCACATCCTAACACAGTATACAAACAATCCTGTGTGCGAGTCCCTGTGTGTATAGCAGGAGGAAGTTGGTGTGGTGAGATAAAGCATCTGTTGTTACGCCACTCAGTGCATTGTTGGGCTGAGAAACCTCAATGTGCGTAAATAAGATGTAGAACACACTTGGCTGATATGTAATGATGCAAATGCAGATTGCCAGCTGCACACACATATACACACACAGAAACACACAAACAGACACAGAGACCTGACTCAGTATATCAGATGAAGCCTGTATGTGTAAGTGTGTGTGTATAGGGGTGTATGCAGCAAACTCTTTGAAGCAGACTGCTCAGGTTGCCACAGGTTTCCGGTACAATAACAGCTCCCAGCACTCACCTGTATTTCTGCGGTCTGTCTTCTCTGTAGCCTCTTGCTCTTGTGTTCATATCTATATGTGTTATCGTGTACACACACACACACACACATGCACGCACACACGTACAGTCAGGTCTATAAGCATTAAAAAAAAAGGTGCAAGGACTTGTCACTGGGATAGTGAACACACACACTAGTGAAAATGGGGCAGTGAGCACACACACATCCAGAGTGGTGGGTCAGCCAACGCCAGCGAACCAGGAGTAGAAAGGATGAAGGGCCTTGCTCAAGGGCCCAACAGTGGCAGCTTGCCAAGCCCGGGTATCAAACCCACAACCCTGTCATCAGTAGCCTCGAGCTCTAACCGCTGAGCCACCACTGCCATAAGCATGGAACTGTTTGTAATCTCTGGAGTCAATGACTGGTTGATCACCAAAAGATGAGTTTCCTCTCCCAGGATGCTTTGCTAGGCCTTTACTGCAGCCACTTTCAGTTGCTGCTTTTTTGTGGGCCGTCAGTTTTGTCTTCAGTAAGTAAAAAGTTACTCAATTAGGTTGAGGTCAGGGGACTGACTCTGACATTTAAGACCATATTATGTTTCCCCTCCAGAAGCTTTTGGTTTGCTTTTGCTGTATGTTTAGGGTCTTTTCTGTATCACATGTACTGTGAAACACCATCCTGTAAATTTCTTATTTGACTGAATCTGAGCAGAAAGTATAGTACTATACACTTCAGAATTCATGCTGCTACTTTAATCAACATTCAAATGATCAATAAACACCAGCAATCCAGTTCCACTGGTGGCAGAAATACATCCACATGCCATAACAGATGTTTGATGGATGATGTGGTAGGCTTTGGATCATGAACTAACCATTTTACAGATATTGTCTAGCAGACTAATCTGGCCTTTGTGTTCTTAAATGATACCAGTGGATTGTAGACTTTAACAATGATGCACCTCCATGGTCTTCCAGGCCTTTTGGTTGGTGTTGCTGAGCTCACCAGTGCATTTCTTCTCTTTAAGAACATACCACATTGTTGATTTGGCCTTTCCTAAGGTTTCTGCTGATAAGAATGCACATTCAACACATGGGATCAACTTTAGAACTTGTATCTCCTTTATTTGTCATGAATTAATGAGGGAATTGACCACAACTGGTCATAAAACTGCTAATTGTTCAACTATGGTTGAATCTGTCAATACAGCGAGCCATTTTTGGCTGTAATTCCTGATTTAAACACATGTTGATCACTTCGTTTCAATCTCACTGAGGTGTATGTATTGTATATATATATATATATATATATGTGTGTGTGTGTGTGTCTGTAATTTAGCCAATCCTAAGAGCTGACCAGTTCATATTTATGTGCTAAGCATTACAGCAGGTCTGCGGGAGACTCCTTGGTCACAAGGCACTGCAGTTCCTTGTTCAATTTCTAGATCATGGGGAACCACGGGGATGCCACAGGCCTACTATACTGCCTGATGCATTCGGCAGTGTCACGGATTTTACTGCATCTGTCTCAAACTCACACATTTGTAGAATGTGTAGAGCTAACGTGCCTCATGGAGGAAGCAGAGTATATACTTTTAACACCACTAACCAAACACCCCTCTCCAGAGTACATGACTCCACCTAGTACACTGAGTATCTGAACACAGCCATGATAGCAAACACCACTAACCACACAAAACCACAAACAGCGCAGACCACGTTTAACCACCATTACCAAAAGTACATCAGCAACAGTTGTACACAAAACCGCAAACAGCTAAAGGAATCATGTCTAAAGTGGTGGATTTTTTAGAGCTAGATTAGCAGCCCTTTTCGGTTATGTTTCCACACTAAACTCCACAGTGCAGCACAGACTCAGCTGATGCTCTGAGTTCCACAGTGTTTAAAAGTGGTTGATTTAAAAAATCAATGTACATTTCATCTTGAGAGGGATACTTTTTTTGCTATTGCTCAGCAAAGCTTGTCCAGCCTAGCAACAGTTTCTATAAAAGAATGCATTTAACAGTCAATTCCTAAAACTCAGGAGATGTAAAGTTTTCCCTGATAATGGGAATAATGGTTTAGCGCTCTCAGTTGCCCAGTTGCGTTAACGTAGTGAAATGTCACTCTGAACCCCAGTACTTGTGATTGTGATTCTATGCTGTTTTAATGGGACAGGGCCCTACATCTAGAGCCTGGAGCCTGATAAGCCAAGACAGCAGGGCTTTAGCAGTGAGCTGTGGTCTTTGGGAGAACAGTGTTCTGACAGAATGGGTGAACAGGGAAAAAAAGGGGTTGGGGGTGGTGAGGGGGGGTGATCATGGCGTGAGAATGCACCTGTCCCACAGGGGGGAAACGCTGTTGCACTTAACCAAAGTTGGCAGTACCTCTGCTTGACCTCGTCTGAATTAGTGATGGTGGCTCCCTGATCCCATTAGTGCTTGGACCATGCCGAAAAGAGGGGAGGAAGACGACCGGAGAAAATGACACACACACACACACACACACACACACACACACACACAATCTCACACACGTCACAAAGTGAAGTAAAGAAAAATACATATAATCTGTGGGGGGGGGACATATTTTGGTTTTCAAAAAAGAGGACACTGGGGACACACTGTTGTCTACCATGGTTAGAATGTTGTGGCTGGGGGGCTTCAAGTAGGTATAAGCTGTAGGACCATGGCAGTGTGTATGTGTATGGGGGGGAAGGTGTTAAATTACTCCAAAAACTCTAAGATTAATAAATAGCCTAATAGCATAGATGACCAAATCATGTAAAAATGATAATAATATTTTTACCAACTTTTACATATCTCTTTATAACTTAATACAAATATCAAAACATTAAAAATAAAATACATAAAATAAAATAAAAATCCATGAAATAAAATACAATTATTTTAAACTCCACCTAATTTTTATTTTAAACTCCACCTAGGTCAGTGTGACGTGATGTGTTTAAGCATTTCAATGGTGTGGTAAATCGGCTGTGATGGGAAACTGCACAATGCACAATGGTTGCACATAGATGCAGGTACATATAGACCAATAGCAGTACAAGAAGGTTTAGGACATGTTGAAGAAAAA